>NC_069499.1:271340162-271692662 GCF_027579735.1 Bombina bombina
CAAGGAGGCATTTTATCTAAGATTTTTACATCTGCATAACATGTTATACTCTCAGACTAAGATTGCTCAGTGTTGGAAATGAGACAGGTTAACTTAAAACTGTTCAGTTTACTCTACAGCTGACTTAATTTTGAAATGCATACCAACAAGCTTAAATCCTGCATTTAACCAGATCTAATGGTATGAGTACCACAGATTATGGTTCCACCAAGACCATATAGAGTACAGCATTTTCAAAATCCACAAGTACAGCTGACAGATGGGAACATTTGTACACTATATTTGAAGTGGTGCTCTTGGTTGGGGAAAATGGGGAAAATATCAAACATATGTCAACCTTTTAAAAGTAGTGTACTTTTCTTCATCTAACCATCTACCCAGATCATTAATGTACAATTTTGAATTCACAGAATTATTTTTGTTTGCACATTTACAAATATGATTCTTTAAAAAGTGATCTCTTAATTTCTGCATTTTTTTTATCATGCATGTCACACACTGTTGATTTAGGGCAGTGCTTTCCAAACTGTGTGTCGGGACACACTAGTGTGTCAGCTGCAGTGTGTAGGTGTGTCCCTGCTTCAGCACAATTTTTTTTTAAATTTAATTTTTTTTTTTATTGTTTTTTGGTTTCTGACTTTCCACCTGCCTGCTACGCATATCACATGGTTGACACGTGATTGATACCTAGTGGGTCACAGTCTCATCTTAACCAATTGGCACAGCTCAGTGGGAACTGAAACTATTACCATAGGCGGATTTGGCGGCACATTGGCTCCTGACTGCACGTGTAGTCTCCTTAATTGGCTTGTGACTGCACCAGGGCCGGACTGGGACCAAAAAAAGGCCCGGGCATTTTAGGGCAAAGAGGCCCACCCCCCCCCCCCCCCCCCCCCACACAGCAAAGGCGGCGCGCTATATATTGACCACTGACCTGCATGAAGATGTTATCAGGCCGTTAACCTTACTCAATATAGTCAGTACCACGCTCGTAACTAGGTTCTCTCCTCGGGATAGGTTTATTTACTTATTAAGCTACCCTACGTCTCTCAGCACAAAAACACTGAATATTGGTTTTCTAAAGCTTCTGAAACAAGGCCTCTGAAAGAAAGGAGTGGGAGAAAAGTGTCTAATTTTCAAATGCCGCTTTGTTTTACCTCGTTTATTACACTGAGCTTACATGAAGAAACCAAACTTGGTTTTTTTTGTTATGCAATCGCAAAATCTTATATTATTGTTTTTCATTTCAAAGATAAGTAAAGACTACCCACATATTTTGTAGAGATAAAAGTGTTTGCATATAAAATGTAGTTCAAACAACTACAGTTTACAAGCCACATTACAATACAATAACCAAAGCCTTGTAAAAATGTAAGAAGCAGCTCTGGTGGTATCTATGACTACATGAGATAGCACAGTTTATAAGCCACAGAAAAACTCCCATTGCACGTAAGATATACAATATTTGTGTTTACTTAACTTATATAATGTACACGCTCCTAGTATAGTCACCCTGGATGTGGCTGCCTCCCTCGCCCTCTTCCCTCCTTCATGCGCACGCTACTTAGGACGATGAGAGGAAGTGATGGGTTTGTAGGAGGTCACTGTGTCACCATTTTCACTTCCTCCCAGGCAGCCAGGCTAGCAGCACAGAACTCGGAGGACCACCTGCTCCTCCCACTTCTGGCCGGATTGATAGCATGTGCAGGCAGCTCCTGTCCTGTCTGCATACAGCGACCGTGAGATCCACTTGCAAGAAGTAAGTGGAGGATTCTCACGGCCGCTGTATGCAAGTCTGTGCCCCCTGGTGTGGCCTTTTTATGGTGCTTAAGTGACGCCCCCTGATGTGCCAGTGAGAACAGTGCCCCAAAAATCAGCAGTTAGAATCTTTAATTCTGGGTCAGTCAGTCAGCACAGAGCTACTGACCTTGCCGTAATGGTGAGCGGAGCTAAGGGAACCGGCGGCCCACCGGGCAAATGCCCGACATGCCCTATGGTCAGTCCGGGCCTGGACTGCACGTATAGTCAGTGAGTGGGACAGCAGTGTGTTTGCAGCACGGGCAGTAGTCAGTCGGACTCGCAGAGCTCTGAGGGTGACAGCTTTAAATGCTGAGCTGAAGTCAGAAGTCAGTGGGGGGGGGGGGGGGGGGGTTTGCAGCTAGCTCCCAGTAGTGCATTGCTGTTCCTCCTCTTGATATATGGATAGGAAGTGGAAGCTTAAAAATGCTTGATGATGAAATGCGAGTGTCTTTATCTAATATTACACCAAATATTACGAAACTGTGTTCATCCCATCAACCTCATACATCCCATTAAAATAGTAAGTAGCTATTGGTGTTATTAAACTTTCTTTCATGTAATTAGCAAGAGTCCATGAGCTAGTGACGTATGGGATATACATTCCTACCAGGAGGGGCAAAGTTTCCCAAACCTTAAAATGCCTATAAATACACCCCTCACCACACCCACAATTCAGTTTTACAAACTTTGCCTCCTATGGAGGTGGTGAAGTAAGTTTGTGCTAGATTCTACGTTGATATGCGCTCCGCAGCAAGTTGGGGCCCGGTTTTCCTCTCAGCGTGCAGTGAATGTCAGAGGGATGTGAGGAGAGTATTGCCTATTTGAATTCAATGATCTCCTTCTACGGGGTCTATTTCATAGGTTCTCTGTTATCGGTCGTGGAGATTCATCTCTTACCTCCCTTTTCAGATCGACGATATACTCTTATATATATACCATTACCTCTGCTGATTTTCGTTTCAGTACTGGTTTGGCTTTCTACAAACATGTAGATGAGTGTCCTGGGGTAAGTAAGTCTTATTTTCTGTGACACTCTTAAGCTATGGTTGGGCACTTTTTTATAAAGTTCTAAATATATGTATTCAAACATTTATTTGCCTTGACTCAGGATGTTCAACATTCCTTTTTTTCAGACAGTCAGTTTCATATTTGGGATAATGCATTTGAATCAATCATTTTTTCTTACCTTAAAAAATTTGACTTTTTCCCTGTGGGCTGTTAGGCTCGCGGGGGCTGAAAATACTTCATTTTATTGCGTCATTCTTGGCGCGGACTTTTTTGGCGCAAAAAATCTTTTCTGTTTCCGGCGTCATACGTGTCGCCGGAAGTTGCGTCATTTTTTGACGTTCTTTTGCGCCAAAAATGTCGGCGTTCCGGATGTGGCGTCATTTTTGGCGCCAAAAGCATTTAGGCGCCAAATAATGTGGGCGTCTTATTTGGCGCTAAAAAAATATGGGCGTCGCTTTTGTCTCCACATTATTTAAGTCTCATTATTTATTGCTTCTGGTTGCTAGAAGCTTGTTCACTGGCATTTTTTTCCCATTCCTGAAACTGTCATTTAAGGAATTTGTTCAATTTTGCTTTATATGTTGTTTTTTCTATTACATATTGCAAGATGTTCCACGTTGCAACTGAGTCAGAAGATACTTCAGGAAAATCACTGTCCGGTGCTGGAGCTACCAAGCTAAGTGTATCTACTATAAATTTTTGGTATCTGTTTCTCCAGCTGTTGTTTGTATTGCATGTCATGACAAACTTATTAATGCAGATAAAAACAGAATTTATGTTTACCTGATAAATTACTTTCTCCAACGGTGTGTCCGGTCCACGGCGTCATCCTTACTTGTGGGATATTCTCCTCCCCAACAGGAAATGGCAAAGAGCCCAGCAAAGCTGGTCACATGATCCCTCCTAGGCTCCGCCTACCCCAGTCATTCGACCGACGTTAAGGAGGAATATTTGCATAGGAGAAACCATATGGTACCGTGGTGACTGTAGTTAAAGAAAATAAATTATCAGACCTGATTAAAAAACCAGGGCGGGCCGTGGACCGGACACACCGTTGGAGAAAGTAATTTATCAGGTAAACATAAATTCTGTTTTCTCCAACATAGGTGTGTCCGGTCCACGGCGTCATCCTTACTTGTGGGAACCAATACCAAAGCTTTAGGACACGGATGAAGGGAGGGAGCAAATCAGGTCACCTAAATGGAAGGCACCACGGCTTGCAAAACCTTTCTCCCAAAAATAGCCTCAGAAGAAGCAAAAGTATCAAACTTGTAAAATTTGGTAAAAGTGTGCAGTGAAGACCAAGTCGCTGCCCTACATATCTGATCAACAGAAGCCTCGTTCTTGAAGGCCCATGTGGAAGCCACAGCCCTAGTGGAATGAGCTGTGATTCTTTCGGGAGGCTGCCGTCCGGCAGTCTCGTAAGCCAATCTGATGATGCTTGTAATCCAAAAAGAGAGAGAGGTAGAAGTTGCTTTTTGACCTCTCCTTTTACCGGAATAAACAACAAACAAGGAAGATGTTTGTCTAAAATCCTTTGTAGCATCTAAATAGAATTTTAGAGCGCGAACAACATCCAAATTGTGCAACAAACGTTCCTTCTTTGAAACTGGTTTCGGACACAGAGAAGGTACGATAATCTCCTGGTTAATGTTTTTGTTAGAAACAACTTTTGGAAGAAAACCAGGTTTAGTACGTAAAACCACCTTATCTGCATGGAACACCAGATAAGGAGGAGAACACTGCAGAGCAGATAATTCTGAAACTCTTCTGGCAGAAGAAATTGCAACTAAAAACAAAACTTTCCAAGATAATAATTTAATATCAACGGAATGCAAGGGCTCAAACGGAACCCCCTGAAGAACTGAAAGAACTAAATTGAGACTCCAAGGAGGAGTCAAAGGTTTGTAAACAGGCTTAATTCTAACCAGAGCCTGAACAAAGGCTTGAACATCTGGCACAGCAGCCAGTTTTTTGTGAAGTAACACCGACAAGGCAGAAATCTGTCCCTTCAGGGAACTTGCAGATAATCCTTTTTCCAATCCTTCTTGAAGGAAGGATAGAATCCTAGGAATCTTAACCTTGTCCCAAGGGAATCCTTTAGATTCACACCAACAGATATATTTTTTCCAAATTTTGTGGTAAATCTTTCTAGTTACAGGCTTTCTGGCCTGAACAAGAGTATCGATAACAGAATCTGAGAATCCTCGCTTCGATAAAATCAAGCGTTCAATCTCCAAGCAGTCAGCTGGAGTGAAACCAGATTCGGATGTTCGAACGGACCCTGAACAAGAAGGTCTCGTCTCAAAGGTAGCTTCCAAGGTGGAGCCGATGACATATTCACCAGATCTGCATACCAAGTCCTACGTGGCCACGCAGGAGCTATCAAGATCACCGACGCCCTCTCCTGATTGATCCTGGCTACCAGCCTGGGGATGAGAGGAAATGGCGGGAACACATAAGCTAGTTGGAAGGTCCAAGGTGCTACTAGTGCATCCACTAGAGCCGCCTTGGGATCCCTGGATCTGGACCCGTAGCAAGGAACTTTGAAGTTCTGACGAGAGGCCATCAGATCCATGTCTGGAATGCCCCACAGCTGAGTGACTTGGGCAAAGATTTCCGGATGGAGTTCCCACTCCCCCGGATGCAATGTCTGACGACTCAGAAAATCCGCTTCCCAATTTTCCACTCCTGGGATGTGGATAGCAGACAGGTGGCAGGAGTGAGACTCCGCCCATAGAATGATTTTGGTCACTTCTTCCATCGCTAGGGAACTCCTTGTTCCCCCCTGATGGTTGATGTACGCAACAGTTGCCATGTTGTCTGATTGAAACCGTATGAACTTGGCCCTCGCTAGCTGAGGCCAAGCCTTGAGAGCATTGAATATCGCTCTCAGTTCCAGAATATTTATCGGTAGAAGAGATTCTTCCCGAGACCAAAGACCCTGAGCTTTCAGGGATCCCCAGACCGCGCCCCAGCCCATCAGACTGGCGTCGGTCGTGACAATGACCCACTCTGGTCTGCGGAATGTCATCCCTTGTGACAGGTTGTCCAGGGACAGCCACCAACGGAGTGAGTCTCTGGTCCTCTGATTTACTTGTATCTTCGGAGACAAGTCTGTATAGTCCCCATTCCACTGACTGAGCATGCACAGTTGTAATGGTCTTAGATGAATGCGCGCAAAAGGAACTATGTCCATTGCCGCTACCATCAACCCGATCACTTCCATGCACTGAGCTATGGAAGGAAGAGGAACGGAATGAAGTATCCGACAAGAGTCTAGAAGTTTTGTTTTTCTGGCCTCTGTTAGAAAAATCCTCATTTCTAAGGAGTCTATAATTGTTCCCAAGAAGGGAACCCTTGTTGACGGGGATAGAGAACTCTTTTCCACGTTCACTTTCCATCCGTGAGATCTGAGAAAGGCCAGGACGATGTCCGTGTGAGCCTTTGCTTGAGGAAGGGACGACGCTTGAATCAGAATGTCGTCCAAGTAAGGTACTACAGCAATGCCCCTTGGTCTTAGCACAGCTAGAAGGGACCCTAGTACCTTTGTGAAAATCCTTGGAGCAGTGGCTAATCCGAAAGGAAGCGCCACGAACTGGTAATGTTTGTCCAGGAATGCGAACCTTAGGAACCGATGATGTTCCTTGTGGATAGGAATATGTAGATACGCATCCTTTAAATCCACCGTGGTCATGAATTGACCTTCCTGGATGGAAGGAAGAATAGTTCGAATGGTTTCCATCTTGAACGATGGAACCTTGAGAAACTTGTTTAAGATCTTGAGATCTAAGATTGGTCTGAACGTTCCCTCTTTTTTGGGAACTATGAACAGATTGGAGTAGAACCCCATCCCTTGTTCTCTTAATGGAACAGGATGAATCACTCCCATTTTTAACAGGTCTTCTACACAATGTAAGAATGCCTGTCTTTTTATGTGGTCTGAAGACAACTGAGACCTGTGGAACCTCCCCCTTGGGGGAAGTCCCTTGAATTCCAGAAGATAACCTTGGGAGACTATTTCTAGCGCCCAAGGATCCAGAACATCTCTTGCCCAAGCCTGAGCGAAGAGAGAGAGTCTGCCCCCCACCAGATCCGGTCCCGGATCGGGGGCCAACATTTCATGCAGTCTTGGTAGCAGTGGCAGGTTTCTTGGCCTGCTTTCCCTTGTTCCAGCCTTGCATTGGTCTCCAAGCTGGCTTGGCTTGAGAAGTATTACCCTCTTGCTTAGAGGACGTAGCACCTTGGGCTGGTCCGTTTCTACGAAAGGGACGAAAATTAGGTTTATTTTTTGCCTTGAAAGGCCGATCCTGAGGAAGGGCGTGGCCCTTACCCCCAGTGATATCAGAGATAATCTCTTTCAAGTCAGGGCCAAACAGCGTTTTCCCCTTGAAAGGAATGTTAAGTAGCTTGTTCTTGGAAGACGCATCAGCCGACCAAGATTTCAACCAAAGCGCTCTGCGCGCCACAATAGCAAACCCAGAATTCTTAGCCGCTAACCTAGCCAATTGCAAAGTGGCGTCTAGGGTGAAAGAATTAGCCAATTTGAGAGCATTGATTCTGTCCATAATCTCCTCATAAGGAGGAGAATCACTATCGACCGCCTTTATCAGCTCATCGAACCAGAAACATGCGGCTGTAGCGACAGGGACAATGCATGAAATTGGTTGTAGAAGGTAACCCTGCTGAACAAACATCTTTTTAAGCAAACCTTCTAATTTTTTATCCATAGGATCTTTGAAAGCACAACTATCCTCTATGGGTATAGTGGTGCGTTTGTTTAAAGTGGAAACCGCTCCCTCGACCTTGGGGACTGTCTGCCATAAGTCCTTTCTGGGGTCGACCATAGGAAACAATTTTTTAAATATGGGGGGAGGGACGAAAGGAATACCGGGCCTTTCCCATTCTTTATTAACAATGTCCGCCACCCGCTTGGGTATAGGAAAAGCTTCTGGGAGCCCCGGCACCTCTAGGAACTTGTCCATTTTACATAGTTTCTCTGGGATGACCAACTTGTCACAATCATCCAGAGTGGATAATACCTCCTTAAGCAGAATGCGGAGATGTTCCAACTTAAATTTAAATGCAATCACATCAGGTTCAGCCTGTTGAGAAATGTTCCCTGAATCAGTAATTTCTCCCTCAGACAAAACCTCCCTGGCCCCATCAGACTGGGTTAGGGGCCCTTCAGAGATATTAATATCAGCGTCGTCATGCTCTTCAGAATCTAAAACAGAGCAGCCGCGCTTACGCTGACAAGTGTTCATTTTGGCTAAAATGTTTTTGACAGAATTATCCATTACAGCCGTTAATTGTTGCATAGTAAGGAGTATTGGCGCGCTAGATGTACTAGGGGCCTCCTGAGTGGGCAAGACTCGTGTAGACGAAGGAGGGAATGATGCAGTACCATGCTTACTCCCCTCACTTGAGGAATCATCTTGGGCATCATTGTCATTATCACATAAATCACATTTATTTAAATGAATAGGAATTCTGGCTTCCCCACATTCAGAACACAGTCTATCTGGTAGTTCAGACATGTTAAACAGGCATAAACTTGATAACAAAGTACAAAAACGTTTTAAAATAAAACCGTTACTGTCACTTTAAATTTTAAACTGAACACACTTTATTACTGCAATTGCGAAAAAACATGAAGGAATTGTTCAAAATTCACCAAATTTTCACCACAGTGTCTTAAAGCCTTAAAAGTATTGCACACCAAATTTGGAAGCTTTAACCCTTAAAATAACGGAACCGGAGCCGTTTTAAACTTTAACCCCTTTACAGTCCCTGGTATCTGCTTTGCTGAGACCCAACCAAGCCCAAAGGGGAATACGATACCAAATGACGCCTTCAGAAAGTCTTTTCTAAGTATCAGAGCTCCTCTCACATGCGACTGCATGCCATGCCTCTCAAAAACAAGTGCGCCACACCGGCGCGAAAATGAGGCTCTGCTTATGCTTTGGGAAAGCCCCTAAGGAAAAAGGTGTCTAATACAGTGCCTGCCGATTTTATTATATCAAAATACCCAGATAAAATGATTCCTCAAGGCTAAATATGTGTTAATAATGAATCGATTTAGCCCAGAAAAAGTCTACAGTCTTAATAAGCCCTTGTGAAGCCCTTATTTACGATCGTAATAAACATGGCTTACCGGATCCCATAGGGAAAATGACAGCTTCCAGCATTACATCGTCTTGTTAGAATGTGTCATACCTCAAGCAGCAAGAGACTGCACACTGTTCCCCCAACTGAAGTTAATTGCTCTCAACAGTCCTGTGTGGAACAGCCATGGATTTTAGTTACGGTTGCTAAAATCATTTTCCTCATACAAACAGAAATCTTCATCTCTTTTCTGTTTCTGAGTAAATAGTACATACCAGCACTATTTCAAAATAACAAACTCTTGATTGAATAATAAAAACTACAGTTAAACACTAAAAAACTCTAAGCCATCTCCGTGGAGATGTTGCCTGTACAACGGCAAAGAGAATGACTGGGGTAGGCGGAGCCTAGGAGGGATCATGTGACCAGCTTTGCTGGGCTCTTTGCCATTTCCTGTTGGGGAGGAGAATATCCCACAAGTAAGGATGACGCCGTGGACCGGACACACCTATGTTGGAGAAATTTCCTTTAGTACTGTTACATTACCTGTTGCTGTTCCGTCAACATCTAATTTTCAGAGTGTTCCTGATAAACATAAGAGATTTTATTTTTTAAATCCATTAAGGAGGCTATGTCTGTTATTTCTCCTTCTAGTTTACATAAAAGTCTTTTAAAACTTCTCTTTTTTCAGATGAATTTTTAAATGAACATCATCATTCTGATACTGATAATGGTTCTTTATTTAAAGAAGTATTAATTGCATTAGAAATAGAGGATTCTGGTCCTCTTGATACTAAATCTAAACGTTTAAATAAGGTTTTTAGATCTCCTGTAGTTATTCTTCTGAAGTAATTTCAAGGGAATGGAATAATTTGGGTAATTCTTTTACTCCTTCTAAACGTTGAAGCAATTATATCCTGTGATATCTGACAGATTTTGAGTTTTTTGGGACAAAATCCCTAAGGTTATGGGGCTGTCTCTACTCCTGCTAAATGTACTACTATTCCTACGGCAGATAGTACTTCATTTAAGGATCCTTTAGATAGGAAAATTGAATCCTTTCTAAGAAGAGCTTACTTATGTTCAGGTAATCTTCTTAGACCTGCTATATTTTTAGCGGATGTTGCTGCAGCTTCAACTTTTTGGTTAGAAGCTTTAGCGCAACAAGTAACAGATCATAATTTTATAGCATTATTATTATTTTATAACATGCTAATAATTTTATTGGTGATACCATCTTTTGATATCATTAGAGTTGATGTCAGGTATATGTCTCTAGCTATTTTAGCTAGAAAAGCTTTATGGATTAAACTTGGAATGCTGATATGTCTTCTAAGTCAACTTTGCTTTCCCTTTCTTTCCAGGGTAATAAATTATTATCTCAACTGTTTCTGGAAGGAAGGGAACTTTTTTACCAAAGGATAAAAAATCTAAGGTAAATTTAGGTCTAATAATCATTTTCGTTCCTTTCCTCACAACAAGGAACAAAAGCCTGATCCTTCTTCCTCAGGAGCGGTATCAGTTTGGAAACTATATCCAAGCCTTATAGAAACCTATAGCCAGCTCCTAAGTACCCATGAAGGTGCGGCCCTTATTCCAGCTCAGCTGGTATGGGGCAGATTACGTTTTCTTCAAAGAAATTTGGATCAATTCCGTTCTCAATCTCTGGTTTCAGAACATTGTTTCAGAAAGGTACAGAATTGGCTTCAAGTTAAGGCCTCCTGCTAAGAGATTTTTTTCTTTCCCGTGTCCCAGTTAACACAGCAAAGGCTCAGCATTTCTGAAATGTGTTTCAGATCTAGAGTTGGCTGGAGTAATTATGCCAGTTCCAGTTCTGGAACAGGGGCTGGGGTTTTATTTTATCTCTTCATTGTACCAAAGAAGGTCAATTCCTTCAGACCAGTTCCGGATCTATCAATATTGAATCGTTATGTAAGGATACCAACATTCAAGATGGTTACTGTAGGACTATCCTGCCTTTTGTTTAGCAAGGGCATTATATGTCTACAATAGATTTTCAGGATGTGTATCTGCATATTCCGATTCATCCAGATCACTTTTAGTGTCTGAGATTCTCTTTTTAGACAAGCATTACCAGTTTTGTTGCTCTACCGTTTGGCCTAGCCTCAGTTCCAAGAATTTTTTTCAAAGGTTCTCGGTGCCCTTCTTTCTGTAATCAGAGAACAGGGTTTTGGGATTTCCTTATTTGGACGATATCTTGGTACTTGTTCAGTCTTCTTATTTTCGAAGAATCTCATACGAATCGACTTGTGTTGTTTCTTCAAGTTCATGGTTGGAGGATCAATTTACCAATCAGTTCATTGATTCCTCAGACAAGGGTAACCTTTTTAGGTTTCTAGATAGATTCAGTGTCTATGACTCTGTCCTTGTCAGACAAGAGAAGTTTAACATTGATATCAGCTTGTCAAAACCTTCAGTCACAATCATTCCCTTTGGTAGCCTTATGCATGGAAATTTTAGGTCTTAGGACTGCCGCATCAGATGCGATCTCCTTTGCTCGTTTTCACATGCGACCTCTTCAGCTATGTATGCTGAACCAATGGTGCAGGGATTACTCAAAGATATCTCAATTAATATCTTTAAACCGATTATACGACACTCTCTGACATGGTGGACAGATCACCATCGTTTAGTTCAGGGGGCTTCTTTGTTCTTCTGACCTGGACTATAATCTCAACAGATGCAAGTCTTACAGGTTGGCGAGCTGTGTGGGGGTATCTGACAGCACAAGGGGTTTGGGAATCTCAGGAGGTGAGATTTCTGATCAATATTTTGGAACTCCGTGCAATTTTCAGAGCTCTTCAGTCTTGGCCTCTTCTGAAGAGAGAGTTGTTCATTTGTTTTCAGATAGACAATGTCACAACTGTGGCATACATCAATCATCAAGGAGGGACTCACAGTCCTCTGGCTATGAAAGAAGTATCTCGAATTTTGGTTTGGGCGGAATCCAGCTCCTGTCTAATCTCTGCGGTTCATATCCCAGGTATGGACAATTGGAAAGCGGATTATCTCAGTCGCCAAACGTTGCACCTGGGCGAATGGTCTCTTCACCCAGAGGTATTTCCTCAGATTGTTCAAATGTGGGAACTCCCAGAAATAGATCTGATGGCTTCTCATCTAAACAAGAAACTTTCCCTGGTATCTATCCGGATCCTGGGATCCTCGGGCGGAGGCAGTGGATGCATTATCTCTTCCTTACAAGTGTCATCCTGCCTATATCTTTCCACCTCTAGTTCTTCTTCCAAGGGTATTCTCCAATATTCTAAAGGAATGTTCGTTTGTCCTGCTGGTAGCTCCAGCATGGCCTCACAGGTTTTGGTATGCGGATCTTGTCCGGATGGCCTCTTGCCAGCTGTGGACTCTTCCGTTAAGACCAGTCTTTCTGTCTCAAGGTTCTTTTTTCCATCAGGATCTCAAATCCTTAAATTTAAAGGTATGGAGATTGAACGCTTGATTCTTGGTCAAAGAGGTTTCTCTGACTCTGTGATTAATACTATGTTACAGGCTCGTAAATCTGTATCTAGAGAGATATATTATAGAGTCTGGAAGACTTATATTTCTTAGTGTCTTTCTCATCTTTTTTCTTGGCATTCTTTTTTGAATACCGAGAATTTTACAGTTTCTTCAGGATGGTTTAGATAAAGGTTTGTCCGCAAGTTCCTTGAAAGACAAATCTCTGCTCTTTCTGTTCTTTTTCACAGAAGGATTGCTAATCTTCCTGATATTCATTGTTTTGTACAAGCTTTGGTTCGTATAAAACCTGTCATTAAGTCAATTTCTCCTCCTTGGAGTTTGAATTTGGTTCTGGGGGCTCTTCAAGCTCCTCCTTTTGAACCCATGCATTCTTTGGTCGTTATATTACTTTCTTGGAAAGTTTTGTTTCTTTTGGCCATCTCTTCTGCCAGAAGAGTCTCCGAATTATCTACTCTTTTTTGTGAGTCTCCTTTTCTGATTTTGCATCAGGATAAGGCGGTGCTGCGAACTTCTTTTTAATTTTTTACCTAAGGTTGTGAATTCTAACAACATTAGTAGAGAAATTGTGGTTCCTTCATTATGTCCTAATCCTATGAATTCTAAGGAGAAATCATTGCATTCTTTGGATGCTGTTAGAGCTTTGTAATATTATGTTGAAGCTACTAAGTCTTTCCGAAAGACTTCTAGTCTATTTGTCATCTTTTCCGGTTCTAGAAAAGGCCAGAAAGCTTCTGCCATTTCTTTGGCATCTTGGTTGAAATCTTTATTTCATCATGCCTATGTTGAGTCGGGTAACACTCCGCCTCAAAGGATTACAGCTCATTCTACTAGGTCAGTTTCTACTTCCTGGGCGTTTAGGAATGAAGCTTCGGTTGATCAGATTTGCAAAGCAGCAACTTGGTCCTCTTTGCATACTTTTACTAATTTCTACCATTTTGATGTGTTTTATTCTTCTGAAGCAGTTTTTGGTAGAAACGTACTTCAGGCAGTGGTTTCAGTTTGAATCTTCTGCTTATGTTTTTTCATTAAAATTTTATTCTGGGTGTGGATTATTTTCAGCAGGAATTGGTTGTCTTTATTTTATCCCTCCCTCTCTAGTGACTCTTGCGTGGAAAGATCCACATCTTTGGTAATCATTATCCCATACGTCACTAGCTCATGGACTCTTGCTAATTACATGAAAGAAAACATAATTTATGTAAGAACTTACCTGATAAATTCATTTCTTTCATATTAGCAAGAGTCCATGAGGCCCGCCCTTTTTTGTGGTGGTTTTGATTTTTTTGTATAAAGCACAATTATTCCAATTCCTTATTTTATATGCTTTCGCACTTTTTTCTTATCACCCCACTTCTTGGCTATTCGTTAAACTGAATTGTGGGTGTGGTGAGGGGTGTATTTATAGGCATTTTAAGGTTTGGGAAACTTTGCCCCTCCTGGTAGGAATGTATATCTCAAACGTCACTAGCTCATGGACTCTTGCTAATATGAAAGAAATGAATTTATCAGGTAAGTTCTTACATAAATTATGTTTTTTTTAATTCTTGCACATACATACTGTTACTTGTAAATGCATTTTGTTGTTATATAATTTATGTATGTGTCCGTATCTTTTAAAACAAGTTGGTTTAACCTCCTTTTTGCTAGTACAACTGAATTACTGTGTCGCGAAATGATGTAGGTCTACAAAGTGTGTCACCAACATGAAAAGTTTGGAAAGCTCTGATTTAGGGGATGCAAGGTGCATAAATGTTTCCTCCTGTGAGTGTTTCTGTGGGTGTCTGTGTTTATGTCTTTGTGCTTTGGTTTGTGTCTCTATGAGTGTGTATGTATTTTCTTTCTGTTGGTATCTTTGTGAGGGTGGGTGTGTATGTCTTTGTGCATTTTCTGTGGATGTCTGTGAGGGTGTGTGCATATGTCTTTAAGCTTCTTCTATGGGTGTCTCTGTGAGGGTGGGCGTGTGTTTGTCTTTGTGTATTTTCTCTGGATGCCTCTGTGAGGGTGGGTGTGTATGTCTGTGGTTTCTGTGGATGTCTCTGTGAGGGTGTGTGTGTGTTTTCTGTGGATGTCTCTGTGAGGGTGTGTATTTTCTGTGGGTGTCTCTGTGAGGGTTTGTGTATGTCTTTGTGTGTTTTCTGTGGATGTCTCAGTGAGGGTGTGTATGTATGTCTTTCTGTGTTTTCTATGGGTGTCTCTGTGTGTGTGTGTGTGTGTGTGTATGTCTTTATGTGTTTTCTGAGGTTGTCTCTGTTGGTGTTTCCTTGGGTGCAAGTTTGAGTTTGTGTGTGTGTATGTGTGTGTGTGTGTGTGTGTCCTTTGTCTGTTCCTTTTTAGGACATTTTTGACCTTACTACTGATTATTCATATCTTTCTACAGACTTTGAGACTAATGAGACCTTTCTGGAAGTCACCAATCTACCATTTAACCTTTAAATTATTGTTTAGGCAGTTCAGGGCCCTTCCTTTCAGCCACTGCATGCTGTTGTCATCATTTAGTTGGCATCTTCGTTTACAAAAAGATAATCAGAACTCCATATTTTGTTTTCTAAATCGCCTTTTTTTTTTAAAAACTGTAGTTTACCTCATTACTTGTCAGGTCAATGTAAACAAGTGCTAAGTGTCTTAGTTTCTTTGCGTGTGTTGCTTTGAGTGTCTATATGTGAATCCTTATGTGTGAGTGTGTGTGTTTCAGTGTATGTTACTACCTTTACAACATTTCCAAGTTTAAATAGACACTGAAGAATAAAGTGCATATACGTTTTAGTTACTTGGTCAAAAATTGCACATGTCAAAGGAGGGGGGGGGGGCCTGATCAATGGTTAAGTCAGGGGCCCCAAAATTTCTAGTGGCGGCCCTGGAAACAACCTTAGGAAGAAACCCAGGTTTGGTACGCAAAACCACCTTATCTGCATGGAAAACTAGGTAAGGTGAGTCACACTATAAAGCAGATAACTCAGAAACTCTTCGAGCCGAAGAGATAGCTATTAAAAACAAAACTTTCCAAGATAGAAGCTTAATATCTATGGAATGCATAGGTTCAAACGGAACAGCTTGAAGAACTTTAAGAACCAAGTTTAGGCTCCATGGCGGAGCAACAGGTTTAAATACAGGCTTGATCCTGACCAAGGCCTGACTAAATGCTTAAACGTCTAGAACATCTGCCAGACGTTTGTGAAAAGAATAGACAGAGCGATATTTGTCCCTTTAAGGAACTAGCTGATAATCCTTTCTCCAATCCTTCTTGGAGAAAGGACAAAAATTCTAGGAATCCTAATCTTACTCCATGAGTAACCCTTGGATTCACACCAACAAAGATATTTGCGCCAAAACTTATGATAGATTTTCCTGGTAACAGGCTTTCTAGCCTGAATCAGGGTATCAATGACCGACTCAGAGAAACCACGCTTTGAAAGAATCAGGCATTCAATCTCCAAGCAGTCAGATGCAGAGAAATTAGATTTGGATGCTTGAACGGACCTTGGATTAGAAGGTCCTGCCTCATTGGCAGAGTCCATGGTGGAACAGATGACATGTCCACCAGGTCTGCATACAAAGTCCTGCGTGGCCACGCAGGCGCTATCAGAATCACCAAAGCTCTTTCCTGCTTGATTCTGGCAACCAGACGTGGGAGGAGAGGAAACGGTGGAAATACATAAGCCAGATTTAAGGACCAGGGCACTGCTAGAGCATCTATCATTACCGCCTGGGGATCCCGGGACCTGGACCCGTAACGAGGAAGTTTGGCATTCTGTCGGGACGCCATCAGATCCAATTCTGGTGTGCCCCATAGCTGAGTCAGCTAGGCAAATACCTCCGGATGGAGTTCCCACTCCCCCGGATGAAAAGTTTGATGACTTAGGAAATCCGCCTGCCAGTTCTCTACCCCTGGGATATGGATTGCTGAGAGATGGCAAGAGTGATCCTCCGCCCATCGGATTATTTTGGTTACCTCCATCATCGCTAGAGAACTCTGTGTTCCTCCTTGATGATTGATATAGGCTACAGTCGTGATGTTGTCCGACTGAAATCTGATGAATTTGGCTGCAGCTTGCTGAGGCCACGCCTGAAGCGCATTGAATATCGCTCTCAGTTCTAGAATGTTTAGGAGAGATTCCTCCCGAGACCATAAGCCCTGTGCTTTCAGGGATTTCCAGACTGCACCCCAGCCTAGCAGGCTGACATCTGTCGTTACTATGAGCCACTCTGGCCTACGGAAACACATTCCCTGAGACAGGTGGTCCTGAGACAACCACCAGAGAAGAGAATCTCTGGTCTCTTGGTCCAGATGCAGTTGAGGAGATAAATCTGCATAATCCCCATTCCATTGTTTGAGCATGCATAGTTGCAGTGGTCTGAGGTGTAGGTGGGCATAGGGAACTATGTCCATTGCCGCTACCATGAGTCCGATTACCTCCATACACTAAGTCACTGATGGCCGAGGAATGGAATGAAGAGCTCGGCAAGTGATTAAAAGTTTTGATTTTCTGACCTCCGTCAGAAATTTTTTCATTTCTACCGAGTCTATCAGAGTCCCTAGGAAGGAAACTCTTGTGAGAGGGACGAGAGAACTCTTTTTTATGTTCACCTTCCACCCGTGAGATCTCAGAAAAGCCAACACGATGTCCGTGTGAGACTTGGCTAGCTGGAAAGTCGACGCCTGAATTAAGATGTTGTCTAGATAAGGCGCCACTGCTATACCCTGCGGTCTTAGAACCGCCAAAAGGGACCCTAGCACCTTTGTGAAAATTCTGGGAGCTGTGGCCAACCCGAAGGGAAGGGCCACAAACTGGTAATGCCTGTCCAGAAGGAGAATCTGAGGAATTGATGATGATCTCTGTGAATAGGGATGTGTAGATACGCATCCTTTAAATCCACGGTAGTCATATATTGACCCTCCTGGATCAGAGGAAGAATAGTCCGAATAGTCTCCATTCTGAAAGATGGTACTCTGAGGAATTTGTTTAGAATTTTGAGATCCAAGATTGGTCTGAAAGTTCCCTCTTTTTTGGGAACCACAAACAGGTTGGAGTAAAAACCTAGCCCTTGTTCCGCTCTTGGAACTGGGCGGATCACTCCCATGGTATGTAGGTCTTCTACACAGCGTAAGAACGCCTCTCTCTTTGTCTGGTTTACAGACAATTGAGAAATGTGAAGTCTCCCCCTTGGGGGGGGGGGGGAATCTTTGAAGTCCAGAAGATATCCTTGGGACACAATTTCTAAAGCCCAGGAATCGTGAACATCTCTTACCCAAGCCTGAGCAAAGAGAGAGAGTCTGCCCCCTACTAGATCCGGTCCCAGATCGGGGGCTACCTCTTCATGCTGTCTTAGAGGCAGCAGCAGGCTTCTTGGCCTGTTTACCTTTGTTCCAAGCCTGGTTAGGTCTCCAGACTGATTTGGATTGGACAGAATTCCCCTCTTGCTTTGCTACAGGGGAAGCTGAAGCGGGACCACCCTTGAAGTTCCGAAAGGAACAAAAATTATTTTGTTTGGTCCTATTCTTATTTGTTTTATCTTGAGGGAGGGCATGGCCTTTCCCTCCAGTGATGTCTGAAATAATTTCTTTCAGTGCAGGCCCGAATAGGGTCTTTCCTTTGAAAGGGATGTTCAACAATTTAGATTTTGATGACACATCAGCAGACCAGGACTTAAGCCATAACGCCCTGCGTGCTAAAATGGCAAAACCTGAATTCTTTGCCGCTAATTTAGAAAATTTGGAAAGCGGCATCTGTAATGAAAGAATTAGCCAACTTAAGGGCCTTAATTCTATCCATAATATCCTCTAATGGAGTCTCCACCTGAAGAGCCTCTTCTAGAGCCTCAAACCAGAAAGCAGCTGCAGTAGTTACAGGAACAATGCATGCAATAGGTTGGAGAAGAAAACCTTGATGAACAAAAATTTTCTTTAGGAGACCCTCTAATTTTTTATCCATAGGATCTATGAAAGCACAACTGTCTTTGATAGGTATAGTTGTACGCTTAGCAAGAGTAGAAATAGCTCCCTCCACCTTAGGAACTGTCTGCCACGAGTCCTGTATGGTGTCAGATATGGGAAACATTTTCTTAAAAACAGGAGGGGGAGCGAACGGAATACCTGGTCTATCCCACTCCTTAGTAACAATAGTCACAATCCTCTTAGGGACTGGAAAAACATCAGTGTAAACAGGAACCTCTAAGTATCTGTCCATTTTACACAATTTCTCTGGGACCACTATAGGGTCACAATTGTCTAGAGTAGCTAATACCTCCTTGAGCAATAAGCGGAGGTGTTCAAGCTTAAAATTAAAGGCCGTCATATCAGAATCTGTCTGAGGGAGCGTCTTTCCTGAATCAGAAATCTCTTCCTCAGATAACAAATCCCTTACCCCTACTTCAGAACATTGTGAGGGTATATCTGATACGGCTACTAAAGCGTCAGACGGCTCAGCATTTGTTCTTAACCCAGAGCTGTCACGCTTTCCTTGTAAACCAGGCAGTTTAGAGAAAAGCTCTGTGAGGATTTTATTCATAACTGTGGCCATGTCTTGTAAAGTAAATGAATTAGACGCACTAGAGGTACTTGGCATCACTTGTGCGGGCGTTACTGGTTGTGACACTTGGGGAGAGCTAGATGCTAAACCCTCATTTCCTTCTAACTGAGAATCATCTATTGCAATATTTTTAAGTGCTAAAATATGCTCTTTATAATTTATAGACATATCAGTGCAAGTGGGATACATTCTAAGAGGGGGTTCCACAATGGCTTCTAAACACATAGAACAAGGATTTTCCTTGGTGTCAGACATGTTAAATAGGCTAGTAATGTAACAAGCAAGCTTGGAAAACACTTTAATCAAAGTAAATAACACTTTAAACAAAAACGGTACTGTGCCTTTAAGAGAAAAAAGCTGCACAAACTCTGCAAAACAGTGTAAAAAAGCAGTAAACACAACACAATTTTTACAGTAGCATCATAAAGCCTTAGTAACTTTGCACAGCTATGCAAATAAACAATTAACCCCTTAATGTAAAAACCGGATTGAAAAAACTTCAAAACCGGTAAAATAACGTTCAACACCTTGCCACAGCTCTGCTGTGGCGCCTACCTGCCCTTTAGGAACGATTTGTGGGGAAAAAACCTCTTTACAGCCCTCAAATACAGCAGGAATCTCTGGAGAAGTAGCTGGATGCTTCTGAGGTAAATAAACTGTGCAACTGAAAATAGGCCCCTCCCACCTCACTCGAAGTTATGGGGCCTAAAAAACACCACAGAGTGTTGTTAAACTAGCCATGTGGGTTAATAACCCTTAAACAAGCTACAAAGACCCCTTAAAGTCCCTCAAAAAATGTTGTATTTGTAATTAAACCAAAACGTTTTATCCTATTAGTGTCACCAGTAACTATGAGCCCTTTATGCAAACTTGGATTCCTCTTTTACTGAATACAGCTTACCTTTCCCTCATGGGGATATTGCCAGCCTTTTCTAGAAATAACACAGTCTGTCTAGAAAAAAATAGACTGAACATACCTTAATGCAGTTTAGCCTGCAAACTGTTCCCCCAACTGAAGTTTTCCTGTACTCTTCAGCCCTTGTGAGAACAGCAGTGGATCTTAGTTACAAAATGCTAAGATCATCATCCTCCTTGCAGAAATCTTCATCACTTTTCTGCCAGAGAGTAAATAGTACACACCGGTACCATTTAAAATAACAAACTTTTGCTTGAGAAAATAAAAACTTAACATTTTTGTCACCACACTCACTTTGCCCTTCCTAGCAGTTAAGCAGGCAGAGAGAATGACTGGGGGGTGGAGCTAAGGGAGGAGCTATATGGACAGCTCTGCTGTGGGTGCTCTCTCTGCCACTTCCTGTAGGGAAGGAGAATATCCCATAAGTATGGATGAATCCGTGGACTCGATACATCTTACAAGAGAAAAACAAACAAACACACAGATCACATAAAAACTTCTACAACTATGAGCTTAGAATAGCAGTAGTATCTCATTTAAGAAGCCAATTGCTTGAAGAAATTAAAAGAATATTAAGTTTGTGGTTTCCTGATCGAAAAGAACATGACCTTAAGCCAACTCATTAAAGAAAAGGCAGGAACCATCTTTGCATATATTTAAGAAGACAAAGGAGATATGTCAAATATTTATAGATAACAAAGGTTGGTTTGCATACATGTCAATGGTAAGCAGCTATTGAAGATGCAAAAGAAGCCTTCAAATTTGCAACATCCATCATCAAGTGAGGCCACAATTCTCTTGGTTAAGGTACTCATAAAATATTATGTCAACACTCCATATTCTAGTAAAGCATCCTAAGAGCTAAGCTAAGTATTTATTTGCTGTACATGCTGGAGCTTTTGCTGCATTTTTTTCATGGCTCAGATTTCAGTTTGGTTTTGCTTATCACACTTTGCAATAACAGTGGGTGACAGCCTAAAGTTAATTAATGAAAACAGCACCAGTATGATTGTGATGAGCATTAAGCTGACCAAGTAGCTGGTCACAAAATGAAAGTTGTAAGGGCATTAAAGCGTGACTGTATGGCTCGCTAACCTTACTCAGCGACCCTTATCAAGTTATTACATTTAGCATATATGCTCCTGGTAATTAGCCAAGATTATTTCAAATATGTTAATATAGATAGGAAACAGTGTCATTTTCTGTTCATAACTGAAATTATTTTACTTGTACAGGACTAATTAGCACATGTTCTAAATGGACTTTGCTTACTTCTGTAAAACACAGAGATCAAAGACAAGATTTGCCTCACTTGACACACGTTTATGAAATCATGTAATGGAATGTGTAACACCTCAGAATAAAAGCAATATCTTATTAGTGTGCCAAAATATTACTGGACTTTTGTGCATGGCAATAGGAAATAAAAGGTACATAAAACTATAGAATTAAAAAATATCACTGCTAAATATTCACTGTCCATGGTAAAGCTCATGATCCATTCATTGCATGGTCCTTATGATCGTACTGTAATCGTGTATTAATTAATGCCCAGTTTTGCTAAATTATGGAAAATCATCCATTGTATATGGGTGCGAACAGATAGAAGATGCCTTCCTACTTATAACAACTCAACAATTTTTATAATATATTTCATATCACTGCTGTTCTTGCTGATTTCATTTTTAATGTGATTTTAAACTGCAGCAAGGAGAAAAATATTTATTTCTCTGTTTTCCTTGTAGCTCATTGTAGATTTTTATCGGAAAAGTAATTATATTACAAGAAGTGAAAAATGAAGTACATTGCAATATTTGTTCTAATTTCCATTTTTATTGTATTCTCTTGTATTACTCAACAAACAATCAATTAAAAAAACAATGTTAAAAGATCATAGAAGGAGCTTTTAATTTTTTTTTTTTAAATGTATTTATTTTTGCTTATGGTGGGCAAAAGAACAATAGCAGCAATTCACTAGAATAACACAGACAGACATATTAAGAGTTATATACAGGTATTAAGATATATGCTAGATTTAGATGACATAGAATGCTGGAAAAAGTAAAATGAAATGTTATTATACACCTCTGTCAGGCAATCCTCTTCCTGTCCCACTTTGTTCTCTTCAACACAAACCCTCCATATAAATATATATTATTATTATTCTTTATTTATAAAAGCACCAATAGATTCCGCAGTGCTGCCCATGGGTACAAAGATAAAAGTACAACGGAGAAACAATACAATAAAAGACAACTTGCTAATTCCCTCAAACCTCTCCACTCATCCTTCTCCTCCTTTTCCTGCCCTGAACAATGTATCTGCCACTATAATTCCAACCTTACATCCGTCCTTGACAATCTCGCCCCTCTTACCATAGCGTGGAAATCACACACTCATCCTCAGCCCTGGCATACTCCTCTGACACGGTACCTACGCAGATGTTCCCATACTGCTGAGCGGCACTGGAGAAAATCTCAGAGTTCAGCTGATTTTCTTCACTAGAAATTCATCTTGAACTCCTAATATTCTGCTGTTAATATCCATAAGCAACAGTACTTCTCTACTCTTATCTCTAATCTTTCTTCAAACCCAAAACGTCTGTTCTCCACTTTCAATAATCTCCTCCGCTCTCTCCCCCACCTCCTAATACAACTTCTCTGTCAGGTCAAGACTTTGCCAGCCACTTCAATAACAAAATCGACTCCATCAGAAATGAAATCATCTCTCAACATAATTCTATTCCCTCACCCCCTCAAATGCTCTCAATCAACCACAACCTACATAACCTTCAACTTAGTTCATTCTCCACTGTTACTGAGGAAGATGTTTCGGAAATTATACTGAGCTCTCACCTCACTACCTGTCCCCTCTACCCTATCGCCTCACAGCTACTCCCCTCCCTCTCTGCTACCCTTACCCCTATACTAACACACATTTTCAACCTCTCCTTCAGCACCGGTATATTTCCCTGAAACATTCACTGGTCACACATATCCTCAAAAAACCTTCCCTTGATCCTACCTCCCCACCCAACTACTGCTCTATTTCCCTTCTCCCTCTTGCCTCAAAGCTTCTTGAAAAACTAGTATATGCACGCCTATCCCATTTCCTTACGTTAAACTCCCTTCTTGACCCACTACAATCTGGATTTCGTCCCCATCACTCCACAGAGACAGTAATTTTTAAGGTTACCAACGACCTATTTACAGCAAAATCAAAAGGCCACTTCTCTCTGCTTATCCTCCTTGATCTGTCCGCAGCCTTTGACACTGTTGATCACCCTCTTTTGCTCTAAACCCTCCAATCCTTTGGCATCTGTGACACAGCCCTCTCGTGGCTCTCTTCCTACCTGTCAAACCGTACCTTTAGTGTAGCCTTCTCTGGGGCCTCCTCAGCCCCGTCACCACTTTCTGTTGGAGTAACGCAAGGCTCTGTCCTCAGTCCCCTTCTCTTCTCAATCTACACGTCATCACTAGGTTCCCTAATAAAGTCCCATGGTTTCCAATATCATTTGTATGCTGACGACACCCAAATCTACTTCTCTGCACCAGACCTTTCTCCTTCCTTGCTAACCTGTGTCACTAACTGTCTTTCTCACATCTCTTCCTGGATGTCCTCTCACTACCTCAAGCTAAATCTCTCCAAAACTGAGCTCCTCATTTTACCCCCTTCTTCCAAAATCTCCACTCCCAATCTCTCTATAACTGTTGACAACTCCATCATTACCCCTACCCCGCATGCCCGATGTTTCGAGGTCACATTTGACTCAGATCTTTCTTTCATTCCTCACATTCAGTCCTTAGCTAAAGCCTGCCGCTTCCACCTTAAAAACATCTCTAAGATTAGACACTTCCTTACATAAGACACAACTAAGATTTTAATCCACTCTCTCATTCTTTCCTGCCTCGATTACTGCAACTCTGTCCTCTCTGGTCTCCCCACCTGCCGCCTAGCTCCTTTACAATCCATAATGAATGCCTCTGCCAGACTCATCTTCCTTACACGTCGCTCTTCATCTGCTGCACCTCTCTGCCAATCCCTTCACTGGTTTCCTCTTGCCTCTAGGATCAAACACAAAATTCTCACTCTGACATACAAAGCCCTCAACTGCACTGCTCCCCCCTATATCTCAGATCTTGTTTCCAGATACTCTCCCTCCCGTCCCCTTCGCTCTGCTCATGACCTCCTACTTTCCTCCTCTCTTGTTACCTCATCACACACCCGTTTACAGGACTTCTCCAGACTGGCTCCCATCTTGTGGAACTCTCTGCCTCGCTCCACAAGACTCTCCCCTAGTTTTGAAAGCTTCAAGCGCTCCCTAAAGACTCTACTGTTCAGGGATGCATACAACTTACGCTAACCTTACTTTACACCTGTTCCTCTCCTCCATTGCTATCCCCTGAACCCCCTTAGCATGTAAGCCTAAGAGTCCAGCTCTTTGGAGATCACCTTCTTAAGAGCGGACTACAACAGCGCAACTCTTGGCAGGGCCCTCTACCCATTTGATCCCTATAATTGTTTTGTTGTACTCCGCATTTGTTTATAGCGCTGCGGAATCTGTTGGCACTCTACAAATAACCGATAATAATAATAATAAATAATAACATTTTACAGACAGATACAGGGGGAATTGAGGGCCCTGTTCCCGTGGGAACTTACAATATACATACATATATATATATATATATATATATACATACAGCCAAAACTTCAAAAAGAGGGGTATGTGCACTCTCACCAACTTCCATCAGCTGCCAGGGTGCTATGTAGGAAAAATCATAAGCGGAGTAAAAGAAAGCACTCACTGGACTTCAGTTTATAGATCCAACATTAATTTATTAGTGACGTTTCGGGACAAGATAGCATCAGAGGAAGGGACGCTATCTTGTCCCGAAACGTCACTAATAAATTAATGTTGGATCTATAAACTGAAGTCCAGTGAGTGCTTCCTTTTACTCCGCATATATATATATATATATATATATATATAAATATATATATATTTATATATATATGTATATGAAGAACAGAAAGAAATGAAAGAAATGAAATGTCTATATGTGTGTACATAACATAATTTATGTAAGAACTTACCTGATAAATTAATTTCTTTCATATTGGCAAGAGCCCATGAGCTAGTGACGTATGGGATATACATTCCTACCAGGAGGGGGCAAAGTTGCCCAAACCTCAAAATGCCTATAAATACACCTCCCACCACACCCACAATTCAGTTTAATGAATAGCCAAGTAGTGAGGTGATAACAAAAGGAGTAAAAAAGCATACAAAAAGAGGAACCGGACATATAATTGTGCTTTTATACTAAAAAAAAACATAACCACCATAAAAAGGGTGGGCCTCATGGACTCTTGCCAATATGAAAGAAATTAATTTATCAGGTAAGTTCTTACATAAATTATGTTGTTTTTTTAGTCCATGAGCTAGTGATGTATGGGATAGAAATACCCAAGATGTGGAAGTCCACAGAAGAGTCACTAGAGAGGGAGGGATAAAATAACAACAGCTATTTCCACTGAGAAATTAAATCCACACAATTTTTTTCTTAAAAAAACTTAAAACAAAAGCAGTAAAATCAAACTGAGACAGCTGCATGAAGAACTTTTCTACCAAAGACTGCTTCAGAAGAAGCAAATACATGAAAATTGTAAAAACAATAAAAGTATACAAAGAAGACCAAATTACTGCTTTGCAAATTTGATCATCCGAAGCTTCATTATGAAAAAGCCCAAGAAATGGTGACTGAACTTAGTAGAATGAGCTGTAAATCTCTGAGGTGGAGCCTGCCCTGCCTCCAAATAAGCATTGAGAAACAAAAGCTTTAACCAGGATGTCAATGAAATGGCAGAGGCTTTCTGGAACCAGAAAAACAACAAATAGAAAAGAAGACATCTGAAATCCTAGTAACCTCTATATAGAATTACAAAGCTCTTACCACATCCAAAGGATTTAAAGAACTCTCAAATAACTCTTTAGGATTTAGAATACAAAGAAGGAACAATAATTTCTCTACTAATGCTGTTCAAATTCACAACCTTAGGAAAAAAAAAGAAGTCCACAAAACAACTTATCTAGATGAAAAAATCAGATAAGAAAACAAACAAGAAAAAGCTGATAAATCATAAACTCTTCTAGCAGAAGAGATAGCCTAAAGAAAAAACACTTTCTAAGAAAGTAGATAATCTTCAAAGAAATATAGGCTCAAAAGAAAGAGCCTGCAAAATCCTTAAACCAAATTAAGACTCCAAAAAGGAGAATCAATAAATGAACAGGCTTGATACAAACCAAAGCCTGAACAAAACAGTGAATATCAGGAAGTTTAAACAATCTTTCTAGGAAATAAAACAGAAACAACAGAAACAACAGATTTTTGTCCCTTCAAATTTGCAGAGAAACTTATCCAAACCATCCTGAAGAAACAGAATAATCCTAGGAATTCTAAAGGAATGCCAAGAGAATTTATGAGAAGAACACCATAAAATATAGGTTTTCCAAACCTGATAATACATGTTCCTTGAAACAGACTTATAAGCCTGCAACATAGTGAAAAAAAGGAGTCAAAGAAACTTCTATGACTAAACACTAATCAATTTTCATACTTTCAAATTAATAATTTGAGATCCCGATGGAAAAATGGCCCCTGAAACAAGAGGGCTGGCCAAAGAAAAAGCAGCCAAGGATGGCAACTGGACATCCGAACAAGATCCACATACCAAAACTGTGAGGCCATGCTGATGCTATCAGAAACACATGAGACTGATCTAATATGATCTTGGAGATCACCCTTGGAAGAAAAAAACAGAAGCGGAAAAATGTAGTCAGGTTGCAAAACCAAGACACTGCAAATGCATCCACCATTTCGGACTGAGGATCCCTGGACCTGAAAAGGTACCTGGGAAATTAAGAAAACACATCTGTATACAGATACCACTCTCCCGGATGTAAAGACTGACAGCTGAGATAATCCACCTCCCAAATGTCTAAACCTGAGATATAAATCATAGAAATTAAACAGGAGATTAATTCCACCTAAGAACGTATTCAAGATACTTCTTTATTGCTAAGGAACTGTGAGTCCCTATTTGATGATTGACATATGCCACAGTTGTGATATTGTCTGTCTGAAAGCAAAATGAAAAGTTCTCTCCTAAAAGAGACCAAGCCTGAAAGAACTCTGTAAATAGCACGGAGTTCTAAAATATCGATTGGAAACTTTGCCTCTTGAAGTTTTCAAACCCCTTGTGCTTTCAGAGACCCTCAGACAGCTCCCCAACCTGTAAGACGTGCATCCATTAAGAACACAGTCAAGGAAGGATGAACAAAAGGAAGCCCCCTGAATAAAATGATGATAGTCTAATCACCAAATCAGAGAGAGTTTAGTGTTGGGATTTAAGAATATCAACTGTGATATCTGAAAAAAATCCCTGCACTATTGATTCAGTATGCAAAGCAAAAGAGGTCTCAGATGAAAAAACGAGCAAAGGGAACCACGTCCGATGCTGCAGTTATGAGACCTAAAACTTCCATGCACATAGCCACTGAAAGGAATGTTCTAGACTGTAAGTTAGACAGGCTAACACCAATTACAATTGACTTTTGTCCGATAAAGACAAAGTCATGAACACAGAATCCATCTAGAAACCCAAAAAGAGATGACCCTTGTCTGAGGAATCACAAAACTCTTAGGTAAATTAAATCCTCTAATCATGTCTTGAAGAAACAAAACCAGTTGATTCATGAGAAATTCTAATAAAAGAAAAGATTAAGCTAATACCAAGATACAATCCAAGGAAACCCCACAAAAGGGCACCCAGAACCTTTGAAAAGATTCATAAAGCTGTCGCTAAACCAAATGGAAAAGTGACAAATTGGTAAAACTTATCTAAAAAAAGAGAATCTCAGAAATCAAAAGTGGTCTGAATGAAATAAAATGGTCATGAAATGACCTTGCTGAATAAAAGGCATAAGAGTCCTTATAGTCGCCAACTTGAAAGTTGAGAGACTCTTACAAAACAATATAAAGTCTTCAGATCCAAGATTTGACTTAATAAACCTTTCTTCTTTGTGACAAAGAATAGAATTGAATACAAACCCAATCCCTGTTCCTGCTAAAGAACTGGAATAATCACTCCTGAAAAAAATTCACAGAGTGTACTGAGAAAGAAAGAATCTTCCCATAGAAGGTCTCGTTATAAAAATACCTATTCAGACCCTAAGAATAATAGAGATTTTGGACTGAATTCATCCAAAAACAAATTAATCTGCCCCCACCAGAAGGACTGGTTAGAGAACCGCACCTTCATGCAGTCTAATAACTAGTAATTATATAGCGTTTTTCTCCCAGAAGGAAACAAAAAAATGCTTTTTCAGTGCTTGCATTCGGAGTTAAGCAAATTATCAGCTGATAAAAACAGTTGTTATTATTACCCAAATAAATGGTACATAATAAATTGACCTCAAAAAGGCTGAAGGGCTGTATTAACCATTGGATCTAGAACAAGCGTTTGTAGTCAGGACATTCGCCAACTGATCTACATCACCGGACTAAAAGTAGGGCAGAAAAGACTCTAAACCTCCAGAAATAGTGAAGATAATAGAAATCAAACAAATTATTATCCTAACAAGCTAGAAATAATAAAATATATTTGAAATCATAATAATAGATATAGTAAACATAATAAAATGAAACATCAGTAACTTGAGAGTCAGAAACTGCTTATGCTAACTGTTCAACAACAAAAAGGTTGAAAGAACAGTAATGTCAGCCACAGATAAAGCTGAGCTAAAAATATAAACAGTACGTGAATATGCTCTACTAAGGTTATATTCAAACTCTAAAGAATCCTAAAAATAAGTACAAATTTCCATAGAAATAGTAGTACAGTCCCAAAAGGGAATCAGGATAAACCATTCTTTAGAACATAATACAGATAGCACATATTGAGCAAAAAGAGACTGCTTCTAGGGTGGTAACTAGCCATAGAACAAGCTATTATGCTATTGTTCGTTCCCAGGTTGAGCACTTCTCTCTTTTAATTATGCAAATTATGACACTTGGGGAAGTCTCCCTAAGTGTGATGCGGTAATCCAGACGTGGACCCGTTGCTCAGTGTGCCTAGAGGGATATGGCTGCACCTCACTGACAAGGCCCACAATAGGCCGAAACGTACGTCTGGGGTTTTGCTGTTTCTCTTGTTCAGAGAGGGACTGCCTGGTATTTCGGGGATGGACTGTACTGTGAAGTCAGGATCAGACTGATATGCTACAGGAAAGTTCTTCTCTGTGAAAGGCACATATTGAGCAAAAAGAGGCTGCTTCTAGGGTGGTAACTAGCCATAGAACAAGCTATTATGCTATTGTTCATTCCCAGGTTGAGCGCTTCTCTCTTTTTATTTATGCAAATTATGACACTTGGGCAAGTCTCCATAAGTGTGATGCGGTAATCCAGACGTGGACCCGTTGCTCAGTATGCCTAGAGGGATATGGCTGTACCTCACTGACGAGGCCCACAATAGACCAAAACGTATGTCTGGGGTTTTGCTGTTTCTCTTGTTCAGAGAGGAATTGCCTGGTATTTCGGGGCTGGACTGTACTGTGAAGTCAGTATCAGACTGATATGCTACAGGAAAGTTCTTCTCTGTGAAAGGCACATATTTAGCAAAAAGAGGCTGCTTCTAGGGTGGTAACTAGCCATAGAACAAGCTATTATGCTATTGTTCGTTCCCAGGTTGAGCGCTTCTCTCTTTTTATTTAATAATACAGATAGTATCTTGAATAGGAAAAACCTCAGAAACAAATTAAAATTTAAAAATCCAGATTTTAAAATAACTTAGTTAAAAGGAGGACTAGGCTCCTAAAAGCTAAAAATAACAAATTTCCCTTAACAAAGAACAAAGAATGTTCAAATGAAAAATAAGGAGAATTTTTAACAAAACTGTCTCTGATACAGGATCCTTTGAGCCAAAGAAAACCTTAATCCGTAGAATAAACGTAAGTATGCTGTCGGTCAGAAAAAATTAATTGATTAATTCTTAACAATTTTGAAAAGACCTCGTAAGTTTACTTAAAGGCATAATAGCAGTCATAACCTTTTCTGATAAAAGCAATAACATGTTATGTTTGCAGATGAAATCAAGTACATGAACAGAGTAAGTAAAAACAGTAAATGTCATTGTACATATAGAAACATTATAAGCATAAAATATGATAAATGCTGCATAACTGAGCTGAAGAAAATAACAACAGCTTAATAATGAAAAGAACACACTTAGCTTTGTAGAATTGTGTTTTAGGGAATCTAACGGCTAGATTTAGAGTTTTGTCGGTAAGGACCCGCGTAGCTAACGCTGGCTTTTTTCTGGCCGCACCATAAAAATAACTCTGGTATTGAGAGTCCACATAAAGGCTGCGTTAGGCTCCAAAAAAGGAGCGTAGAGCATATTTAATGCAGCTTCAACTCTCGATACCAGAGTTGCTTACGGACGCGGCCAGCCTCAAAAACTTGCTCGTGCACGATTCCCCCATAGGAAACAATGGGGCTGTTTGAGCTGAAAAAAACCTAACACCTACAAAAAAGCCGCGTTCAGCTCCTAACGCAGCCCCATTGTTTGCTATGGGGAGACACTTCCTACGTCTGCACCTAACACCCTAACATGTACCCCGAGTCTAAACACCCCTAGCCTTACACTTAATAACCCCTAATCTGCCGCCCCCGCTATTGCTGACCCCTGCATATTATTTTTAACCCCTAATCTGCCGCTCCGTAAACCGCCACTACTTACATTATCCTTATGTACCCCTAATCTGCTGCCCCTAACACCGCCGACCCCTATATTATATTTATTAACCCCTAATCTGCCCCCCACAACGTCGCCTCCACCTGCCTACAATTATTAACCCCTAATCTGCCGAGCGGACTGCACCGCTATCATAATAAAGTTATTAACCCCTAATCCGCCTCACTAACCCTATAATAAATAGTATTAACCCCTAATCTGCCCTCCCTAACATCGCCGACACCTAACTTCAATTATTAACCCCTAATCTGCCGACCGGAGCTCACCGCTATTCTAATAAATGTATTAACCCCTAAAGCTAAGTCTAACCCTAACACTAACACCCCCCTAACTTAAATATAATTTAAATCTAACGAAATTAATTAACTCTTATTAAATAAATTATTCCTATTTAAAGCTAAATACTTACCTGTAAAATAAATCCTAATATAGCTACAATATAAATTATAATTATATTATAGCTATTTTAGGATTAATATTTATTTTACAGGTAACTTTGTATTTATTTTAACCAGGTACAATAGCTATTAAATAGTTAAGAACTATTTAATAGCTAAAATAGTTAAAATAATTACAAAATTACCTGTAAAATAAATCCGAACCTAAGTTACAATTAAACCTAACACTATACTATCATTAAATTAATTAAATAAAATACCTACAATTACCTACAATTAAACCTAACACTACACTATCAATACATTAATTAAATACAACACCTACAAATAACTACAATGAAATAAACTAACTAAAGTACAAAAAATAAAAAAGAACTAAGTTACAAAAAATAAAAAAATATTTACAAACATAAGAAAAATATTACAACAATTTTAAACTAATTACACCTACTCTAAGCCCCCTAATAAAATAACAAAGACCCCCAAAATAAAAAATGCCCTACCCAATTCTAAATTACTAAAGTTCAAAGCTCTTTTACCTTACCAGCCCTGAACAGGGCCCTTTGCGGGGCATGCCCCAAGAAGTTCAGCTCTTTTGCCTGTAAAGAAAAACATACAATACCTCCCCCAACATTACAACCCACCACCCACATACCCCTAATCTAACCCAAACCCCCCTTAAATAAACCTAACACTAAGCCCCTGAAGATCATCCTACCTTGTCTTCACCTCACCGGGTATCACCGATCGGTCCTGGCTCCAAAATCTTCATCCAACCCAAGCGGGGGCTGGCGATCCATCATCCGGTGGCTAAAGAGGTCCAGAAGAGGCTCCAAAGTCTTCATCCTATCCGGGAAGAAGAGTAGATCCGGACCGGCAACCATCATCTTCCAAGCGGCATCTTCTATCTACATCCGATGAGGACCGGCTCCATCCTGAAGACCTCCACCGCGGACCCATCTTCATCCGGCGACGTCCAACTGAAGAATGACGGTTCCTTTAAGGGACGTCATCCAAGATGGCGTCCCTCGAATTCCGATTGGCTGATAGGATTCTATCAGCCAATCGGAATTAAGGTAGGAATATTCTGATTGGCTGATGGAATCAGCCAATCAGAATCAAGTTCAATCCGATTGGCTGATCCAATCAGCCAATCAGATTGAGCTTGCATTCTATTGGCTGATCACTACTGCTCAGTCTTCCATATTTCAACACTGCTGTAACTTTAATCTCAGTCTTAATAGCAGCAACTGTCCATTGCCAAACAAGGTTTTCTATATATCTTTACTACTATTAAGCACAGTATGCTGATTATATATATATATATATGAGACGCACCGCTATTAAGTGCAGGTATAATACCTAATTCAACTACTCAGTTCAAGGTTGTAGCTATATAGTAGCAATAAGTACTGCACTGTTTATTGGCAACAATTAGATCAAAGCCAGATAGCGGAGTTATACCACACTCAACGCCATTCAACTCTAGGCAATAATGAGTTATGTTACGCTGCTAGATACTAGAGCTGTTAGTGTACTCGGCAGAGCAGTTAAATATTTAACAAGTAAGTTTAGTTCGGCACCTCAGTGTGGCATTTATATACCATATCAGGGCAGTGTCAGGGCATGTTCCAATCAGGGCAGTGTCACTCTGGATGTCACAAATTCCCACTGGGGCACAGTTTTGTGGTTCTGCGACAATCCAGGCTGGATCCTGCACCAGAATACACTGTAGTGTATTTGTTAGTGCTTGATCACCACCTGCTCGTATGCTCCAGCTCCAACCCTGCAATAAACAAGAGACGGCACTAAACACAGCTTCTCACTGACAGATGTGCACACCTGTTAGCGGCGCAATGCGCATGCGCAAAAAAACAGGAGTGTGGAATTACCAGAAGTAGCCGACTTAGGGCTGGAGAATGAGAAACCTGAGGATCATGACAACGAAAAATATGGGAGGGGGCAGGCGGGCATTTTAAACTGCAAAGAAGAAACAAGTAAGTAGAAATGCTTATAAACGATTTAGGCTAATACATTAGGCTACAGTGCAAACTAAACACCGTTAGCAACTTTATAGGAATTACATATTTGAAAATTTGGGTTGACTGTCCCTTTAAGGCTGCTTCTATATATTAGTTTTTGGATCATTTGTCTATAGGTGGGTACATATGTATTTATGTTTATATGTGTACACATATAAACATATATATTTATAGATACATACACACACATACATATACATACACACACACACACATATATATATATATATATATATATATATATATATTTATACAGTATAAACAACAGGAAGGCCAGCACTCACGGTTACAGGTTCATCCACCCAGGGTGCTTCCATGATATGAATAAAATTAAATGAGGATGCACTGGCCAGGATTTTTAATGTTACCATTTAATGTAACGTTTCGGGGTATTATCCCCTTCATCAGACAAGACAAAATAACTATGTTCAAACATACAAAATACAGTGCCTTTTAAACTAACCTCAGTGATACAGTAGCAGGTCATCACCTGTGATGCCACTCCCACTGGCAAAAATCAACAGGTGAAGACTCCCTTACTGTACTCCCGTTACGTGAAGCTTATATAACCTAGATCACCTAAACAACCTATACCAAATACAAATATACCGTATATACAGCAGATCCTATATTTAAAAAGACCCCAAGCCTGGTGAGATCATAGTATGTGAAAGATCATGAGTGCCACGGCAGATTGCGGTCTTCTGGAGGTTGTCATAGCAACCAAACAAACATACAGCCCCCAAAGCAATGGGTATGGCATCTCACGGCCAATCAGGTAGATGTAGATACGAGTCCTTCAGGTCTATGGTCATTATGAACTGACCTTCCTGAACCAATGGAACGAATAGTTTCCATCTTGAAGGACAGTACCCTGAGGAATTTGTTGAAGCACTTTAGCTCAAGAATGGGACGGAATGTTCCCTCCTTTTAGTGGAACGACAAAGAGATTTGAATAGAATCCTTGTCCCTGTTCCTTTACAGGAACTGGAACAATTACTCCCAGGGAGAATAGGTCCTCTACGCAGTTTAAGAAGGCCTCCCTCTTTACTTGGTTTGTGGATAGGCTTGACAGGAGAAATCTGCCCCTTGGAGGGCAAGTCTTGAATCCTATTCTGTAACCCTGGGATACTATGTCCACAACCCACGGATCTGGGACATCGCGTATCCAAGCTTCCTGAAAAAGAGAAAGCCTGCCCCCAACTTGATCCAAAATTGAATTGGGGGCGGACCCTTCATGCTGATTTAGAATCAGTGGAAGGTTTCTTGTTTTGCTTTCCCTTATTCCAAGGCTGACTGAACCTCCAAGAGGTCTTGGATTGCTCTGGTTTGGAAGAAGAGGAGGAAGACTTTGGTCCCTTGAGGTTACGAAAGGAGCGAAAATTAGAATTCTGGCAACCCTTAGGCCTATTCTTCTTGTCCTGAGGTAGGAAAGATCCCTTTCCACCAGTAATTTGATAAATGATTTCTGCCAGACCAGGACCAAATAAAGTTTTACCTTTATAAGGTAAAGAAAAAAGCTTTGTCTTTTGAAGTCACATCAGCCGACCAGGATTTTAATCACAGAGCTCTGCGAGCTAGAACAGTGAAGCTAGACATCTTAGCTCCCAGTTTAATTACCTGCATGTTAGCATCGCAGATAAAAGTATTGGCCAGTTTAAGAGCTTTGATCCTATCCTGGATCTCCTCTATCGTAGTCTCTTCTGATATCAGATCAGACAAGGCATTGCACCAATAAGATGCTGCTCCCGCAACCGTAGCAATACTTGCCGTAGGTTCCCACTGTAATCCTTGATAGGTGTACATCTTTTTTAAGTAAGCCTCTAGCTTCTTATCCATGGGATCCTTAAATGAACAACTATCCTCTTATAGGAATGCAAGTTATTTTAGCTAGAGTAGAGATGGCTCCTTCTACTTTAGGCAGAGTGCGACATGAGTCACGAATTGAGTTAGCAACAGGGAACATCTTTTTAAAAAAAGAGGAAGGGGAAAAAGGAACCCCTGGCTTATCCCATTCCTGAGCTGTAATTTCAGACATCTGGTCTGGAACAGGAAAAACATCCACAGATGAGGGAGAATCATAAACTCTATTAAGTTTAGTAGACTTTTTAGGGTTGACAACAACCGAAGGTTTGGAGTCGTCCAAAGTAGCTAGAACCTCCTTCAGAAGCAACCGGATATGTTCAAGCTTAAATCTGAAATTAACTTCTTCAGATTCTGAAGAATTTTCCCCCCATCATGTCAGAGTCTGAGATTTTCCCTTTAGAAGCTACTGAAGTATCCTCCTCTTCAGACATTTGGGAAAGGCTGACCAGAGCAGATTTAGAGGGGTCAGAAACCTTACTAGCAGCAATATGTTTAGATTTCCTCTTACACTTACCCGAAGTAAAGAAAGCAGATAAAGCTGCAGACGTTATCTGCGCAGCAAAATCTCCTGGCAAACAAACACCCCCAGGAGGTTGAGAGGAACCGCAGCGCATTGAATGTGAAACTACCATAGCTTGGGACGTCTGAGGAGAAAGCTGAGGCATATCCTAACCAGCATTGTCCTGAGAGACATATGTCTCAGAAGGGAGTAATTTGTCTTTAAATTTTAAGGTCTTAGATAAGCAAGTGGAGCAGAATTGCACAGGAGGTACAACCTGAACCTCCAGACAAAGTAATTTGTCAAAGGAAATAGTTCTGTTATTATGGACTCAGACCAAAATACATCTGATTCCCAAATTAATAAATAATTAATATTACCAGTACAGTTAAAGAGCAGTCACCTTCTGCAGCAATAAAAGGAAACAAATCTTTTAACAAAGTTTTCCTCACACCTCTATACCTCAGCAAACTGAGGAGTCTTACCGCACTAGGACAGGAGCTCACTAGAAAACTGAGAAGAGCTGAGAAGAGCAGATGAGTCATGTGATCGGAGAAGAAAAGAAAATTGCGCCACAGTAAAAGCGTGTTTTTAACCGATCTAAGAGAAAAAAGTTTAAGTACACCTCATCTCACTGGCAAACATGATCGCTACATTGCCTAACTCTGCAAAATAAATAAATAAATAATGCATATCTTCTCAACATATTAACCCTTCAGCCAGCCTCTTATAAATGTTAAGAGTAACGCTTTAACCCCTTAAAGTTTCACATTCCAGTGCCTGTCTTTAAAAAAACTGCCACAAAAGTTAACCCATCTATAAAGGTTAAGACTTGTCCCATATGTTGATCCACAAGAGGAATTAACCCCCCAAGTGCTGTCCTGCAATACCTAGAAGGCAAAGGAACTTACCTGTGGATCCAAATGCAGGGCAGGAACAGCTTCTTAGGTGTAATAGATACTCCACTCTCTATCAGGGACCTAAAGAAAAAGAAAGAACAGAGTAACTAACCCTGGCTTTCTATAAGGGGTAGCAATAATGTAAGAAATAAAGTAAAGACAACCGCTTTCTAACTGCTAATAGCCACCATTACTCTTACTAAAGAGATTGACATGGACACAGCATAACCCCAATCCTTGCTTGCAGGGAAAAGTACCTATAAAACGATTAAATATCTTCAGACACCATCTTCGCACATCCTCGATTGACAGAGGCAAAGAGAATGACTGGGGATTATGGGTAAGAGAAGTTACAATTAACAGCTCTGCTGGGGTGCTCTTTGCCTCCTCCTGCTGGCCAGGCGTTGAATATCCCACAAGTAATTGGAATGAAGTTCTCTCCATGCCATAGGTAAGAAAAAGGTATTTTGGTTATAATACTTGCAATTGTTAACAGTCCATGTTTGCTAGGACAAGTATTTCAGAAAAGGTTGGCCTATTCTGGACTGGTGTGGTTGGCTGCTGACAATTTAAACATCTTGGCATTTCCACACAGCTAAAGAACACGCTGGATATGCTGAATAGCTAGAATAGTTCATTACAGCAAACCACTCTGTTAGAGATATTCAGAAAATATTTCAAGCTGGTTCCCCTTCCTTATCATATTCATCCAACGTTCCCACATTGATTTACAACGACCTACTGATTGTGATTCTTACATTTCTCTTAAAGGAACAGTAAAGTCAAAATTGAACGTTTATGAATTACATAGTGCACACAATTTTAAACAACTTTCCAATTTATTAATTTGCTTTGTTCAATTGGTATCCTTTGTTAAAAAAATACATAGGTACGCTCAGGAGCAGCAATGTGCTGGGAGCTAGCTGCTGATTGGTGGCTGCACATATATGTCTCTTGTCATTGCTCATCTGCTGTTTTCAGCTAGCTCTCAGTAGTGCATTGCTGCTCATTCAACAAAGGATACCAAGAGAATTAAGCAAATTTAATAACAGAAGTAAATTAGAAAGTTGTTAAAAATTGTATCATTTATCTGAATTTTTGGGGGGTTTCTTCTCATCTCAAAAGCAATCATACTCTAAATACACTGATACACGCACAATCAGGGCCGCCATCAGGGGGTGACAGGGGTGACTCCTGTCAGGGGCCCAATGGGCTAGGGGGGCCCCACGAGGCAAGAACTTAAAAAAAAAAAAAAAAAAAACATTTTTTTTTTTAAATTTTGGCAGCCACCAGTGGGTACTACAGCAGAGTGCTAATTGAGCATGGGAAATGTTATTACAAGGAGTAAAGTATTAGCATTTGAGAGGATTTCTGAGTGTGCAATAAACCACTATGCACAGTGTGAGACAGACTTGGCACTTTGTTTGTAGAGTGTGTGCCTGAGTCAGACGCAGTGTTAATTTCGTCGACTAAAACTAGACTAAAATGACTATAAAACTAATGAAATTCTGGTGACTAAAATACGACTAAAACTAAAATGGCATTTTAGTCAAAAGACTATGACTAAAACTAAATCAAAATGACATTTTAGTCAAAAGACTATGACTAAAACTAAATCAAAATTTGCTGACAAAAACATTTTATGCAAGGTGTTATAATCAATCCATATCCAATTACTGTTTTTTTGTAAATTTTACAAAACTTAATTTGATTACATTTTAAGATAAATAAAGACATGTTATATACCACAACTGTTAAATCTGTATTGCATGTTCAAACCTTAATACCATAAATAAAAACAGGTTAATAAACCTTTACTCCAGGAGTATATAATGAGTTTGGAAGTTCTAGAGCAGTGCTAATATCGTTCCCAAATTGTTTTCGAATGTGTGAACAATCAATTGATTCTTCCTATAGAAATAAGCATAACCTACGAGTATGGGTTTAAGTTATGCTGTGCCTGTGCTAGCTGCAGAAACTTTTTGTTGTGTTGAGTTACTTGATACTTGTTTCAATTAGTAACAGAGAACTGTTAAAGTTTTTATTATGGGTAATTTGTTTAATACAGCCAATACAGTTTACAGTTTTTTTTTTTATATTTTAAAGTTGCACTTCTGTTTGTTTATGAAACTTGGTTTTATTTAATTTTAAGCTTAATAAAGATGTTACATATCACAACGGCTAAATCTGTGTCTGTATTGCATGTTTAAATTTTAATATCATAAATATTAACAGGTGTTATGTTTACTCCTGGAGTATATAATCAGTTTGCAAATTATATTGAAATGCTTAAATAATGCATTACACTACACTTTAACTACACCCCTAAGATTTTAGTCGACTAAAATCTACTGGAGATTCAGTCGACTAAAACTAGACTAAAACTAAAACAATTCAGATGACTAAAATACGACTAAAACTAAAATGGAATTTTAGTCAAAAGAATAAAACTAAGACTAAATAGAAATTTGCTGCCAAAATTAACACTGGTCAGACGGCTGATCACTTTCATTTGCAGAGGAGGTAGGAATTACTTAGCAAATGTTTTTTATTTCTTTGTGCAATTTAAGATTATAACTTCAGTGTGGTAGTAGTTGTATGGTGGTGCCAGGGGTCCATAAAAACACATTTTGTTAGCAGCAGCGTATTTATGATTATTTGACAATGCTGTAGAAATTCTATATTTAAAGCCATGCAGAAATGTTTCCTCCTCAATACACAAATGATATATATTACATTCCAGTTTACTGCCCCTTTAAGCAAGGACTTTCCAGATACAAGGAGGCATTTTATCTAAGATTTTTACATCTGCATAACATGTTATACTCTCAGACTAAGATTGCTCAGTGTTGGAAATGAGACAGGTTAACTTAAAACTGTTCAGTTTACTCTACAGCTGACTTAATTTTGAAATGCATACCAACAAGCTTAAATCCTGCATTTAACCAGATCTAATGGTATGAGTACCACAGATTATGGTTCCACCAAGACCATATAGAGTACAGCATTTTCAAAATCCACAAGTACAGCTGACAGATGGGAACATTTGTACACTATATTTGAAGTGGTGCTCTTGGTTGGGGAAAATATCAAACAAACATATGTCAACCTTTTAAAAGTACTTTTCTTCATCTAACCATCTACCCAGATCATTAATGTACAATTTTGAATTCACAGAATTATTTTTGTTTGCACATTTACAAATATGATTCTTTAAAAAGTGATCTCTTAATTTCTGCATTTTTTTTATCATGCATGTCACACACTGTTGATTTAGGGGATGCAAGGTGCATAAATGTTTCCTCCTGTGAGTGTTTCTGTGGGTGTCTGTGTTTATGTCTTTGTGCTTTGGTTTGTGTCTCTATGAGTGTGTATGTATTTTCTTTCTGTTGGTATCTTTGTGAGGGTGGGTGTGTATGTCTTTGTGCATTTTCTGTGGATGTCTGTGAGGGTGTGTGAGGGTGTGTGCATATGTCTTTAAGCTTCTTCTATGGGTGTCTCTGTGAGGGTGGGCGTGTGTTTGTCTTTGTGTATTTTCTCTGGATGCCTCTGTGAGGGTGAGTGTGTATGTCTGTGGTTTCTGTGGATGTCTCTGTGAGGGTGTGTGTGAGTTTTCTGTGGATGTCTCTGTGAGGGTGTGTATTTTCTGTGGGTGTCTCTGTGAGGGTTTGTGTATGTCTTTGTGTGTTTTCTGTGGATGTCTCAGTGAGGGTGTGTATGTATGTCTTTCTGTGCTTTCTATGGGTGTCTCTCTGTGTGTGTGTGTGTGTGTATGTCTTTATGTGTTTTCTGAGGTTGTCTCTGTTGGTGTTTCCTTGGGTGCAAGTTTGAGTTTGTGTGTGTGTGTGTGTGTGTCCTTTGACTGTTCCTTTTTAGGACATTTTTGACCTTACTACTGATTATTCACATCTTTCTACAGACTTTGAGACTAATGAGACCTTTCTGGAAGTCACCAATCTACCATTTAACCTTTAAATTATTGTTTAGGCAGTTCAGGGCCCTTCCTTTCAGCCACTGCATGCTGTTGTCATCATTTAGTTGGCATCTTCGTTTACAAAAAGATAATCAGAACTCCATATTTTGTTTTCTAAATCGCCTTTTTTTACAAAACTGTAGTTTACCTCATTACTTGTCAGGTCAATGTAAACAAGTGCTAAGTGTCTTAGTTTCTTTGCGTGTTTGCTTGAGTGTCTATATGTGAATCCTTATGTGTGAGTGTGTGTGTGTGTTTCAGTGTATGTTACTACCTTTACAACATTTCCAAGTTTAAATAGACACTGAAGAATAAAGTGCATATACGTTTTAGTTACTTGGTCAAAAATTGCACATGTCAAAGGAGGGGGGGGGCCTGATCAATGGTTAAGTCAGGGGCCCCAAAATTTCTAGTGGTGGCCCTGCGCACAATACAAAATTAATACAACTCCCATTTCCTTGCTACTATATGTTACTCAGTGTTCTCAGTGTATTAAGCTAAAATCAGTTAATATTAAAAATTTTACATTTTTATTGCACAAATTATCATTAGATACATTTATGTTTAATGCACTAGCATTTTAAACACAGCACTTACTCAAAGAGCCTAAGGTGCTTCTACCATCTGGTAATGACTCACACCTAGATTACAAGTTTTGCGCTAAACAGGGTGCGAAACGAACGTGTTATTTCACCCCCCATAGCGCTGCTATTACAAGTTTCTGAAAAGCCTCCTTGTGCGTGCAATATGGTGCCGTTAATCTCCATGCTGCACAAAATCCAAGTGCTGCTTTGACGTGCTCGTGCATGCTTCCCCCAATGAACGAGAGTGTCAGAAAAAAACACCTGAAGCGTTGAATTAAAAATTTCCATAACGCTAACATAAACCCCAAGTCTAAACACCCCTAATCTGCCACCCCCGACAACGCTGACACCTAAATAAAGTTAACCCCTATTCCACCGCTCCCGACATCGCTGCCACTGTAATCAATTTATTAACCCCTAAACCTTCGGCCTCCCACATCTCTGCCACTAAATAAACCTATTAACCCCTAAACTGCCTGCCCCCCACATTGCAAAACACTAAATTAAACTATTAACCCCTAAACCTAACACCTCCTAACTTTAAATTAAAATTACAACATAACTATATTTAAATAAATAAAAACTTACCTGTGAAATAAAAATAAACCTAACATTAAACTATAAATTAACCTAACATAATTATTCTAATAAAATAAAAAAACTACCAATTAAAATATCTAAATTACAAATTTAAAAAAAAAACTAACAATAATAAAAAAAAGAAAAAATCTAAATTACAATTTAAAAAAAGACAAATTCGATGAAAAATTAAAAAAATCTATGTTTACCAAAAATAATTAACACTAAAATCACGAAAAATAAAAAACACTATCACCTAGAATACAAGTTATGCGCTATAGGGGGTGCGAAAACGAACGCAACAAAAGTTGCATTATTTCACCCGCCATAGCGCTGCCATTACGAGTTTTTGAAAAGTCTCCTTGTGCGTGCGATATGGTTGCGATGAGCTCCATACCGCACAAAATACAAGCGCTGCTTTGACGTGCTCGTGCACGCTTTCCCCATAGACATCAATGGGGAGAGATTGTTAGGAAAAAACCTAACACCTGCGATCGCAGAATAAAAAAGCTCCGTAACGCAACCCCATTGATGTCTATGGGGAAAAAAAAGTTATGTTTAAACCTAACACCCTAACATAAACCCCACTTAATCTGCAGCCCCCGACATCGCCGACTCCTACATAATGTTATTAACCCCTAATCCGCCAATCCCGATATCGCTGCACCTAAACAAATTTATTAACCCCTAATTTGCCACTCCCAATATTGCTGCAACTATAATAAAGTTATTAACCCCTATTCCCCCGCACCCCAACATCAACCACACTATAATAAAGAAATTAACCGCTATTCCACCGCTCCTCGACATTGCCGCCACTAAATAAAGTTATTAACCCCTAAACCTCTGACCTCCCACATCACTGCCACTAAATAAACCTATTAAACCCTAAACCGCCGGCCCCCACATCGCAAGAACCTAAATTAAACTATATTAACCCCTAAACCTAACCCTAAAACCCTCTAACTTTAACATAATTAAAATAGACCTAAATTAAAGTTACAATTATTAACTAACTAATACCTATTTAAAACTAAAAACTTACCTGTGAAATAAAAATAAAACCTAAGCTAGCTACAATGTAACTAATAGTTATATTGTAGCTATTTACGGCTACATTACGAGTATTGCGGTAAGAGGGGTGCGTTGCTAACTTGCACATTATTGTCACCACTCACTTACCTACAGCGCTGGTATTACAGGTTTTTATAAACCCGGCGTTAAAAGACAAGAAGTGAGTGTAGAGCAAAATTGAGCTCCATACCACACTCCAATACCAGAGCTGCTTAAGTCAGAGGTGAGCTGGTTGTACGTGCTCGTGCACGATTTCCCCATAGACATCAATGGGGAGAGCCGGCTGAAAAAAAGCCTGCCTAACACCTGCAATAAAGCAGCGTAAAGCTCTGTAACGCAGCCCCATTGATTCCTATGGGGAAACAAAATTTATGTTTACACCTAACACCTTAACATGAACCCCGAGTCTAAACACCCCAAATCTTACACTTTTTAACCCCTAATCTGCTGCCCCCGACATTGCAGACACCTACATTATACTTATTAACCCCTAATCTGCCGCTCCAGACATCGTCGCCACTATAATAAACATATTAACCCCTAAACCGCTGCACTCCCGCATTGCAACACTAGTTAAATATTATTACCCCTAATCTGCCGCCCCTTACATCGCCGTCACCTACCTACATTTATTAACCCCTAATCTGCCACCCCCAACGTCGCCGCCACTATACTAAATTTATTAACCCCTAAACCTAAGTCTAACCCTAACACCCCCTAACTTAAATATAATTAAAATAAATCTAAATAAAACCGACTATTAATATCTAAATAATTCCTATTTAAAACTAAATACTTACCTGTAAAATAAACCCTAAGCTAGCTACAATATAACTAATAGTTACATTGTAGCTAGCTTAGGGTTTATTGTTATTTTACAGGCACGTTTGTATTTATTTTAACTAGGTAGAATAGTTACTACATAGCTATTAACTATTTACTAACTACCTAGCTAAAATAAATACAAATTTACCTGTAAAATAAAACATAACCTGTCTTACACTAACACCTAACCCTACACTACAATTAAATAAATTACCTAAATTAAATACAATTAACTAAATTAAATACAAATACCTAAATTACAAAAAAACCCACTAAATTACACAAAATAAAAAACAAATTACAAGATATTTAAACTAATTACACCTAATCTAATAGCCCTATCAAAATAAAAAAGCCCCCCCAAAATAAAAAAAAAACCCTAGCCTAAACTAAACTACCAATAGCCCTTAAAAAAGAAAACTTATGCTTACCTGATAAATTTGTTTCTTTTTAGACACGATGAGTCCACGGGTTTCATCCTTACTTGTGGGATTTCACCTCCTGGTCAGCAGGAGGAGGCAAAGAGCACCACAGCAGAACTGCTATATATAGCTCCTCCCTTCCCTCCCACTCCAGTCATTTGACCGAATTTAGGAAGAGAAAGGAAAAGCCAAGGCGCAGAGGTGTCTGAAGTTTACAAAAAATAACAACCTGTCTTAAGAGAACAGGGCAGGCCATGGACTCATTGTGACTAAAAATAAACAAATTTATCATCAGGTAAGCATACATTTTCTTTTCTTTTTAAAGACACAATGAGTCCACGGATTTCATCCTTACTTGTGGGATACAATACCAAAACTAGAGTACACGGATGATAAGGGAGGGACAAGACAGGGAACCTAAATGGAAGGCACCACTGCTTGAAGGACCTTTCTCCCAAAAGCAGCCTCAGCCGAGACAAAAGTATCAAATTTGTAAAATTTTTAAAAAGTGTGAAGAGAAGACCAAGTCGCAGCCTTGTCCGTCTGGAATCTGATGAACTGAGCCGAGACCAACTGAGACCATGTCAGAAGAGCATTGAAAATCACTCTCAGTTCCAGGATGTTTATAGGAAGAACATACTCCACTGGAGCCCACACTCCCTGAGCCTTCAGAGGACCCCAGATAGCCCCCCAACCTAGAAGGCTGGCATCTGTTGTCACAATCACTCAGGATGGTCTGCGAAAGCAAGTTGCCTGGGAAAGATGATCCAGAGACAACCACCATTGAAGTGAATCCCTTGTCTCTTGTTCCAGGATTATTCGAGGAGACAAGTCTGCATAATCTCCATTCCACAGCCTGAGCATGTTTAACTGCCGAGGTCTGAGGTGAAACTGAGCAAACGGGATGATGTCCATTGCCGCCACCATCAGTCCGATTAATTCCATGCACTGGGCCACTGACGGCCGAGGATTGGACTTTAGGGTTCAACAGGTATCTAGAATCTTTGATTTCCTGACCTCTGTCAGAAAAATCCTCATGGATATAGAATCTATTACAGTTCCCAAGAAAGTCACCCTTACTTTCGGGATTAAAGAACTCTTTTCCAGATTTACTTTCAACCCGTGAGTCCTCAGGAAGGACAATACAATGTCGGTATGGGACCCTGCATGTTGACAAGATGGCGCCTGAATCAGAATATCGTCCAGATAAAGCACCACTGGATCAATGGAAGAATAGTCCAAATAGTTTCCATCTTGAATGATGGAACTCTGAGAAACTTGTTTAGACTCTTGAGATCTAATATAGGTCTGAAGGTTCCCTCTTTTTTGACTAAAACCCTGCCCCTGTTCCTGCGCTGGAACGGGAACAATTACTCCCAGGGAGGAGAGGTCTTTTACACAATGTAAGAATGCCTCTTTCTTTATCTGGTTTGCAGATAATCTTGAAAGAAGAAATCTTCCTCTGGGAGGAAAATTCTTGAACTCTAGTTTGTATCCCTGAGACACTATCTCTATAGCCCAGGGATCCTGCACGTCTCACACCCAAGCCTGAATGAAGAAAGAAAGTCTGCCCCCCACAAGATCCGGACCTGGATCGGGGGCATGCCCTTCATGCTGTTTTGGAGTCAGCAGTAGACTCTTGGACTGTTTACCCTTGTTCCAAGGCTGGTTGGGTCTCCAAGTAGACTTAGATTGCGAATAGTTTCCTTCTTGTTTAGAGGAAGAAGAGAAAGAATTTCCCTTGAAATTACAAAAGGAATGAAAATTACTTTGTCGCCCTTTTTGTTTATTTCTCTTATCCTGAGGAAGGAGATGACCCTTACCTCCCGTGATATCAGAAATAATTTCCTTCAGGCCAGGTCCAAACAAGGTTTTTCCCTTGTAAGGAATAGCTAGAAGCTTAGACTTGGATGACACACCCGCAGACCAAGGTTTTAACCATAAAGCTCTGCGGGCTAGAATAGAAAACCCTGAACTTTTAGCTGCTAATTTAGTAATTTGCAGAGAAGCATCTGTAATAAAGGCATTAGCCAACTTCAGAGCTTTAATCCTATCTTGGACCTCCTCTAAAGTGGTTTCAGTTCTGAGAGATTCAGACAGAGCATCAAACCAATAAGCTGCTGCACTAGTCACCGTAGCAATGCACGCAGCCGGCTGTAATAACAGACCCTGGTGAACATAAATCTTTTTTTTTTTTTTTTTTTTTTAAAACAACTTTATTGAATAATGCATAGTGTGATACATGTAATAGGAGACGCAGCTCCATGTTGTTTACATATCCAACAGTTGTCCAGTTTTTGTTATCCTAATATCTAATACAAAATATATTAACTTTCTAGAACTCTCTGCGTATTAAACGTATTTTCGTTGGGGAGTTTCTAGTTGCTTCATCAAAGTCCTTAGAAGGGGTTTGAACTCCCAAGATTGCAAAAAACATAATTTATGCTTACCTGATAAATTCCTTTCTCCTGTAGTGTAGTCAGTCCACGGGTCATCCATTACTTATGGGATTATATCTCCTCCCTAACAGGAAGTGCAAGAGGATCACCCAAGCAGAGCTGCTATATAGCTCCTCCCCCCTCTACATCATACCCAGTCATTCGACCAAAACCAAACGAGAAAGGAGAAACTATAGGGTGCAGTGGTGACTGGAGTTTAATTTAAAATTTAGACCTGCCGTAAAAACAGGGCGGGCCGTGGACTGACTACACTACAGGAGAAAGGAATTTATCAGGTAAGCATAAATTATGTTTTCTCCTGTTAAGTGTAGTCAGTCCACGGGTCATCCATTACTTATGGGATACCAATACCAAAGCTAAAAGTACACGGATGACGGGAGGGACAGGCAGGACCTTTACACGGAAGGAACCACTGCCTGAAGAACCTTTCTCCCAAAAACAGCCTCCGAAGAAGCAAAAGTGTCAAATTTGTAAAATTTGGAAAAGGTGTGAAGTGAAGACCAAGTTGCAGCCTTGCAAATCTGTTCAACAGAGGCCTCATTTTTAAAGGCCCAAGTGGAAGCCACAGCTCTGGTAGAATGAGCTGTAATTCTTTCAGGAGGCTGCTGTCCAGCAGTCTCATAGGCTAAACGTATTATGCTACGAAGCCAGAAGGAGAGAGAGGTAGCCGAAGCCTTTTGACCTCTCCTCTGTCCCGAATAAACGACAAACAGGGAAGAAGTTTGTCGAAAATCTTTAGTTGCCTGTAAATAGAATTTCAGGGCCCGGACAACGTCCAGATTGTGCAGAAGTCGTTCCTTCTTTGAGGAAGGATTAGGGCACAATGAAGGAACAACAATCTCTTGATTGATATTCTTGTTAGTGACTACCTTAGGTAAGAACCCAGGTTTAGTACGCAGAACTACCTTGTCTGAATGAAAAATCAGATAAGGGGAATCACAATGTAAGGCTGATAACTCAGAGACTCTTCGAGCCGAGGAAATAGCCATTAGGAACAGAACTTTCCAAGATAACAGCTTGATATCAATGGAATGAAGGGGTTCAAACGGAACACCCTGTAAAACATTAAGAACTAAGTTTAAGCTCCATGGCGGAGCAACAGTTTTAAACACAGGCTTAATCCTGGCCAAAGCCTGACAAAAAGCCTGAACGTCTGGAACTTCTGACAGACGCTTGTGCAAAAGAATGGACAGAGCTGAGATCTGTCCCTTTAACGAACTAGCAGATAAACCCTTTTCTAAGCCTTCTTGTAGAAAAGACAATATCCTAGGAATCCTAACCTTACTCCATGAGTAACTCTTGGATTCGCACCAATTTAAGTATTTACGCCATATTTTATGGTAAATTTTCCTGGTAACAGGTTTCCTAGCCTGTATTAAGGTATCAATCACTGACTCCGAGAATCCACGCTTTGATAGAATCAAGCGTTCAATCTCCATGCAGTCAGCCTCAGAGAAATTAGATTTGGATGTTTGAAAGGACCCTGAACCAGAAGGTCCTGTCTCAGAGGCAGAGACCATGGTGGACAGGACGACATGTCCACTAGATCTGCATACCAGGTCCTGCGTGGCCACGCAGGCGCTATTAGAATCACCGATGCTCTCTCCTGCTTGATCCTGGCAATCAGACGAGGAAGTATCGGGAAGGGTGGAAACACATAAGCCATGTTGAAGACCCAAGGTGCTGTCAGAGCATCTATCAGAACCGCTTCCGGGTCCCTGGATCTTGATCCGTAACAAGGAAGCTTGGCGTTCTGGCGAGACGCCATGAGATCCAGATCTGGTTTGCCCCAACGCCGAAGCAGTTGTGCAAATACCTCCGGGTGAAGTTCCCACTCCCCCGGATGAAAAGTCTGGCGACTTAGGAAGTCTGCCTCCCAGTTCTCCACACCTGGGATGTGGATCGCTGACAGGTGGCAAGAGTGAGACTCTGCCCAGCGAATTATCTTTGAGACTTCCATCATCGCTAGGGAACTCCTTGTCCCTCCCTGATGGTTGATGTAAGCCACAGTCGTGATGTTGTCCGACTGGAACCTGATGAACCTCAGAGTTGCTAGCTGAGGCCAAGCCAGAAGAGCATTGAGAACTGCTCTCAATTCCAGAATGTTTATTGGAAGGAGACTCTCCTCCTGAGTCCATGATCCCTGAGCCTTCAGGGAATTCCAGACAGCGCCCCAACCTAGTAGGCTGGCGTCTGTTGTTACAATTGTCCAGTCTGGCCTGCTGAAGGGCATCCCCCTGGACAGATGTGGCCGAGAAAGCCACCATAGAAGAGAATCTCTGGTCTCTTGATCCAGATTCAGCATAGGGGACAAATCTGAGTAATCCCCATTCCACTGACTTAGCAGACTTAGCATGCACAATTGTAGTGGTCTGAGATGCAGGCGTGCAAAAGGTACTATGTCCATTGCCGCTACCATTAAGCCGATTACCTCCATGCATTGAGCCACTGACGGGTGTTGAATGGAATGAAGGACACGGCAAGCATTTAGAAGTTTTGTTAACCTGTCTTCTGTCAGGTAAATTTTAATTTCTACAGAATCTATAAGAGTCCCCAAGAAAGGAACTCTTGTGAGTGGCCATAGAGAACTCTTTTCTACGTTCACCTTCCACCCATGCGACCTTAGAAATGCCAGAACCAACTCTGTATGAGACTTGGCAGTCTGGAAACTTGACGCTTGTATCAGAATGTCGTCTAGGTACGGAGCTACTGAAATTCCTCGCGGTCTTAGTACCGCCAGAAGAGAGCCCAGAACCTTGTAAAGATTCTTGGAGCCGTGGCTAACCCGAAGGGAAGAGCTACAAACTGGTAATGCCTGTCTAGGAAGGCAAACCTTAGGTACCGATAATGATCCTTGTGAATCGGTATGTGGAGGTAGGCATCCTTTAAATCCACTGTGGTCATGTATTGACCCCTTTGGATCATAGGTAAGATTGTCCGAATAGTCTCCATTTTGAACGATGGAACTCTTAGGAATTTGTTTAGGATCTTTAAGTCCAAAATTGGTCTGAAGGTTCCCTCTTTTTTGGGAACCACAAACAGATTTGAGTAAAACCCTTGTCCGTGTTCCGACCGCGGAACTGGATGGATCACTCCCATTAGTAAAAGGTCTTGTACACAGCGTAGAAACGCTTCTCTCTTTAGCTGGTTTGCTGACAGCCTTGAAAGATGAAATCTCCCTTTTGGAGGAGAAGCTTTGAAGTCCAGAAGATATCCCTGAGATATGATCTCTAAAGCCCAGGGATCCTGGACATCTCTTGCCCAAGCCTGGGCGAAGAGAGAAAGTCTGCCCCCCACTAGATCCGTTTCCGGATCGGGGGCCCTCACTTCATGCTGTCTTAGGGGCAGCAGCAGGCTTTCTGGCCTGCTTGCCCTTGTTCCAGGACTGGTTAAGTTTCCAGCCCTGTCTGTAGCGAGCAACAGTTCCTTCCTGCTTTGGAGCTGAGGAAGTTGATGCTGCTCCTGCCTTGAAGTTACGAAAGGCACGAAAATTAGACTGTCTAGCCCTTGGTTTGGCTCTGTCTTGAGGCAGGGCATGACCCTTACCTCCAGTAATGTCAGCGATAATTTCTTTCAAACCGGGCCCGAATAATGTCTGCCCTTTGAAAGGTATGTTAAGCAATTTAGATTTAGAGGTTACATCGGCTGACCAAGATTTAAGCCACAGTGCTCTGCGCGCTTGAATGGCGAATCCTGAATTCTTAGCCGTAAGTTTAATTAAGTGTACTACGGCATCGGAAATAAATGAATTGGCTAGCTTAAGTACTCTAAGCTTGTCTGTAATTTCATCCAATGTAACTGAGTTAATGGTCTCTTCCAGAGACTCAAACCAGAATGCCGCCGCAGCCGTGACAGGCGCAATGCATGCAAGGGGTTGTAATATAAAACCTTGTTGAACAAACATTTTCTTAAGGTAACCCTCTAACTTTTTATCCATTGGATCTGAAAAAGCACAGCTATCCTCCACCGGGATAGTGGTGCGCTTAGCCAGAGTAGAAACTGCTCCCTACACCTTAGGGACCGTCTGCCATAAGTCCCGTGTGGTGGCGTCTATTGGAAACATTTTTCTAAATATAGGAGGGGGTGAAAAAGGCACACCGGGTCTATCCCACTCCTTGTTAATAATTTCTGTAAGCCTCTTAGGTATAGGAAAAACATCAGTACACACCGGTACCGCATAGTTTCTATCCAGCCTACACATTTTCTCTGGAATTGCAACCGTATTACAATCATTCAGAGCCGCTAATACCTCCCCTAGCAATACACGGAGGTTCTCAAGCTTAAATTTAAAATTTGAAATGTCTGAGTCCAGTTTACTTGGATCAGATCCGTCACCCACAGAATGAAGCTCTCTGTCCTCATGTTCTGCATATTGTGACGCAGTATCAGACATGGCTCTAATATTATCAGCGCACTCTGTTCTCACCCCAGAGTGGTCGCGTTTACCCCTAATTTCTGGCAATTTAGATAATACTTCAGTCATAACATTAGCCATGTCTTGCAAAGTGATTTGTATGGGCCGCCCTGATGTACTTGGCGCCACAATATCACGCACCTCCCGAGCGGGAGACGCAGGTACTGACACGTGAGGAGAGTTAGTCGGCATAACTTCCCCCTCGTTGTCTGGTGAAATTTTCTTTACATGTACACTTTTATTTAAAGTAGCATCAATGCAATTAGTACACAAATTTCTATTGGGCTCCACATTGGCCTTTAAACATATTGCACAAAGAGTTTCCTCTGTGTCAGACATGTTTAACAGACTAGCAATGAAACTAGCAAGCTTAGAAAAAACTCTTGAAATAAATTTACAAGCAATATAAAAAACGTTACTGTGCCTTTAAGAAACACTAATAAACTGTCACAGTTGAATTACAATGAACCAAATTTGTTATAGCAACCAAATTTTCACAATAAATGCAATAAGTTAGCAAAGGATTGCACCCACCAGCAAATGGATGATTAACCCCTTAATACCCAAAAAACGGATAACAGAATATAAAACTTTTTATCATAATCAAAAGCACAGTCTCACAGGTCTGCTGTGAGTGATTACCTCCCTCAAAACTAGTTTTGGAGACCCCTGGGCTCTGTAGAGACGTCCTGGATCATGGAGGAAGGAATAGGAAGACTGTGAGTGAATTCTTACTGCGCAAGAAAGCGCCAAAATAGGCCCCTCCCACTCATATTATAACAGAGGGGAAGCTCAGCAAACTGAATTTATTCATAAATAAACGACAGCCATGTGGAAAAATAATGCCCAAAATTTTTTATCACCAAGTACCTCAGAGAAAAACGATTAACATGCCAGTAAAACGTTTTAAAATAAAATTATGAAATGATACTAATAAGCCTGCTGCTAGTCGCTTACACTGCAGTGGGGGCTCAAATATAAGTTAAATGTATACAGTATTTTCTTAGTGAAGTTCCATTCCCCAGAAATACCTCAGTGTAACATACATACATATCAGCCTGATACCAGTCGCTACTACTGCATTTAAGGCTGCACTTACATTATATGGGTATTAGCAGTATTTTCTCAGTCAATTCCATTCCTTAGAAAATAATATACTGCAACATACCTCCTTGCAGGTGAACCCTGCCCGCTGTCCCCTGATCTGAAGTTACCTCACTCCTCAGAATGGCCGAGAACAGCAAATGGATCTTAGTTACGACCGCTAAGATCATACATAAACTCAGGTAGATTCTTCTTCTAATGCTGCCTGAGAAAAAACAACACACTCCGGTGCTGTTTAAAATAACAAACTTTTGATTGAAGATATAAAAACTAATTTTAATAACCACAGTCCTCTCACACGTCCTATCTATTAGTTAGGTGCAAGAGAATGACTGGGTATGACGTAGAGGGGAGGAGCTATATAGCAGCTCTGCTTGGGTGATCCTCTTGCACTTCCTGTTAGGGAGGAGATATAATCCCATAAGTAATGGATGACCCGTGGACTGACTACACTTAACAGGAGAAAAGAATCAATAAAGATAAAAATATACGTAATATCAACATAGAAAAAGGAAAAGGGGTAGTAAAAAGGTAAAGGGGTAAGAGAGAGAGAGGGAGAAAAAAAGAAAAAAAAAAAAAGGAGGAAAAAGGGTCCGTCCTGCCCCGTCCCCGTTACTCAACCAGTCTAGCTTTCTATGGGTTGTTTTTCTTTAAGTAATTGAAGATATGTGTCCCAAGTCTGGGTTATCACTGCATAAGTATCCATTTTTCCATTTTTGAGATAATAGTATTCTTCTAGTGAGATTAATTTGGAAACCTTCTGAACCCACATAGTTAGTGATGGAGCTCCATTGTATTTCCAATTTTTGGCTATCAGTTGTTTTGCCCCGTTAGTCATAATCCTAAATAAGCGTAGGTAAGGTTTATATTTAATTTTAGTTTTTTTGTTTAGTAGCCATATTAGGGGGTCTAACAGGAATATTGTTTCCATTATGTTTTCTGCCTCCTCTACTACCTGTCTCCAAAAGTTCTGGATGGCATTGCACCACCACCACATATGTGCTGCATTACTGTTTACATGTCCGCATCTCCAACATCTATTAGGTTGTGAGCGGAATAGACGGTGTAATTTTTGTGGGGTAAAATACCACCTATGTAGTATTTTGAGGTTAATCTCCAGTATGGAAGATGAGATAGAAGATTTGATGGTGGCTTGAAGTATCGAGTCACTCGTCTGGGGAGTTATAATAACCCCCAGGTCGGTTTCCCATTTTTCTAGGTATGGTGGTATATGACTTGGTGGCCTCTGTATCAGCAATTTATATATTCTGGCTAGTGTATGTCTGATTGGGGGGGTTGTGTACATAAAGTTTCGAAGTTGGTCAATGGTCTTACCATGTTGTTGTGGTCTCTATGTTTGAGGATGTAATTTCTAGCTTGTCTGTAAGTGAACCAGTTAACAAAGCATTTGTGTCCCTCTGTTATTAGATCAGTTTGTGAACGTATTGTCTCATTAGTAACCATCTGTCGAATGGTAAAGTCCCTGTTTATCGAGTCTGTGGTCGAGGAATTTGTGAATGAATTCAGTGTAAACTCGCCATTCTCTAATAGGGATGTCAGCGGGGAAGGTATGGAGGAGATAAATAAAGATGTGTGTATAGTTTTTGTCCAGATCTGGTGGGTCTCTCTAGTCACCGGGTTATCGTCATTTTTCAGACTAGGCTTGATGGAGTTACTCCAACAGAGACGCCCAAGGTGGGGTCTTTGAGATATTGAGTGTTCCAGAGGGACCCATCTCTTATGATGGTAATGGATATTCCAATCTACGATTCTTTGTAAAAATATAGCTTGCCTGTATAATTCTAAATTTGGTACCCCCATACCTCCTAATGTTCTGGGCAATTGTATTGTGTGTTCTCTGATTACAGACAGAAGGGTACCGAGAACCTTTGTAAAAATTATTGGAGCTGTAGCTAGGCCAAACGGTAGAGCCACAAACTGGTAATGCTTGTCCAGAAAAGAGAATCTCAGGAACTGATAATGATCTGGATGAATCGGAATATGCAGATATGCATCCTGTAAATCTATTGTGGACATATAATGCCCTTGCTGAACAAAAGGCAAGATAGTCCTTACAGTTACCATTTTGAACGTTGGTATCCTTACATAACGATTCAATATTTTTAGATCCAGAACTGGTCTGAAGGAATTCTCCTTCTTTGGTACAATGAAGAGATTTGAATAAAACCCCATCCCCTGTTCCAGAACTGGAACTGGCATAATTACTCCAGCCAACTCTAGATCTGAAACACAATTCAGAAATGCTTGAGCTTTCACTGGATTTACTGGGACACGGGAAAGAAAAAATCTCTTTGCAGGAGGTCTCATCTTGAAACCAATTCTGTACCCTTCTGAAACAATGTTCTGAATCCAAAGATTGTGAACAGAATTGATCCAAATTTCTTTGAAAAAACGTAACCTGCCCCCTACCAGCTGAGCTGGAATGAGGGCCGCACCTTCATGTGGACTTAGAAGCTGGCTTTGCCTTTCTAGAAGTGCAAAGGGTATACTCAGGCGCCAGCAATACGGAGGCTAAGGTTAAAGTAAGGATTTATTAATATATTATTACAACTGCATGGATCCACGCTAAAATTATAAAAACAATGATCTAAAAGTCTAAAAACATTCTATCTCTATAGTGAGGAACAGACTGTAATGGAGTTACCCTATACAGTACAGTATGTCCCAATGGGTTACCAAAGGGACAGATAAAAAACAACAATAAGTACAATTGGAAATTAAAAATAAATATGGAAAAAAATGGTAAAAAATGTGATTAAAAAATGAATGTTCAATGGATGATGTCCAAGTGAGTTAATAAAAAATTCTACTCTTAGTAGTGAGTGTCCGTGTAAAAATATAAAAAAAGGAAAATGAAAAATGTAAAAAAGGAAATCCGAATGTGAAAAAATATATAGTCAGTGAAAAAATGATAAGTGCGGTGTCCTGGGAAATTCAGAAAAATCAAAGTCAATAAAAAACAATCCTGTGAGTGTCTCAAAGTGTTTAAAGAAAAAATCCTATGAGTGTCCAAAAGAAATCCTATAAGTGTCCAAAAGAAATCCAATGATAGTCTGTTTATTCTGTGCTGTCCAGTGTGAAAGAAGGCTCAGTGTATAAAAATAATCAATACACCAAAAATAGTGCACCAAAAATTAAACAACAGAAAAAACCTGCAAGGAAAGAAACAAGACACAATGTGTAAAAACTTCACAATAAAATCCTCCTAATGGAATAGAGCTTACCAGGTCTACGCGTTTCGGCCTCTCATAGGCCTTTATGTGTTTTTACACATTGTGTCTTGTTTCTTTCCTTGCAGGTTTTTTCTGTTGTTTAATTTTTGGTGCACTATTTTTGGTGTATTGATTATTTTTATACACTGAGCCTTCTTTCACACTGGACAGCACAGAATAAACAGACTATCATTGGATTTCTTTTGGACACTTATAGGATTTCTTTTGGACACTCATAGGATTTTTTCTTTAAACACTTTGAGACACTCACAGGATTGTTTTTTATTGACTTTGATTTTTCTGAATTTCCCAGGACACCGCACTTATCATTTTTTCACTGACTATATATTTTTTCACATTCGGATTTCCATTTTTACATTTTACACATTTTTCATTTTCCTTTTTTTATATTTTTTTATATTTTTACACGGACACTCACTACTAAGAGTAGAATTTTTTATTAACTCACTTGGACATCATCCATTGAACATTCATTTTTTAATCACATTTTTTACCATTTTTTTCCATATTTATTTTTAATTTCCAATTGTACTTATTGTTGTTTTTTATCTGTCCCTTTGGTAACCCATTGGGACATACTGTACTGTATAGGGTAACTCCATTACAGTCTGTTCCTCACTATAGAGATAGAATGTTTTTAGACTTTTAGATCATTGTTTTTATAATTTTAGCGTGGATCCATGCAGTTGTAATAATATATTAATAAATCCTTACTTTAACCTTAGCCTCCGTATTGCTGGCGCCTGAGTATACCCTTTGCATTTCTGTTCATACTTGGTGGTAGCTAGGTACCACCGTCTCAGGCACACAAGGTCTAGTTGGCGCTGGGATATATCTCCTCTTTCCACTATTTGCCTTTCTAGAAGGCTTGGATTTATTCCAGACTGGAGATGGTTTCCAAACTGAAACTGCTCCTGAGGATGAAGGATCAGGCTTTTGTTCTTTGTTGAAACGAAAGGAACGAAAACGATTATTAGCCCTGTTCTTACCCTTAGATTTTTTATCCTGTGGTAAAAAAGTTCCTTTCCCACCAGTAACAGTTGAGATAATAGAATCCAACTGAGAACCAAATAATTTGTTACCCTGGAAAGAAATGGAAAGTAGAGTTGATTTAGAAGCCATATCAGCATTCCAAGTTTTAAGCCATAAAGCTCTTCTAGCTAAAATAGCTAGAGACATAAACCTGACATCAACTCTGATAATATCAAAAATGGCATCACAGATAAAATTATTAGCATGTTGAAGAAGAATAATAATATTATGAGAATCATGATCTGTTACTTGTTGCGCTAAAGTTTCCAACCAAAAAGTTGAAGCTGCAGCAACATCAGCCAATGATATAGCAGGTCTAAGAAGATTACCTGAACACAGATAAGCTTTTCTTAGAAAGGATTCAATTTTCCTATCTAAAGGATCCTTAAACGAAGTACCATCTGACGTAGGAATAGTAGTCCGTTTAGCAAGGGTAGAAATAGCCCCATCAACTCTAGGGATTTTGTCCCAAAATTCTAATCTGTCAGACGGCACAGGATATAATTGCTTAAAACGTTTAGAAGGAGTAAATTAATTACCCAATGTATCCCATTCTCTGGAAATTACTTCAGAAATAGCATTAGGAACAGGAAACCTTATCTAAACGTTTAGAATTAGTATCAAGAGGACCAGAATCCTCAATTTCTAAAGCAATTAGTACTTCTTTAAGTAAAGAACGAATAAATTCCATTTTAAATAAATATGAAGATTTATCAGCATCAATCTCTGAGACAGAATCCTCTGAACCAGAAGAGTCATCAGAATCAGAATGATGATGTTCATTTAAAAATTCATCTGTATAAAGAGAAGTTTTAAAAGATTTTTTATGTTTAATAGAAGGAGGAATAACAGACATAGCCTTCTTGATGGATTCAGAAACAAAATTTTCTATGTTATCAGGAACATTCTGAACCTTAGATGTTGATGGAACTGCAACAGGTAAAGGTACATTACTAAAGGAAATATTATCTGCATTAACAAGTTTGTCATGACAATTAATACAAACAACAGCTGGAGGAATAGCTACCAAAAGTTTACAGCAGATACACTTAGCTTTGGTAGTTCCAGCACTAGACAGCGATTTTCCTGAAGTATCTTCTGACTCGGATGCAACGTGAGACATCTTGCAATATGTAAGAGAAAAAACAACATATAAAGCAAAATAGATCAAATTCCTTAAATGACAGTTTCAGGAATGGGAAAAAAATGCCAATGAACAAGCTTCTAGCAACCAGAAGCAAAGAAAAAATGAACTTAAATAATGTGCAGACAAAAGCGACGCCCATATGACGCCACATCCGGAACGCCAACATTTTTGGCGCAAAAGAACGTCAAAAATGACGCAACTTCCGGCAACAGGTATGACGCCGGAAACAGAAAAGATTTTTTGCGCCAAAAAAGTCAGCGCCAAGAATGACGCAATAAAATGAAGCATTTTCAGCCCCCGCGAGCCTAACAGCCCACAGGGAAAAAGTCAAATTTTTTTAAGGTAAAAAAATAATTGATTCAAGTGCATTATCCCAAATATGAAACTGACTGTCTGAAAATAAGGAATGTTGAACATCCTGAGACAAGGCAAATAAATGTTTGAATACATATATTTAGAACTTTATAAACAAAGTGCCCAACCATAGCTTAGAGTGTCACAGAAAATAAGACTTACTTACCCCAGGACACTCATCTACATGTTTGTAGAAAGCCAAACCAGTACTGAAACGAAAATCAGCAGAGGTAATGGTATATATATAAGAGTATATCGTCGATCTGAAAAGGGAGGTAAGAGATGAATCTCTACGACCGATAACAGAGAACCTATGAAATAGACCCCGTAGAAGGAGATCACTGCATTCAAAATAGGCAATACTCTCCTCACATCTCTCTGACATTTACTGCACGCTGAGAGGAAAACCGGGCTCCAACTTGCTGCGGAGCGCATATCAACGTAGAATCTAGCACAAACTTACTTCACTACCTCCATAGGAGGCAAAGTTTGTAAAACTGAATTGTGGGTGTGGTGAGGGGTGTATTTATAGGCATTTTGAGGTTTGGGAAACTTTGCCCCTCCTGGTAGGAATGTATATCCCATACGTCACTAGCTCATGGACTCTTGCCAATTACATGAAAGAAAGTGTAATCTCTGAGTTGTGGGTGCAATGTTCTCCATACATCTTGGGCTACTATGTTCTTGAGACTTGTTATTGTTTTATTTAAATTTGAGGTAGGAATCGAGGAACAGCTGGATGAGCAATCCTTAACAGGATCTAAGGCTGTATTGAGGTCCCCGCACATAATGAGGGTTCCTTTCTGGTTGTCTAATATTAGATTAGACAGTTTTCTAATAAAACATAATTTATGCTTACCTGATAAATTTATTTCTCTTGTAGTGTATCCAGTCCACGGATCATCCATTACTTATGGAATATATTCTCCTTCCCAACAGGAAGTTGCAAGAGTCCACCCACAGCAAAGCTGCTATATAGCTCCTCCCCTAACTGCCATATTCAGTCAGTCGACCGAAAACATGCAGAGAAAGGAAAAACCATAGGGTGCAGTGGTGACTGTAGTTCAAATGAAAAAATAACCTGCCTTAAAGTGACAGGGCGGGCCGTGGACTGGATACACTACAAGAGAAATAAATTTATCAGGTAAGCATAAATTATGTTTTCTCTTGTTAAGTGTATCCAGTCCACGGATCATCCATTACTTATGGAATACCAATCCCAAAGCTAAAGTACACGGATGATGGGAGGGACAAGGCAGGTACTTAAACGGAAGTTACCACTGCCTGTAAAAAAAACCTTTCTCCCAAAAATAGCCTCCGAAGAAGCAAGGTATCAAATTTGTTAAATTTGAAAAAGTATGAAGCGCAGACCAAGACTCCGTCTTGTAAATCTGTTCAACAGAAGCCACATTTAAAAAAAGGCCCAAGTGAAAACCACAGCTCTAGTAGAATGAGCCGCAATCCCTTCAGGAGGCTGCTGTCCAGCAGTCTCATAAGCTAAATGAATTATGCTTTTTAACCAAAAAGACAGAGAGGCTGCTGAAGTCTTTGACCTCTCCTCTGTCCAGAATAGACAACAAACAAGGTGAACGTTTGATGAAAACTGTAGTAGCTTGTAAGTAAAACTTTAAAGCACAAACCACGTCCAATATTGTGTAAAAGACGTTCCTTCTTTGAGGAAGGATTAGGATACAAGCATGGAACAACTATCTCTTGAGTGATGTTCTGTTAGATACCACCTTAGGAAAAAACCCAGGTTGGTACGCAGGACTACCTTATCCGTACGAAGGACCAGATAAGGAGAATCACATTGTAACACAGATAACTTGGAGACTCTGCGAGTCGAGGAAATAGCTACCCAAAAGGAACTTTCCAAGATAAAGATTGATATCTATGGAACAAAAAAGGTTCAAACGGAACTTCTTGAAGAGCCTTAAGAACCAGGTTTAAGCTCCATGGTGGAGCAACAGTTTTAAAAACAGGCTTGGATTTAACCAAAGCCTGACCAAATGCCTGAACGTCTAGAATACCTGCCAGACGCTGGTGCAAAAAAATAGACAGAGTAAAAATCTGTCCCTTTTAAGGAATTAGCTGACAACCCTTTTCTCAAAAACATCTTGGAGAAAAGATAATATCCTGGGAATCCAGGCTTTACTCCATGAGTAACCCTTGGATTCATAACAATCAGATATTTACACCATATTTATGTTCAATTTTCCTAGAGACAGGCTTTCATGTCTGTATTAAGGTATCAAAGACTGACTCGGAGAAGCCATGCTTTGATAACATCAAGCGTTCAGTCTCCAGGCAGTCCAACTCAGATTGTTTCTATTTAGATGGTTGAAAGGACCCTGAGGTAGAGGGACCTGTCTCAGAAGCAGAGACCATGATGGAAGGATGACATGTCCACCAGATCTGCATACCAGGTCCTGCGTGGCTACGCAGGCGCTGTCAAAAACACCAAAGCCCTCTCCTGCTTGGTCTTGACCTCCGAAGGAAATCCCACTTTCCCGGAAGAAAAGTCTGACGACTTAGAAAATCCACCTCCCAGTTCTCAACACCTGGGATATGGATAGCTGATAGACAAGAGTGAGTGTCTGTCCAGTGAATTATTGTAAGACTTCTAACATCACTAGGGAACTTCTGTTCCCCCTTGATGGCTGATGTAAGCCACAGTCGTGTATATTGTCCGACTGAGTATGATGTACCTCAGAGTTGCTAACTGAGGCCAAGTCTGAAGAGCATGGAATATCACTCCCAGAATATTTATTAGAAGGAGGGTCACCTCCTAAGTCCACTATCCCTGAGCCTTCAGGGAGTTCCAGACTGCATCCCAACCTAAAAAGCTGGCCTCCATTGTAACAATTGTCCCATCTGACCTGCGGAAGGTCATACCCTTGGACAGATGGACCCGACATAGTCACCAGAGAAGAGAATCTCTGGTCTCTTAGTCCAGGTTCAACAGGGGGACAAATCTGTGTAATCCCCGTTCCTCTGACTGAGCATGCATAGTTGCAGCGGTCTGAAATGTAGACGTGCAAACGGTACTATGTCCCTTGCCGCTACCTATTAAGCCGATTTCATTCATGTGCTGAGCCACCGAAGGGCGCGGATGGGATGAAAAACACGGCAGAAATTTAGAAACTTTGACAACCTGGACTCCGTCAGGTAAATTTTCATTTCTACAGAATCTATCAGAGTCCCTAGGAGGGAAACCCTTGAGATTGGGGATAGAGAACTCTTTCCTTGTTCACTTTCCACCCATGTGATCTCAGAAATGCCAGTACTACGTCCGTATGAGACTTGGCAATTTGGATGTTTGACGCCTGTATCAGGATGTCGTCTAACTAAGGGGCCACTTCTATGCCCCGCGGCCTAAGGACCGCCAAAGCGACCCCAGAACCTCCATAAAGATTCTTGGGGCTGTAGATATCCCAAAGGAAAGAGCTACAAACTGGTAATGCCTGTCTAGAAAGGCAAACCTGAAAAACGAAGGTGATCTTTATGCATCACAATGTGAGGATAAGCATCCTTCAAATCCATTGTAGTCCTCTATTGTCTCTCCTGGATCATAGTTAAGATGGTACGAATATTTTCCATCTTAAATGACGGAATTCTGAGGAATTTGTTTAAGATCTTTAGATCCAAAATAAGTCTGAAGGTTCCCTCACCTTGGGAACCACAAACAGATTTGAGTAAAAACTCTGTCTCTGTTCCTCTCTTGGAACTGGATGGATCTCGTACACAATGTAAGAATGCCTCCTTCTTTATCTGGTTTGCAGATAATTGTGAAAGGCGAAATCTCCCCTCTTTTTTGGGGGGGAATCTTTGAAATCCAGAAAATATCTCTGGGATATAAATTCCAATGCCTAGGGATCCTGGTTATCTCTTTCCCACGCCCGGGCGAAGAATGAAAGTCTGCCCCCTATAGGATCCGTTACCGGATAGGGGTCCGTCCCTTCATGCTGCCTTAGAGGCAGCAGCAGGCTCCTTGGCCTGCTTATCTTTGTTCCAGGTCCAATTGTCTCCAGACCGCCTTGGACTGAGCAAAAATTCCCTCTTGTTTTGCCTTAGAGGAAGTGGATGCCACACCTGCCCTGAAGTTTTAAAAAGGCACGGAAATTAGACCTTTTTTGGCCCTTGATTCCTATCCTGAGGAAGGGCATGACCTTTTCCTCCAGTGATATAAGCAATAATTTCCTTCAAACCAGGCCCGAATAGGGTCTGCCCCTTGAAGGGAAGTTAAGTAGCTTATTTATTAAAGTCACGACAGCTGACCATGATATAAGCCATAGCGCTCTGCGCGCCAGTATAGTAAAAAACAGAATTCTTAGCCGTTAGTCTAGTCAAATGAACAAAGGCATCAGAAAACAAAGGAATTGGCTAGCATAAGCTTGTCAAATATAATCATCCAATGGAGTCGCTAACTGTAAAGCCTCATCAAGAGACTCAACACAGAACGCCGCAGCAGCAGTGATAGAAGCAATGTATGCAAGGGGCTGCAGGATAAAACCCTGTTGAATAAACATTTTTTATCCATTGGATCTAAAAAGCACAACTGTCCTCGCCAGAGGTAGTGGTACGCTTAGCTAGAGTAGAAACTCTTCTCTCCACCTTAGGAACTGTCTGCAAGAAGTCCCGTGTGGTGGTAACTATTAGAAAACATTCTTCTAAAAAATAGGAGGGGAATAGAAAGGCACACCTGGTCTATCCCATTCCTTATTAAATTTTTTTTAGTAAACCTCTTTAGGTATTGGAAAAACATCAGTACACACCGGCACTGCATATTATTTATCCAGTCTACACAATTTCTCTGGCCCTGCGATTGTACACATTCATTCAGAGCAGCCAAAGCCTCCCTGAGCAACAAGTGGAGGTTGTCAAGCATACATTTTAAATGTAGAAATAACAGAATCAGGTTAAATCATCTTCCCTGAGTCAAAAAAATCACCCTCACAGACTAATCATAATGTGAGGTAGTGTCATACATGGTTCTTAAAGCGTCTGTATGCTCTGTATCTACCCCCAGAGCTATCTGCTTTCCTTTAATTTCAGGTAGTCTGACTAATACTGCTGCCAGAGTATTATACACCACCTTTGCCATGTCTTGTAAAATAAACGCTATGGACGCCCTTGATGTACTTGGCGCCATTTGAGCGTGAGTCCCTGAAGCGGGAGTCGAAGGGTCTGACACGTGAGGAGAGTTAATCGGCATAACTTTCCCCTCGACAGAATCCCCTGGTAAAATAAACGCTATGGGTGCCCTTGATGTACTTGGCGCCATTTGAGCGTGAGTCCCTAAAGCGGGAGTCAACAGGTCTGACACGTGGGGAGAGTTAGGCATAACTACCCCCACGACAGAATCCTCTGGTGATAATGTTTTTAAAAACAAAAAATGATCTTTATTGTTTAACATGAAATCAGTACATCTGGTACACATTCTAAGATGGGGTTCCACCATGGCTTTAAAACATAATGAACACAGAGCTTCCTCTATGTCAGACATGTTAGAACAGACTAATAATGAGACTAATAAGCTTGGAAAACACTTTAAATCAAGTTAACAAGCAAATATATAAAACGTTACTGTGCCTTTAAGAGAAACAAATTTTGTCAAAATTTGAAAAACAGTGAAAAAAAAGGCAGTAAAACAAACAAAATTTTTACAGTACATGTAATAAGGTAACAGAGCATTGCACCCACTTGCAAATGGATGATTAACCCCTTAATGCAAAAAACAGATAAAAAATAAAAACGACATAGACGTTTTTAAAAACAGACACAACAAAACTGCCACAGCAGAGCTGTGGATTACCTTCCCTATAAACGATTTTGGAAGTCTTTTTAGCCCTTTAGAAATGTCCTGTAGTATTCATGGGACTGCTGAGGGCATCTGGATAATTCATTTTGTAATTTTAACTGCGCAAAAAAAGCGCTAAATTAGGCCCCTCCCACTCATATTACAACAGTGGGAAGCTTCAGTTAACTGTTTCTATGCAAAATTTAAGCCAGCCATGTGGAAAAAACTTAGGCCCCAATAAGTTTTATCACCAAACATATGTTAAAAACGATTGAACATGCCAGCAAACGTTTTAAAACACATTTTTACAAGAGTATGTATCTCTATTAATAAGCCTGATACCAGTCGCTTTTACTGCATTTAAGGCTATACCAACATTACAGTGTTATCACCAATGTACGTTAAAAAACGATTAAACATGCCAGCAAACGTTTTAAAACACATTTTTATAAGAGTATGTATCTCTATTAATAAGCCTGATACCAGTCGCTATCGCTGCATTTAAGGCTTTACTTACATTACTTCGGTATCAGCAGTATTTTCTTAGTCAATTCCATTCCTAGAAAAATATTTCACTGCACATACCTTATTTGCAGGAAAACCTGCACGCCATTCCCCCTCTGAAGTACCTCACTTCTCAGAATGTGTGAGAACAGCAAATGGATCTCAGTTACGTCTGCTAAGATCATAGAAAAACGCAGGCAGATTCTTCTTCCAAATACTGCCTGAGAAAAACAGCACACTCCGGTGCCATTTAAAAATAACAAACTTTTGATTGAAGAATAAACTAAGTATAAATCACCACAGACTCTCACGACCTCCTATCTATGTTGAGGCTTGCAAGAGAATGACTGAATATGGCAGTTAGGGGAGGAGCTATATAGCAGCTTTGCTGTGGGTGGACTCTTGCAACTTCCTGTTGGGAAGGAGAATATATTCCATAAGTAATGGATGATCCGTGGACTGAATACACTTAACAAGAGAAATAAGTGTTGGTGAGAGTTAGGGGCGTATACTGAGACAAGAGTCACCGGTCTATTGTATAGCAGGCCTATTAATATGATAAAGCGGCCTTCTTTATCTCTAATGGTTTTCAGTTCAGTAAAAGGTATACCTCTTTTGACAACAATGCCCACCCTGTGTATTTTGTGCTTATGGTGTGAGGCCCAGAAGCCTGCGCCATAAAGGCGGGTAAATGTGGATGGTTCTTTTGCTTTTCTAAAGTGAGTTTCTTGATGAAACATCAGATCGGACCCTAAGGTGCGACATTCTCTCAGTAATGTGGATCTTTTGTTAGGCAGGTTGAGGCCGTTTGCATTTATTGAGTATAAACGTATGTCGTTTGTGGGTGAAGGATGATTTCGTTTATCAGTCATAATCTAGGTGATATATGTGATGAGTGAGCAGTGTGTGTGACATCCCAAGCAATTGTGTATTATAAAAATCTGGCTGGAAACACAGGACAGAGCAGGAACATGACCCAAAAAATAAAATTAAACATAAAAAACAAAAACAGTATGTACAAAAAATTAACATACTTTCAAACTTGAGGTAGCATGTCAAAGTCTAAGTCTCCAACTCCAAAGCTTTATACATGTATGAGGAATTAATATGAGTTTCCCATTTTAACTCTTTGGCTTTAACTCTATTAATGTTTTGCATCATTACCATTGTTAGGGCCTCTTGTATTTGGTAGAATGATTCTCTGTTATTTCTATATATAATTAAAGGTCTACTACATTGGGTATTCACCTCACTGTCTTCTTGTTAGTGTGACTTGCTTGCAATCTCCTTCATATTTATATAGCTTGTTCAAAGTGAGTTAAAGTGCTATAGCCTTAATGTATTTGTCGTTAAATTTGTCAAATTTCTTGGATTCTAAACTGTGTCTCCCTCTGAGTTTTTAAGGATCTTATGTACTTGGTTCATTTCTATTTAGGAGGAAATTTAGAGTATATCCTCCAGACTATTTCTTTTGTAGTCTGTCTATCTGATAATGCTCCATGTGTGGGTAGGTATTTATTTGATCTCTTATATTTTGGTACTGTGATTTATTAACTTATGTGTTGACTTGTTCAGCTTTGAGTCTTATGCTAGATGAATCTTAAACTTTTACTAGTGGTATTACAAGTGCACATGCAAATTTAAACTATATACATTTACCCAGCAGTCAAGTAATCATTTTCATTCAACAATATCTAACTTAATTCCAGGTTAATTAACTCAAAACAACTTTATATAGGACCTTCTCTCGCCCATAGAACCATAACAAATAAAGTTCAACCAACAACCCAACAGTTTTATGTATTGTCTTTCTCCGTTGTACTCTAATATGCAAGATTGATAGTCATATAGCTTAGTGGCTAGCTGCATATTATACATAGAACTTAATCATATGACAGTTTGGTTGTATTATGATATATACTTATCAGTTCTGGAGGCAGATGATGAAATTTTCCCTTTGAGGGGGGCCTCCAACATGTATCCAGTGCCAATTCTGTGGTTTTTCAGGAAACTAATTAGGGATCTTCTACTCTTTTCTTCTTATATTGGACTGTCGACCATTGTGCTCTCTGGGGCAATGGGTTATCCATTCTCTGTGTTGATGGAGATGGTATGCCCTCTTGCGGAAAGTCTATATTCAGGCTTTTTGAGAAAGAATCCAAGTCATTGGGTTCTTTATAAACATGCGTTTTTCCATCATGCTGTACTATGAGACTAAAGGGAAATCCCCAATGGTATTTAACTTTTCTTTCCTGTAGGCGTTGGTTGATAAAGCAAATCTCCCTTCTCCTTTCAATAGTTGCAGGGCTTATGTCTTGGAAAATCTGTATGCTGTAGGTCTGGAATTTGATTTCCTTTTGTAACCTAACTTGTTTCCAGATGGTTTCTTTGTCCAAGTAGTTAGCAAATTTGATAATTATATCTCTTGGCGGTTTTGGAGGAACTGGAATGGGCTTTAGAGCTCTGTGCGCCCTCTCCATTGATGTCTCTGTAAGTTTAAGATTAGGTATAATGTACTCAAACATTTGCAAGAGATAGGAGGTCATTGACTCTCTGGTTGCATTTTCTGGAACTCCACGTATCCTTAAGTTACTCCTCCTGTTTCGGTTGTCTAAGTCTTCTATTTTTAATTGGAGGGATTGGACTAAAGTTTCGTGTCTAGTTAGCAGATGATTGGCATCAGACATCATGTTGTTAAGCGTATCATGATTTTCTTCCAAATATTTCAGTCTAGACCCCATTTCGTTTATATCTTTCCTCAATGAAGACATTTCCGTTTTTAAAAAAGGATTTTAAGTCTGCTAGATCTGATTTGGAAGGTAGTGATAATATATTTGACTGGATCTGAGATAGCTGGTCTGTGTGTGAAGTTGGAGCTGTAGGTTTCATCACTGTTTGTATATTGTCGTTGTCAGTAAGTGGTTGTGGATGCTCCTGTAGGTGTACATCTTGTTTAGGGAAGAAAGAGTTCATAATTGGTGCGTTTGTTTGCTTTTTGTCTGGTTTTGTATTTCTTTTAGCTGCCATTAGTATTTGTGTAGATCTGGGTGTTAAGGCCCGGCAGGATAATGCTGTATCTTCTCAAGATATTTTAACAGATAATATGGCTTTAGCAGGTTTCTTTCACACTTTGAATATAAATTTTGTTGTGGATTGAATATTTGTTTATTTTTCTTTGTAGTTCTCTGCTGTATATCGTGTTAATTACAGTATAGATCTAGTGTTGCTGCACGCTGAGCCGAGCTGAGCAACCCCTGCTTCTCATGCAATAAGGCCTTCTTCTATTTTTACTCTGCCTGGCTCAATTAGCCCTATAAGTCCCAGCCCAGATCTATTTCGGCCCAAACTCAGCCTAGTTCAGAGTGTGTTTTTCAAGGTGTAGGAGTCTGATTTGTGCGTTCTCGGGGCTCTGTGTAATTATTCCCCCATTTCTTCCCTTACACGCATTCAATTGACTTACCGCGTGGTTTAGGGTAATGGCGTCCCGATTCTCTTTGTGCTCCCGGTATTGTCGGAGCTCCTCTGACAGTCTGTCTGTTATCGCGGCAGTGTGTTTTAGGCTGTATCAGACCCCCTCTATTTAGCGGAGGTATGCGGTTGATCTTGCCTTTCTCTCTGGCGTTGGCGGATTCTTATGTTTGCGCATTACTTTCAACGGGTAGGTCAGATGTTTTTGCAGCCGCTCTCAATTGTTCCCTTCCAAGTTCCTCCGTTACATATATTAGGTTTATTAAATTTTCCTCAGTTAGGGCTTAGTTATTTGGGTTGGAGACTCAGGACATGCACAGAGCTTTTCAGAAAGCGGCCATGTCCCTGCACGGCTACGCCCCGCCTCCAAACATAAATCTTTTTAAGTAGATCCTCCAACGTCTTGTCCATGGGATCTTTAAAAGCACAACTATCCTCAATTGGAATAGTAGTTCGCTTGGCTAGAGTGGAAATAGCTCCTTCCACCTTAGGCACCGTCTGCCAAGTTTCCCTAACAGCATCCGCTATAGGAAACATTTTCTTGAAAATACGAGACAGAGAAAAAGGAATACCTGGTCTCTCCAAATTCCTTGGAAATGATCTCTGAAGTCTGCTTCGGTACTGGAAAAACATCAGAGTAAGAAGGAACCTCAAAATATCTGTCCAACTTGCTAGACGTCACAGGAGCGACCACTACTGTAGAATCACAGTCATCTAGAGTAACTAAAACCTCCCTGAGCAAAAGACGGAGATATTCTAGTTTAAAACTGAAAGAAACAACCTCTGAATCATTCAAAGGTATTGAACCTTCAGTCTGAAACTTTGACTTCTGATAGAACCTCCATACCCTCCAACTCAGTCACTTTACCTCTACCTATTACTAACGTAGGCAAAGAGAATGACTGGAGTGGGAGGGAAGGGAGGAGCTATATATAGCAGTTCTGCTGTGGTGCTCTTTGCCTCCTCCTGCTGACCAGGAGGTGAAATCCCACAAGGATGAAATCCTTGGACTCATCGTGTCTTTAAAAAGAAAGGGCCTTTTGCTGGGCATTGCCCCAAAGAAATCAGCTCTTTTACCTGTAAAAAAAAATACAAACAACCCCCCAACAGTAAAACCCACCACCAACACAACCAACCTCCCAAATAATATCCTAACTAAAAAAACCTAAGCTCCCCATTGCCCTGAAAAGGGCATTTGGATGGGCATTGCCCTTAAAAGGGTATTTAGCTCTATTGCATCCCAAAGCCCTAACCTAAAAATAAAACCCACCCAATAAACCCTAAAAAAAAAACTAACACTAACCCCTGAAGATCCACTTACAGTTTTGAAGAGCCGACATCCATCCTCAATGAAGCCGTGAGAAGTCCTCAGCAAAGCGGCAAGAAGTCCTCAACGAAGCTTGGAGAAGTCTTCATCCAAGCCGGGAGAAGTGGTTCTGCAGACGGGCAGAAGTCTTCATCCAGATGGCATCTTCTATCTTCATCTATCCAATCAGCCAATAGAATACGAGCTCAATCCTATTGGCTGATTGCATCAGCCAATAGGATTTTTTCAATCTTAATTCCGATTGGCTGATAGAATTCTATCAGCCAATCGGAATCTAAGGGACGCCATCTTGTATGACATCACTTAAAGGAACCTTCATTCGTCTGGATGAAGACTTCTGCCCGTCTGGAGGACCACTTCTCCCGGCTTCGTTGAGCACTTCTTGCCGATTCGCTGAGGACTTCTCCCGGCTCGTTGAGGATGGATATCGGCTCTTCAAAACTGTAAGTGGATCTTCTTTAAGGGTTTATTGGGTGGGTTTTATTTTTAGGTTAGGGATTTGTGCTGCAATAGAGCTAAATGCCCTTTTAAGGGCAATGCCCAGCCAAATGCCCTTTTCAGGGCAATGGGGAGCATAGTTTTTTTTAGTTAGGGTTTAATTTGGGGGGTTGGTTGTGTGGGTGGTGGGTTTTACTGTTGGGGGGTTGTTTGTATTATTTTTTTTACAGGTAAAAGAGCTGATTTTTTTGGAGCAATGCCCTTTTAAGGGCTATTGGTAGTTTAGTTTAGGCTAGGGTTTTTTTTATTTTGGGTGGATTTTTTTATTTTGATAGGGCTATTAGATTAGGTGTAATTAGTTTAAATATCTTGTAATTTGTTTTTTTATTTTGTGTAATTTAGTGGGGGGGTTTTGTAATTTAGGCATTTGTATTTAAATTAGTTAATTGTATTTCATTTAGGTAACATATTTAATTGTAGTGTAAGTTTAGGTGTTAGTGTAACTCAGGTTAGGTTTTATTTTACAGGTAAATTTGTATTTATTTTAGCTAGGTAGTTATTAAATAGTTAATAACTATTTAGTAACTATTCTACCAAGTTAAAATAAATACAAACTTGCCTGTAAAATAAAAATAAACCCTAAGCTAGCTACAACGTAACTATTAGTTATATTGTAGCTAGCTTAGGGTTTATTTTACAGGTAAGTATTCAGTTTGAAATAGGAATTATTGAGTTATTAATAGTAGGTTTTCTTTAGATTTATTTTAATTATATTTAAGTTAGGGGGTGTTAGGGTTAGACTTAAGTTTAGGGGTGAATAACTTTAATATAGTGGCGGCGACGTTGGGGGCGGCAGATTAGGGGTTAATAAATGTAGGTAGGTGGCAGCGATGTTAGGGACGGAAGATTAGGGGTTAATAATATTTAACTAGTGTTTGTGAGGCGGGAGTATGGCGGTTTAGGGGTTAATATGGTTATTCTAGTGGCGGCGATGTCCGGAGCGGCAGATTAGGGGTTAATCATTTTATTTTAGGGTTTGCGATGCGGGAGGGCCTCGGTTTAGGGGAGTTTTATGCTACAGCTTTGTAGTGCAAAACTCATAACTACTGACTTTAGAATGTGTTACGATTCTTGCATGATAGGCTGTAACGCTCACTTTTTGGCCTAAAAAAAAAAAGCTTGCAATACCGGCGCTATGGAAGTCCCATTTAAAAAAGACTTTACGCAAATTGTGTAAGTAAATTTTCGGTACGGCCAAAAAAGTGTGCGGGACAGCTGTACCTACAAGACTCGTAATATCAGTGGTAGTGAAAAAGCAGCGTTATGAGCCTTAACGCTGCTTTTTTACTCATAATGCAAAACTCGTAATCTAGCCGTTAGGTTTTTATTTCACATGTAAGTTTGTATTTATTTTAACTAGGTAGACTAGTTAGTAAATAGTTATGAACTATTTACTAACTACCTACTTAAAATAAATACACACTAACCTGTAAAATAAAAGTAAAACCTAAGCTGCCTTACACTAAAACCTAACATTACAAAAATAAATAAACCTACCATTACAAAAAATAAAACACTAAATTACAAAAAATAAAAAAACTACCATTACAAAAAATAACAAACAAAATGATTCAAAATAATAAAAATTATTTCTTTTCTAATACCCTGTTTAAAAAAAAAAAAAAACACCCCAAAATAAAAAAACCTAATCTATAATAAACTAAATACACACAGAGAGAAATGCACTCACAGGAACGAACAACCAGCTCAATACCATTGTTAGCCTGTTCTATGGCGATTTACCACCTTGGTGCAACTTCTTTTAGCCCAGCAATGCTTTTAACAGAGTAGAACTTTCCTGTAGTATATCAGTCTGATCCCGCCTATTACGGTCAGTCCAGCACCGAAATACCAGGCAATTCCTCTCTGAACAATAATAAACTACCAAGGGCCCTTAAAAGGGCATTTTGTACGGCATTGCCCTAAAGAAATCAGCTCTTTTCCTAAAAAAGAAAAACAAAAAACACTCCCTAACAGTAAATCTAAGCTACCCATTGCCCTGAAAAGGGCATTTGTATGGGCATTGCCCTTAAAAGGGCATATAGCTCTTTTGCTGCCCATTAAAAAAAAACATAATTTATGCTTACCTGATAAATTTATTTCTCTTGTAGTGTATCCAGTCCACGGATCATCCATTACTTGTGGGATATTCTCCTTCCCAACAGGAAGTTGCAAGAGGATCACCCACAGCAGAGCTGCTATATAGCTCCTCCCCTCACTGCTATATCCAGTCATTCGACCGAAATAAACAGAGAAAGGAGAAACCATAGGGTGCAGTGGTGACTGTAGTTTAATTAAAATTTAGACCTGCCTTAAAAGGACAGGGCGGGCCGTGGACTGGATACACTACAAGAGAAATAAATTTATCAGATAAGCATAAATTATGTTTTCTCTTGTTAAGTGTATCCAGTCCACGGATCATCCATTACTTGTGGGATACCAATACCAAAGCTAAAGTACACGGATGATGGGAGGGACAAGGCAGGAACTTAAACGGAAGGAACCACTGCCTGTAGAACCTTTCTCCTAAAAACAGCCTCCGAAAAGTGTCAAATTTGTAAAATTTTGAAAAGGTGTGAAGCGAAGACCAAGTCGCAGCCTTGCAAATCTGTTCAACAGAGGCCTCATTTTTAAAGGACCAGGTGGAAGCCACAGCTCTAGTAAAATGAGCTGTAATCCTTTCAGGGGGCTGCTGTCCAGGAGTCTCATAGGCTAAGCGTATTATGCTCCGAAGCCAAAAGGAGAGAGAGGTTGTCGAAGCTTTTTGACCTGTCCTCTGTCCAGAGTAAACGACAAACAGGGCAGATGTTTGACGAAAATCTTTAGTAGCCTGTAAGTAAAACTTCAAGGCACGGACTACGTCCAGATTATGCAAAAGACGTTCCTTCTTTGAAGAAGGATTAGGACACAATGATGGAACAACAATCTCTTGATTGATATTCCTGTTAGAAACCACCTTAGGTAAAAACCCAGGTTTGGTACGCAGAACTACCTTGTCTGAATGAAAAATCAGATAAGGAGAATCACATTGTAAGGCAGATAACTCAGAGACTCTTCGAGCCGAGGAAATAGCCATCAAAAACAGAACTTTCCAAGATAAAAGTTTAATATCAATGGAATGAAGGGGTTCAAACGGAACTCCCTGAAGAACTTTAAGAACAAAGTTTAAGCTCCACGGGGGAGCAACAGTTTTAAACACAGGCTTAATCCTAACCAAAGCCTGACAAAATGCCTGGACGTCTGGAACTTCTGCCAGACGCTTGTGCAAAAGAATAGACAGAGCAAAGATCTGTCCTTTTAAAGAACTAGCTGATAAGCCTTTGTCCAAACCCTCTTGGTGAAAGGACAATATCCTAGGAATCCTAACCTTACTCCATGAGTAACTCTTGGATTCACACCAATAAAGATATTTACGCCATATCTTATGGTAGATTTTCCTGGTGACAGGCTTCCGAGCCTGTATTAAGGTATCAATGACTGACTCGGAGAAGCCACGCCTTGATAGAATCAAGCGTTCAATCTCCATGCAGTCAGTCTCAGAGAAATTAGATTTGGATGATTGAAAGGACCTTGTATTAGAAGGTCCTGCCTCAGAGGCAGAGTCCATGGTGGAAGAGTTGACATGTCCACTAGGTCTGCATACCAGGTCCTGCGTGGCCACGCAGGCGCTAACAGAATCACTGATGCTCTCTCCTGTTTGATTTTGGCAATTAGTCGAGGGAGCAGAGGAAACGGTGGAAACACATAGGCCAGGTTGAAGAACCAAGGAGCTGCTAGAGCATCTATCAGCGTTGCTCCCGGGTCCCTGGACCTGGATCCGTAACAAGGAAGCTTGGCGTTCTGGCGAGACGCCATGAGATCCAGTTCTGGTTTGCCCCAACGATGGACCAGTTGAGCAAACACCTCCGGATGGAGTTCCCACTCCCCCGGATGAAAAGTCTGACGACTTAGAAAATCTGCCTCCCAGTTCTCTACGCCTGGGATGTGGATCGCTGACAGGTGGCAAGAGTGAGACTCTGCCCAGCGAATTATCTTTGAGACTTCTAACATTGCTAGGGAACTCCTGGTTCCCCCTTGATGGTTGATGTAAGCCACAGTCGTGATGGTGTCCGACTGAAATCTGATGAACCTCAGGGTTGCTAACTGAGGCCAAGCTAGAAGAGCATTGAATATTGCTCTTAACTCCAGAATATTTATTGGGAGGAGTTTCTCTTCCCGAGTCCACGATCCCTGAGCCTTCAGGGAGTTCCAGACTGCACCCCAACCTAGAAGGCTGGCATCTGTTGTTACAATCGTCCAATCTGGCCTGCGAAAGGTCATACCCTTGGACAGATGGACCCGAGAAAGCCACCAGAGAAGAGAATCTCTGGTCTCTTGATCGAGATTTAGTAGAGGGGACAAATCTGAGTAATCCCCATTCCACTGACTTAGCATGCATAATTGCAGCGGTCTGAGATGCAGGCGCGCAAATGGCACTATGTCCATTGCCGCTACCATTAAGCCGATTACTTCCATGCACTGAGCCACTGACGGGCGTGGAATGGAATGAAGGACACGGCAAGCATTTAGAAGTTTTGATAACATGGACTCCGTCAGGTAAATTTTTATCTCTACAGAATCTATAAGAGTCCCTAGGAAGGAGACTCTTGTGAGTGGTGATAGAGAACTCTTTTCCACATTCACTTTCCACCCATGCGACCTCAGAAATGCCAGAACTATCTCTGTATGTGACTTGGCAATTTGAAAGCTTGACGCCTGGAAGTCGTCTAGATACGGAGCCACCGCTATGCCTCGCGGTCTTAGAACCACCAGAAGTGAGCCCAGAACCTTTGTAAAGATTCTCGGGGCAGTGGCCAACCCGAAGGGAAGAGCTACAAATTGGTAATGCCTGTCTAGAAAGGCAAACCTTAGGAACCGATGATGATCTTTGTGAATCGGTATGTGAAGGTAGGCATCCTTTAAGTCCACTGTGGTCATGTACTGACCCTCTTGGATCATGGGTAGGATGGTCCGAATAGTTTCCATTTTGAATGATGGAACTCTGAGGAATTTGTTTAAGATCTTTAGATCCAAGATTGGTCTGAAGGTTCCCTCTTTCTTGGGAACCACAAACAGATTTGAATAAAATCCCTGTCCTTGTTCCGTCCGCGGAACTGGATGGATCACTCCCATTACTAGGAGGTCTTGCACACAGCTTAGGAATGCCTCTTTCTTTATCTGGTTTGCTGATAACCTTGAAAGATGAAATCTCCCTTGTGGAGGAGAAGCTTTGAAGTCCAGAAGATATCCCTGAGATATGATCTCCAACGCCCAGGGATCCTGAACATCTCTTGCCCACGCCTGGGCGAAGAGAGAAAGTCTGCCCCCCACTAGATCCGTTTCCGGATAGGGGGCCGTTCCTTCATGCTGTCTTGGGGGCAGCAGCAGGATTTCTGGCCTGCTTGCCCTTGTTCCAGGAATGGTTAGGTTTCTAGGCCTGTCTGGAATGAGCAACAGTTCCCTCTTGTTTTGAAGCGGAGGAAGTTGATGCTGCTCCTGCCTTGAAATTTCGAAAGACTGTTTGGCCTTTGATTTGGCCCTGTCCTGAGGAAGGGTATGACCCTTGCCTCCAGTAATGTCAGCAATAATTTCCTTCAAGCCAGGCCCGAATAAGGTCTGCCCCTTGAAAGGAATGTTGAGTAATTTAGACTTTGAAGTCACGTCAGCTGACCAGGATTTAAGCCATAGCGCCCTACGCGCCTGGATGGCGAATCCGGAATTCTTAGCCGTTAGTTTAGTCAAATGAACAATGGCATCAGAAACAAATGAGTTAGCTAGCTTAAGCGTTCTAAGCTTGTCAATAATTTCATTCAATGGAGCTGTCTGGATGGCCTCTTCCAGGGCCTCAAACCAGAATGCCGCCGCAGCAGTGACAGGCGCAATGCATGCAAGGGGCTGTAAAAATAAAACCTTGTTGAATAAACATTTTCTTAAGGTAACCCTCCAATTTTTTATCCATTGGATCTGAAAAAGCACAACTGTCCTCAACCGGGATAGTGGTACTCTTTGCTAAAGTAGAAACTGCTCCCTCCACCTTAGGGACCGTCTGCCATAAGTCCCGTGTAGTGGCGTCTATTGGAAAAAAAATTCTAAATATAGGAGGTGGGGAAAAGGGCACACCGGGTCTATCCCACTCCGTGCTAATAATTTCTGTAAGCCTTTTAGGTATAGGAAAAACGTCAGTACACACCGGCACCGCATAGTATCTATCCAGCCTACACAATTTCTCTGGAATTGCAACTGTGTTACAGTCATTCAGAGAAGCTAATACCTCCCCAAGCAATACACGGAGGTTCTCAAGCTTACATTTAAAATTAGAAATCTCTGAATCAGGTTTCCCCGAGTCAGAGATGTCACCCACAGACTGAAGATCTCTGTCCTCATGTTCTGCATACTGTGACGCAGTATCAGACATGGCTCTAACAGCATTTGCGCGCTCTGTATCTCTCCTAACCCCAGAGCTATCGTGCTTGTCTCTTAATTCAGGCAATCTAGATAATACCTCTGACAGGGTATTATTCATGATTGCAGCCATGTCCTGCAAGGTAATCGCTATGGGCGTCCCTGATGTAATTGGCGCCATATTAGCGTGCGTCCCCTGAGCGGGAGGCGAAGGGTCTGACACGTGGGGAGAGTTAGTCGGCATAACTTCCCCCTCGACAGAACCCTCTGGTGATAATTCTTTTATAAAGACTGATCTTTACTGTTTAAGGTGAAATCAATACATTTAGTACACATTCTCCTATGGGGCTCCACCATGGCTTTCAAACATAATGAACAAGTAGGTTCCTCTGTGTCAGACATGTTTAAACAGACTAGCAATGAGACTAGCAAGCTTGGAAAACACTTTAAAACAAGTTTACAAGCAATATAAAAAACGTTACTGCGCCTTTAAGAAACACAAATTTTCCCAAATTTTGAAATAACAGTGAAAAAATGCAGTTACACAAACGAAATTTTTACTGTGTATGTAATAAGTTAGCAGAGCATTGCACCCACTTGCAAATGGATGATTAACCCCTTAATACCAAAAACGGAATAACAAATGACAAAAACGTTTTTTAAACAGTCACAACAACTGCCACAGCTCTACTGTGGCTTTTTACCTCCCTCAATACGACTTTTGAAGCCTTTTGAGCGCTTCAGAGAAGTCCTGGATCATGCAGGAAGAAGCTGGATGTCTGTGTCTGTAATTTTTGCTGTGCAAAAAAACGCCAAAATAGGCCCCTCCCACTCATATTACAACAGTGGGAAGCCTCAGGGAACTGTTTCTAGGCAAAATTCAAGCCAGCCATGTGGAAAAAACTAGGCCCCAATAAGTTTTATCACCAAACATATATAAAGAACGTTTAAAAATGCCAGCAAACGTTTTAAAATACAATTTTATAAGAGTATATATCTCTATTAATAAGCCTGATACCAGTCGCTATCACTGCATTTAAGGCTTTACTTACATTACTTCGGTATCAGCAGCATTTTCTAGCAAATTAATCTATTAACATACAAAGAAAAACAAAATAATCCTGAAGATAAAATAAAAACACCATTTATTACTGATTATCATGATGATCATAATATAATAAAAAGAATAGTAAAAAAACACTGGCACCTTATTAAGGAAGATGACATCTTGGGAGATAAGATCTCTGAAACACCAAATTTTATATTCAGAAAAGCTACTAATCTGAAGAATTTACTAGCTCCCAGTGAGTTCAAACCACCTAAAAAGACATATCTGAAACAAAAAGATCTGAATGGAAAAGGAATTGCAGGGTTCTTTCCATGCTATTCCTGTAAAGCCTGCAAACACAGTAAAAAGTTAAATAATATTAAAATCAATAAAATAGAGAAACCTTTCACAATTAAAGATACAATAAGGTGCACAACGAAAAATGTAATATACATCCTGAAATGTTCTTGCAACCTTTTCTATCTAGGTGAAACAAAAAGAATGGTAAAGGACAGAATCAGAGAACACCTAAATAACATAAAAAATGGGATCGATGATACACATCTTTACAAACATTTTAAAACAGTCCATAAAGGGAACAACAAAGACCTGTTATACTGGGGATTAAAAAAAGTACATAAACATTGGAGAGGAGGAAATCTTGAAAAGAAATTATTAATCAAGGAAGCAGAATTAATATATAAATATGACACACTATACCCCAGAGGCCTGAATTCTGAATTAGATCTTTCCCCCTTTCTATTGGAATAATACCATAAACCACCCCCCAACAATACTTTAATTCACATTAATCTACATTATTAGTAGACATTGTATATAATATATATTCACCTTTTTATAATGAATTATGGATTTTTATATTATATAGTTAATTTTTATTGTTAGGCCCAGCAAAGTCTCCAAAATATGGAATGTGTAATATTTTACCTAGGTTTTAGAGCAATACCTATTGGATAGGCCGATTAATTTTATAATTATAAATTGATGTATCTGAAGTTTAATTTTAATTCATGATATTTTACCTTGCAACATATATTTTATTTTATATCCACTTTATAATTTAAGCATTACTAGCAAAAATAGCACTGTAATAGTAAAACAAGGGAGTTCAACTATTCATTGTGATACAAGTATGAGTTTTTCAAATATTCCACCTTAACAGAATGCGAGCAAAAAAATTCCACCTTTAATCTATTGAAGCAATAACCAATCAAAGTCTGGCACCAGCTATAAATATCTACACTCAGGACTCACAAGTATCTTGATAAAGCTCTGAATAAGAGCGAAACGCGTCGACCCTTGTGACCCTTGGTGGCTTCCAGTGATTCCTGTGACCCTCAGTGGTACTAAGTGACTTTTCTACAAGCTTTTGAATTAAGCAATCGAAAAAGTGTTATGACAGTATAACCCGGGTTATTTTTACTACCAACAACTACTACATAACATCTTTCAAGCATCTCTTTCCTGCGTGTACAACACTAAGTGCAGGATTTTTTGAAACACAGAGGCTCTGAAAAATTAAAGAGCCAAACTGTTACTTAATAACGGATTCAGAAGATCAAAGACCAGACAGTGACGTCAGACGCCGACTACATGCGGCGGGTCTAAGTTTACAGTCGCATCGAGGAAAACAGCAGTGAATAAACCGGCTGTAAGGGAGAAGGTAACTCATACGCTAAGTATCACAATATTCATCTAACCTCACTTTGAACCGCTAAGTCTGGGACTGCATACTGCAAAACCTTACTGACTTTGTACAACTTTAAATTGCCATAATAAGAAACATTTCTGTTAAGAAAATACGGCAATGGGAAATCCTTAGAAACCTGATTGCAAAGACTCCCTTGTTTATATAGAGTTGCAGAAATTATTAGGAATTCAGAATCTACTGCTAACAGATACTGTTTTTATTTTAATTTTTTAATTTTGGGGAGACGTCCCTTTTATTTAATTCGATTTTTATATTGTTATAATAAATAACTTTTATTAACATTTAATCTCCTCTTTTGTTGTTCTTTTGGCATATATTTGTACAAAAGAGAAATACCTATATAGTATTTGAATGAAGATATATATTTGAACATCGGTATACTTAGAATTTGTAAGTTAAAACCAAGTTTAAAACGTATGAAATTTTCAAGAGAAATATTGATTCTATATAGCAGTGTATATTAAAAATCAAAGAATTTTTGGTTGCAGAAAATTTGTCACACAGTGCACTTTATTTAAATTATTATAAATTATGATATATGGTCATAATATATCCTAAAACGTTATAAAATACACAAACTATTACACAGCATTTATATAAACAAACACTGAAATTTTAGTTTTATATATTTAAAGCAATTATTTGAGCAGACACTGAATACATAGACACATACTGTGTTAAATATTCACCATTTAGATTTCTTAAGCTTTCACTAGCGCCCTCACGCCCCACCCCTCTTTTTTGTATAACACAAAATTAGTCTGAAGGACTTATTTACTGTGAGGTGTTTGGAATCACTGTTTCCAGCGCTCTACTTATCTCACTTACACCTGGAAAAAACTAGGCCCCAATAAGTTTTATCACCAAACATATATAAAGAACGTTTAAAAATGCCAGCAAACGTTTTAAAATACAATTTTATAAGAGTATATATCTCTATTAATAAGCCTGATACCAGTCGCTATCACTGCATTTAAGGCTTTACTTACATTACTTCGGTATCAGCAGCATTTTCTAGCAAATTCCATCCCTAGAAAAATATTTTAACTGCACATACCTTATTGCAGGAAAACCTGCACGCTATTCCCCCTCTGAAGTTACCTCACTCCTCAGAATATGTGAGAACAGCAAAGGATCTTAGTTACTTCTGCTAAGATCATAGAAAATGCAGGCAGATTCTTCTTCTAAATACTGCCTGAGATAAACAGTACACTCCGGTACCATTTAAAAATAACAAACTTTTGATTGATGAAATAAACTAAGTATAAAACACCACAGTCCTCTTACGACCTCCATCTCAGTTGAGAGTTGCAAGAGAATGACTGGATATGGCAGTGAGGGGAGGAGCTATATAGCAGCTCTGCTGTGGGTGATCCTCTTGCAACTTCCTGTTGGGAAGGAGAATATCCCACAAGTAATGGATGATCCGTGGACTGGATACACTTAACAAGAGAAATTGGTAATTCTAAAAAAATTAAAAAAAAGAACCCCAAAACAAAAAAAACATTACACAAAATAACAAACGAATTATCCAAAATAATAAAAATTATTCCTATTCTAATACCCCACTTTAAAAAAAAACACTCCAAAATAAAAGAACTCTAATTTATAATAAACTACCAATAGCCCTTAAAAGGGCCTTTTGTAGGGCATTGCCCTAAAGATATCAGCTCTTTTGATACAAAATAAAAACAAACACCCCCTAACATTACAACCCCCCAAACCCACAAAATAAAAAACCTAATTAACAAAAACCTAAGCTACCCATTGCCCTGAAAAGGGCATTTGTATGGGCATTGCCCTTAAAAGGGCATTCAGCTTTTTTAAGATTGCCCAATAGCCCTAATCTAAAAAAAAAAACCCCAAAAAAACTTTAAAAAGCCTAACACTAATCCCTCTTTAGGTACTCACAGTTGCTGAAGTCCGGCTTGAACGATCTTTATCCCAACGGCTCCATCTTCATCCAGGCGGTGCCATCTTCATCCATTGAGAGACCGGCATCTTCTTCATCCCTGCGGAGGTGGAGCAGTCGATGCGGAGGTACAGGCGAAGGTCCAAGGCGGAGGTCCATTGATCTGACATGGAGGTCCTCTTCATGTGATCGTCCGCCACACACTGAGGATTCAAATGCAAGGTAACCCTTTTATACTGGGGGTACCATTGCATTCCTATTGGCTGAAAATTTTAAATAGGCCAATAGGAATTAGAGCTGCCAAAATACTATTGGCTGTTTAAATCAGCCAATAGGATTAAAGCAGCTCTCATTCCTATTGGCTGATTTGAATCAGCCAATAGGAATGAGAGCTGCTTAAATCCTGGCCGCCTGGAAAAGAGGTAAATGCCCTTTTAATGGCAATGCCCATACAAATGCCCCTTTAGCAATGGGTAGCTTAGATTTTTTTTAGAGTTAGGTTTTCTTATTTTGGGGGTTGGTTGGGTGGTGGGTTTTATGGTTGGGGGGACTTTGTATTTTTTTACAGGTAAAAGAGATGATTTCTTTAGGGCAATGCCCTACAAAAGGCAATTTAAAGGGCTATTAGTAGTTTATTGTAGGCTAGGGGGTGTTTTTTTGGGGGGGGGGCTTTTTTATTTTTATAGGGCTATTAAATTAGGTGTAATTGTTTTTATTCTTTATCATTTTGTTTATTTTTTGCAATCAAAGGCCTAGATTATGAGTTGTGCCTTAAAAAGCAGAGTTAAGAGGTCCTAATGCTGCTTTTTAACGCCCGCTGGTATTACGAGTCTTGAAGGTACAGGTGTACCGCTCAATTTTTGGCCAGACTCGGAAATACAGCAAATCAACTTACGTCAATTGCGTATCCTATATTTTCAATGGGACTTGCATAGCGCTGGTATTACGAGTCTGACCAAAAGTGAGCGGTAAACCCTCTCCTGTCAAGCCTGGTACCGCATTTAAAAGTCAGTAGCATAAAACTCTTAACTAAAGTGCTAAAAAGTACACTAACACCCATAAACTACCTATTAACCCCTAATCTGCAAAACCGGACATTGCCACCACTATAATAAATATATTAACCCCTAAACCGCCGCACTCCCGCATCGCAAACACTATTTAAATATTATTAACCCCTAATCTGCCGGCCCTAACATCGCCGCCACCTACCTACATTTATTAACCCCTAATCTGCCGCCCCCAACGTCGCTGCCACTATAATAAAGTTATTAACCCCTAAACCTAAGTCTAACCCTAATCCCCCCTAACTTAAATATAATTTAACTAAATCGGAACAAAATTACTACAATTAACTAAATTATTCCTATTTAAAACTAAATACTTACCAATAAAATAACCCATAAGCTAGCTACAATATAACTAATAGTTACATTGTAGCTAGCTTAGGGTTTATTTTTATTTTACAGACAACTTTGTATTTATTTTAACTAGGTACAATAGTTCTTAAACAGTTATTAACTATTTAATAACTACCTAGTTAAAATAAAGACAAATTTACCTGTAAAATAAAACCTAACCTAAGTTACAATTACACCTAACACTAAACTACAATTAAATTAATTACCTAAATTAAATACAATTAATTACAATTAAATAAAATTATCTAAAGTACAAAAAAAAAAAAACACTAAATTACAGAAAATAATAAAGAAATTACAAGATTTTTAAACTAATTACACCTAATCTAATCCCCCTAACAAAATAAAAAAGCCCCCCCAAAATAAAAAAAGCACTACCCTACACTAAATTACAAATAGCCCTTAAAAGGGCCTTTTGCAGGGCATTGCCCCAAAGTAATCAGCTCTTTTACATGAAAAAAAAAATTACAATTCCCCCCCAACATTAAAACCCACCACCCACACAACCAAGCCTACTCTAAAACCCACCCAATCCCCCCTTAAAAAAACCTAACACTAACCCCCTGAAGATCACCTTACCGGAAGATGTCTTCACCCAACTGGGCCGAAGTCCTCAACGAAGCCAGGAGAAGTCTTTATCCAAGCCGGGTAGAAGTTTTCATCGAGACGACATCTTCTATATTCATCCATCCGGCGCGGGGTGGGTCCATCTTCAAGACATCCGACGCGGAGCATCCTCTTCTTTCCACGGCCGACGACTGAATGAAGGTTCCTTTAAATGACTTCATTCAAGATGGCGTCCCTTCAATTCTGATTGGCTGATAGAATTCTATCAGCCAATCGGAATTAAGGTAGAAAAAATCCTATTGGCCTATTGTTCCAATCAGCCAATAGAATGCCAGTTCAATCCTACTGGCTGATTGCATCAGCCAATAGGATTTTTTCTACCTTAATTCCGATTGGCTGATAGAATTCTATCAGCCAATCGGAATTGAAGGGACGCCATCTTGGATGACGTCATTTAAAGGAACCTTCATTCAGTCGCCGGCCGTGGAAAGCAGAGGATGTTCCGTGTCGGATGTCTTGAAGATGGACCAGCTCCGCGCCGGATGGATGAAGATAGAAGATGCCGTCTGGATGAAGACTTCTGCCCGTCTGGAGGACCACTTCTGCCCGCTTGGGTGAAGATGTCTCCCGGTAAGGTGATCTTCAAGGGGTTAGTGTTAGGTTTTTTTAAGGAGGGATTGGGTGGGTTTTAGAGTAGGGTTGGTTGTGTGGGTGGTGGGTTTTATTGTTGGGGGGGGGGATTGTAATTTTTTTTTTTTAGGTAAAAGAGCTGATTACTTTGGGGAAATGCCCCGCAAAAGGCCCTTTTAAGGGCTATTTGTAATTTAGTGTAGGGTAGGGCTTTTTTATTTTGGGGGGGCTTTTTTATTTTGTTAGGGGGATTAGATTAGGTGTAATTAGTTTAAAAATCTTGTAATTTCTTTATTATTTTCTGTAATTTAGTGTTGTTTTTTTTTGTACTTTAGATAATTTTATTTAATTGTAATTAATTGTATTTAATTTAGGTAATTCATTTAATTGTAGTGTAGTGTTAGGTGTAATTGTAACTTAGGTTAGGTTTTATTTTACAGGTAAATTTGTCTTTATTTTAACTAGGTTAAAATAAATACAAAGTTGCCTGTAAAATAAAAATAAACCCTAAGCTAGCTACAATGTAACTATTAGTTAAATTGTAGCTAGTTTAGGGTTTATTTTATAGCTAAGTATTTAGTTTTAAATAGGAATTATTTAGTTAATTGTAGTAATTTTATTTAGATTTATTTTAATTATATTTAAGTTAGGGGGTGTTATGGTTAGGGTTAGACTTAGGTTCAGGGGTTAATAACTTTATTATAGTGGCGGCGACGTTGGGGCGGAAGATTAGGGGTTAATAAATGTAGGTAGGTAGGTTGCAGCGACATTGGGGGCGGCAGAGTAGGGGTTAATAAATCAAATGTAGGTGTCGGCGATTTTGGGGGCGGCAGATTAGGGGTTCATAAGTATAATGTAGGTGGCGGCGGTGTCCGGAGCAGCAGATTAGGGGTTAATAATATAATGCAGGTGTCGGCGATGTTGGGTGCGGCAGATTAGGGGTTAATAACTGTAAGATTAGGGGTGTTTAGACTCGGGGTTCATGTTAGGGGTAGACATAAATGTATTTTCCCGATAGGAATCATTGGGGCTGCGTTAGGAGCTTTACGCTGCTTTTTTGCAGGTGTTAGGTTTTTTTCAGCCGGCTCTCCCCCATTGACACCTATGGAGAAATTGTGCACGAGCACGTTTTACCAGTTCACCGCTAACGTAAGCAGCGCTGGTATTGAGGTGAGATGTGGAGCAAAATTTTGCTCTACGCTCATTTTTTTGCGGCTAAAGCCGGGTTTGTAAAAACCCGTAATACCAGCGCTGTCTGTGAGCGGTGAGCATAAACTGCTTGTTAGCACCGCACAGCCTCTAATGCAAAACTCGTAATCTAGGCGTGAGTGTTTTTTATTTTTCGTGATTTTAGTGTTAATTATTTTTGGTAAACTTCGATTATTTAAATTTTTCGTAGGATTTGGTTTTTTTTTAGTTGTAATTTAGATTTATTTTAAAAAAATTGTAGTAATTTAGATATTTTAATTGGTAGTATTTTTCATTTTATTAGATTAGTTATGTTAGGTTAATTTATAGTTTAATGTTAGGTTTATATTTATTTCACACGTAAGTTTTTATTTATTTAAAGTTAGGGGAGTGTTAGGTTTAGGGGTTAATAGTTTAGTGTTTTGCGATGTGGGGGGCCGGGGTTTTAGGGGTTAATAACTTTATATAGTGGCGGCGATGTCGGGGAGTGGCGGAATAGAAGTTAATAACTTTATTAGAGTGGCGGCGATGTCGGGGTGCGGGGGGAATAGGGTTTAATATATTTAAATAGTGTTGGCGATGTGGGCGGGCGGCAGATTAGGGGTTAATAACTTTATTGAGTAGTCCCGATGTGGGTGGGTGGCAGATTAGGGGTTAATAGGTTTATTTACAAGTTGTGATGTATATGGGCGGCAGATTAGGGGTTAATAAGTTTAATATAGTGTTTGTGATGCAGGAGGGTGGCTGTTTAAGGGTTAATAGGTAGTTTATGGGTGTTAGTGTACTTTGTAACAGTTTAGTTATGAGTTTTGTGAAACATTTTTGTTACACAAAATCCATAACTACTGCTCTCAGATGGCAGTATGGATTGTGTCGGTATAGGCTGTAACGCAAGCATTTTAGCCTCACCGCACAACCTGTAATACCGGCGCTATGGAAATCCCATGCAAAAACACCATTTTTTTTGGAGTGCGGGGTTGACGTTGCGGTACAGGCTAAAATGCTTGCGGTATAGCTATACCGACACAACTCGCAATATGCATTCCTGGCCATTACGCAGAAATTGCCATTTTTTCAGCTTTAAAAGCCACAACGCAAAACTCGTAATCAAGGTGTCAGTTTGTTAATTGCTGATATGTTACAAGCCCCACTGGTGTCCTGAGCAGCTGTAGTATTTAAATTTCTGGTGCACTGAGAATATACAGCTATGCTTCACATGCATATGCAGAGAAAAATGCTAATATTTAAAAAGTGATAACTTTTACTAGAAGAGTTTATGACAATACATGTATATTTCAAATATGTTTCTATTTAAATGTGTAATTAATCTATGGCATTTAAATTTTGACCGGAATGTCCCTTTAATTATTGCCCTGGTCTTGCCATGGAAAAACAATTAAATCCCTTAATTATGTAGGTTGGACGCCCCCTTACGCTATTATATATATTCATAGAAATGCAATGGTTTTCAGCCCTTGATTTCTAAATGAATAGTAAATCAAACTGGTAGACACAATCAATGTGCTTGCTTGTTTTTTTATATACAGCTGATTATCTGGAAGGAAAACGTATTGTATGTCTAAATCATTTTCTAGCGTGACAGTCACTCTTCCAGAATAATATCAGAGCACAAAACAAAACGCAGGCTGAAATGAAATTAATTTTTCTTTATGATAATTTGTGTCTGCAGTAAGAGATGACTCCTTCCTTTGTTGGTATGGTGAGCACATTATGTGTGTGTGTGTATATATATATATATATATATATATAGATATATATAGATATATATATATAGATAGATAGATAGATAGATAGATAGATAGATAGATAGATATGTTTATTATCACTAATGGATGGAGCTGTGTATCCATAGGGAGATTAGGATAACATGACTGAGCATAGTGCAGGAATCTCAATGTCAAGGAGGGGACTTGTGTAGGTCAGGAGCAATGTATCATATTTTGGAACAGAACTAGCTCATTATTCTACTATGTTCATGCTTAACAAATGCAGCAATATACTCAGTAATGGAACATTTTCAAGCACATATACACCACTCATATATACATACTGTATATAAAGACATGACGCAAAACAGCTAAATGTAGTCTTACTGAAAGGTAAAGGTAAGAGTTGAATGCCAACACTGCAAGATTGGCATCAATGATAAACTGCAGGGGATATTCTACTATTCTGCTAAATAAAAAATGAATACTCCTTCAATGACGTCTATGGAAAAAGATGAATGCGGTGAGAACTCAGCATTTGTATTGTTAAGCACTTCTATGGCTTTATTACTTATATTTATTTTTGTTTTCAATGCTGAAAAAAAAATTGTATGCACTATGACAGCACTCAGTGTGACAGATTATTTAAAAGCATCTCTTGTAATTTCAAACAGATAAAATATTTTAACAGTTTGAGTCAGAACCATAAAAGCTGCCAGATGGCCGAGCAAAACTCCACCAGGGGATGTGTAGAAATAAAGTGGCCAGACAAAGGCTCTGCCCCCAGGGTTTATGTTATTTTCACATCATGCACACTTCTGCTTAATTAAAGGAACCACTATTTTTAGCATCGGAATATCAAATGCGTTACCCATGACCTCAAAAATTGCACCCCTCACTGTAATAAAACTGAAGAAACCCTTTACGTTTGTGATCCTTTAAATCTGTCTGCTGCTTATAAAAATGCAATGCCTGAACAGTGTATGAATAGGGACCTCATCTGATGCCCAGGAATAAAGCCATATACAAGAAAGAGATGCAGATAATCTACAGGTTAACACCTTTCTGGGCCTAATTCCCAGCAGAAAGTATTTTAATGCAGTGAAAGTCCACTAATCACACTCATTACAGTCTACCAAAGGGATTAAACATTACTGATTTTCTAGGTAGCAATATATGTAAATATAAGCAGGTGTGGTATATGACCATATTAGTAATTTCCCCCATAGTTTCCAGGGACATATCGTAGCAAATGTGATCAAGAAGATAATTTACAGGAGTAATGACCATGCTCACCAAAGGTTTTCATAGCTCCACCTGCTCTAAACTGCCCCAAAACACCCAATGTAAATTGCGCACGGTATGCACAAAATATTGAATATTGTATTAAAACTACAGGAGACTGATGCCGCAGTATGCAAAAATAAATATACCAAAAGAGACCATATGTGTGATTCACAGAGACATCTATGCCAAGCCTGCACCTCTAGGCATATTTTTACAACGTAGAACAGAATCCTGTGTAATTATACCAAGGCACAGGCAGTTATTTATGCCGGCAAAATTGCTACAGTTGGCAAATATGCTCCACTAAGAGACCAACAAGTCACTCTGGGGCAATAATTAACCAGCCATTAAAGGTGGCTGGTTATTGCAACCGCGACCTTGCAGTAGCAATTCTCTGGTTAACCAGATCTCTGGTTAATCTTCTAAAAGTACCCCAAATGCCCTCAAAATAGAGGACATTGAAGTTTTCTATTTAAAAAAAATGCAGCCTTTTTTATTTTGCACTAGGCAGTTTTGGGGCTTTAAAGTTGGTGGGAGTGTGATGGCATCAGAACGACGCTCCCATTGGAGCCTATGGAAGTCAGCGCACATTATTGTGCGCTCGTATTGCAAAGTGGAGCACCAATATCTCTTGCATGCAAGCGATATTTAGCACTCAACTTGTAATCTGGCCCTATGTGCACTATCCTGACCTGCCGATGCAAGCAGATTTGAAAGCCAACGTGCGTTAAAAAAAACGTACCTGCGCAAAAAACAAGACGTGTTAAAAATCAAACTACAATTTTTTTTAAAGGGGAATAACTAGATTAAAGGGATACTAAACCTACATTTTTTTCTTTCATGATTCAGATAGAGCATGCAATTTTAAGCAACTTTCTAATTTACTCCTAGTATCAAATGTTCTTTGTTCTCTTGCTATCTTTCTTTAAAAAGCAAAAATGTAAAGCTTAGGAGCCACCCCATTTTAGGTTCAGCACCCTGGATAGCGCTTGCTTATTGGTGGCTACATTTAGCAAACCAATAAGCAAGTATAGCCCAGGTCTGAACAAAAAATTGGCAGGCAACTAAGCTTTACATTCTTGCTTTTTAAATAAAGATAGCAAGAGAATAAAGAAAAATTGATAATAGAGCATGCAATTTGAAACAACTTTCTAATTTACTTCTATCTGATCTGAATCATTAAAGAATAAAATTGTGTTTAGTATCCCTTTAAATATATCTGTCCCAAGGCTATATATACTGTATATATATATATATATATATATATATATATATATATATATGTACAGCAGATCAGCACTCACCAGCAATCACAACCACTCTGTGCTGGGCCAATGTGAATCCAAATAGTGAACAGTGTAGTAGGACAGGATCCTGTGTCAATCCTCAACATCCCAAACAATGACAGCCAGCACAAGAGATTAGAAAACAGAATTTATGCTTACCTGATAAATTACTTTCTCTTGTGATGTATCGAGTCCACAGATTCATCCTTTACTTGTGGGATATACTCCTTCCCAACAGGAAGTGGCAAAGAGAGCACACAGCAGAGCTTTCCATATAGCTCCCCCTCCAGATCCACCCCCCAATCATTCGACCGAAGGTTAGAAAAAGGAGTAACCATAGGGTGCAGTGGTAACTGTAGTTTTAACAAAAAAGCTACCTGACTTAATAGCCAGGACGGGCCGTGGACTCGACACATCACAAGAGAAAGTAATTTATCAGGTAAGCATAAATTCAGTTTTCTCTTGTAAGATGTATCGAGTCCACGGATTCATCCTTTATTTGTGGGATACCAATACCAAAGCTTTAGGACACGGATGAAGGGAGGGAACAAGACAGGTACCTTAAACGGAAGGCACCACTGCTTGTAATACCTTTCTCCCAAAAATAGCCTCCGAAGAAGCAAAAGTATCGAATTTGTAAAATTTGGAAAAAGTATGCAGCGAAGACCAAGTCGCTGCCTTACAAATGTGTTCAACAGAAGCCTCATTTTAAAAGCCCATGTGGAAGCCACAGCTCTGGTAGAATGAGCAGTAATTGTTTCGGGAGGCTGCTGGCCAGCAGTCTCATAGGCCAAATGGATGATGCTTTTCAGCCAAAAGGAAAGAGAGGTAGCAGTCGCCTTCTGACCTCTCCACTTACCAGAATAGATAACAAACAATGAAGGTGTTTGTCTGAAATCCTTAGTTGCTTGTAAATAGAATTTTAAAGCACGAACCACATCAAGATTGTGTAACAGACGTTCCTTCTTCGAAGAAGGATTAGGACACAGAGAAGGAACAACAATTTCCTGGTTAATATTCTTATTAGACACAACCTTAGGAAGAAAACCGGGTTTGGTACGCAAAACTACCTTATCTGCATGGAAAACCATGTAAGGTGAATCACACTGTAAAGCAGATAACTCTGAAACTCTTCGAGCAGATAGCTACCAAAAACAAAACTTTCCAAGATAAAAGCTTAATATCTATGGAATGTAAAGGTTCAAACCGACCCCCTTGCAGAACTGAAAGAACTAAATTCAGACTCCATGGCGGAGCCACAGGTCTATAAACAGGCTTGATTCTGACTAAAGCCTGACTAAACACTTGAACGTCTGGTACCTCTGCTAGACGTTTGTGTAAAAGAATAGACAAAGCAGATATCTGTCCTTTTAAGGAACTAGCTGATAATCCTTTCTCCAATCCTTCTTGGAGAAAGGACAATATCCTGGGAATCCTAATCTTACTCCATGAGCAACCCTTGGATTCACACCAAAAAAGATATTTTCGCCAAATCTTATGGTAGATTTTCCTGGTGACAGGCTTTCTAGCCTGAATCAGGGTATCAATAACCGACTCAGAGAAACCACGCTTTGATAGAATTAGGCGTTCAATCTCCAAGCAGTCAGACGCAGAGAAATTAGATTTGGATATTTGAAAGGACCTTGTATTAGAAGGTCCTGTCTCATTGGTAGTGTCCATGGTGGGACAGATGACATGTCCACTAGGTCTGCATACCAGGTCCTGCGTGGCCACGCAGGCACTATCAGAATCACCAAAGCCCTCTCCTACTTGATTCTGGCAACCAGACGAGGGAGGAGAGGAAACGGTGGAAAAACATAGGCCAGATTGAAGGACCAAGGCGCTGCTAGAGCATCTATCAGCACCGCCTGGGGATCCCGGGACCTGGACCCGTAAAGAGGAAGTTTGGTGTTCTGACGGGACGCCATCAGATCCAATTCTGGAGTGCCCCATAGCTGAGTCAGCTGGGCAAATACCTCCGGGTGGAGTTCCCACTCCCCCGGGTGAAAAGTCTGATGACTTAGAAAATCCGCCTCCCAGTTGTCTACTCCTGGGATGTGAATTGCTGAGAGATGGCAGGAGTGATCCTCCGCCCACCTGATTATTTTGGTTACTTCCGTCATTGCTAGGGAACTCCTTGTTCCCCCTTGATGATTGACGTAAGCTACAGTTGTGATGTTACAGGAACAATGCACGCAATAGGTTGGAGAAGAAAACCTTGTTGAACAAAAATTTTCTTAAGTAAACCCTCTATTTTTTTATTCATAGGATCTTTGAAAGCACAACTGTCTTCAATTGGTATGGTTGTGCGTTTAGCAAGTGAAGAAATAGCCCCCTCCACCTTAGGGACCGTCTGCCACGAGTCAGATATGGGGTCCGATATGGGGGACATTTTCTTAAAAACAGGTGGGGGAATGAAGGGAATACCTGGTCTATCCCACTCCCTAGTGACGATATCCGCAATCCTCTTAGGGACCGGGAACACATCAGTGTAAACAGGAACTTCCAGGTACTTGTCCATTTTACACAATTTCTCTGGAACCACCATAGGGTCGCAGTCATCCAGAGTAACTAATACCTCCCTGAGCAAACAGCGGAGGTGTTCTAGTTTAAATTTAAAAGCCAATATATCTGAATCTGTCTGAGGAGAAACCTTTCCTGAATCGGAAATTTCTCCCTCAGACAGCACATCCCTCACCCCAACTTCAGAGCGTTGTGAGGGTATATCGGATACGGCTACTAAAGCGTCAGAATGCTCATTATCTGTTCTTAAAACAGAGCTATCACGCTTTGCAGGTAACACGGGCAGTTTAGATAAGAACTCTGAGAGGGTATTATTCATAACTGCCGCCAAGTCTTGCAAGGTAAAAGAGTTAGACTCACTAGAGGTGCTAGGCGTCGTTTGAGCGGGCGTAACTGGTTGTGACACTTGGGGAGAGGTTGACGGGCTAACCTCGTTACCTTCTGTCTGAGAATCATCTTGGGCCACATTTTTAAGTGCAACAATATGTTCTTTAAAGTGTATAGACATATCAGTACAAGTGGGACACATTCTGAGAGGGGGTTCCACCATGGCTTCTAAACACATTGAACAAGGATTTTCCTTGGTGTCAGACATGTTAAACAGACTAGTAGTCAAACAAGCAGGCTTGGAAATCACTTTAATCAAGTAAAAACACACTTTGAAAAAGTTACTGTGCCTTTAAGAGATAAAAAAGGCACACAATTTTGCAAAACAGTGAAAAAATGCAGCAAACTGTTCGAAATTTTTACAGTATGTACCTAAAGCATTAGTAAGATTGCACCACTAGCAATAAAAACGATTAACCCCTTAATGCCCAAACCGGATCAACAGTAAGCCAAAAAAACGGTTAAAAAACGTTCAGCACCTTGCCACAGCTCTGCCATGGCCCTACCTGTCCTTAGGAACCAGATTTGTGGGGAAAAAGCTTCTTATAGGCCCTCAAACTGCAGCAGGACCCTACATGTGAAACAGCCTGAACTTCTAGTCAAATATAACTGCGCACCTGAGGCACGAAATTAGGCCCCTCCCACCTCGCTATGGTGCTTGTGAGGCCTAAAGAAACACTCCAAAGTGTTTTAATATTAGCCATGTGGGAAACAATCCCTGAAAGAAACCCAAAGGAACCTTCACAGTGTCTCAAAAAACACCGTTTGCCTTGAAAGTAGTGTGAACCAGCATAAACTAGCCCTGTTATGTAAGCTTGAAATTCCATACTTAGTCTCTGAATACAGTTTACCCTTCCCTCATGGGGATATTATCAGTCTTCTCTAGCATTATCACAGTCTTGTCTAGAAAAAAAAAAGACTGAACATACCTTATTGCAGCCTAACCTGCAAACCGTTCCCCCCAACTGAAGTTTTCTTACACTCCTCAGTCCTTTGTGGGAACAGCAGTGGATTTTAGTTGCAACATGCTAAAATCATCTTCCTCCCTGCAGAAATCTTCGTCTCCTTTCTGCTAGAGAGTAAATAGTACACACCGGTACCATTTAAAATAACAAAATCTTGCTTGTAGAAAATAAAAACGAAATTTTTTTTTACCACATTCTCTTTACCCTTCCGATTGCTTAGAGCCAGCAAAGAGAATGACTGGGGGGTGGAGCTGGAGGGGGAGTTATATGGACAGCTCTGCTGTGTGCTCTCTTTGCCACTTCCTGTTGGGAAGGAGAATATCCCACAAGTAAAGGATGAATCCGTGGACTCGATACATCTTACAAGAGAAATATCACCATTTAATTGTTACAAAAACATAAAGTTTCGGCCCCACTAAGAAGCCTTGGTCCCATGCAGCAAGTCATATTAGACAGGCATAAAATATATCACAGCAAGAGTGCCTTAAATACCCCCACCCACAATTCTGATACGTTACACCAACTGCCAAAAAATCATGCAAAACACAGCTGAATGGCATTACTAACCATCACGATATCCTAAACAGCCGCTCACAAGCATGGCGACTATGTGGTAAACAACACGCAAGCCTATGCGGTGTATGTGTAGTGACGTCATTACATGTGCCGTCGGTTGTCATGGAAACACTACAACAAAGACACCAATGCTAAATGGTACAGCGTCATCTAGCAAATCAGATGTGGGCAACCAGCCCAACCATTGTAAATAAAGAGAGTAACCATGGCAACCACACGGGAACCAGATAACCACTAGTGCTCCTTATAGTGGAACAGCAACTCGATCACATGAATACAGGTGCCGTTGCCATAGAGCAATGACACTCATCACAGACAGGTGATAACAGCAAACAGCCATACAATAAATGCCCGAATGGACGGGCCCAAAGAGTATTTACAAACAATGTAACCATGGCAACAGGTGCAGCGACCCTGCTGTGTGTAAAACGTACCAGATCCTACAAAATCCTAAAGATAAAAACATAAAATACCGGGATACACAGGTAGAGACATAACAAAACATACACCATTAATAGTAAGCTCAAAACTAGCTATACATCATTTGACAAACAGGTCAAAAATAGGTATTAAAAGTTACGTCAATAACTTGTATCCTTGTGTATTAAACAATACAAACTACCATAGAGCTAGCAACAGCATGCCCAGGGAGATGGTAGAAGCTCACTAAACAGATGAGAGGAAGCTCACAGTCATTTGTAAAAACAGCTATAATCGATCATCACATTCAGGCCTCTGGGAGTGATAGTATCCAAACGATGAATCCAACGTGACTCCATCTTCAATAGGGCCTTAGCCCAGACACCCCCCCCCCCGTCTGGATTTAGGGATGTGATCAATGAGTATTGTTTTCAAAGCAGAAATGGGATGTCCCGCTTGTTGGAAGTGGCGTGCCACCGGTTGGTCAGAAGACCCTTTTTCAAGAGCCAACCTAATAACTGTTTTGTGGTTTGCCAACCTCTCTCGGAAAGAGGTAATAGTTTTACCCACATAATACAGAGAACATGGACAAATGATCACATAGATGACATAATCCAAAGTGCAGGTCAAACAATGACGTATACTGAAGGTCTTGTTAGTGTGAGGGTGGTGGAACTTGTTGCCAACAATCATTCCATTGCAAGTAATGCAATTGGCACATCTGTAGCACCCATTTTTCCTTGGGGAAGCCATGTGCACAGAATCTGAGGGATCTATTGGTGAGGACTGACCCCATCACAAGCTATCAGAGTCAAACCTGGCTTCCCCAAGGAAAAAATGGGGGTGCTACAGATGTGGCAATTGCATTACTTGCAATGGAATGATTGTTGGCAACAAGTTCCACCACTTTTAGGGTTTGGGAATATTTGCCTCTTTTAGTGGCAGGAAAGTGTAATTCCCAAGAGTAATGGATCGTGGACTCTTACCACCTGTATGACAGAAACGGAGCACAATTTAAGCGGGAAAAAGTTAAGCTCTGAAACTTTTGAAAATTAGTTCCTCGGCTTCAGAAATGTTCCTGATCATCTGAGAGCCTGCTGAGAATGAGGAACAGAACTTTGGTACGTACTAAATACCAGAAATAAATGTAAAGAGACAGTACCTACATTTTACAGTAAAAGTGCCCAAACGTGCCTATAACTGTATGTAGCATTATCTGGTGTATGCAACTATGTAACAAGGCTATGTGAATCATGTGTACATGTTCATGCTAATAGCCTGCAGGCTATTTGAGTGCAAGTACCAACTTATATTTCAGCACTTACTCTGCTTCCCAAGACCTGCTTCCAGTAGAAGAGCCCATCCTGTGTAGTATGCAGTGACAGAGGATCTAAGGAAGGAGTACTTCCTTAGATCCTGGCAGGCAAGTGACAAACTCTCGCAGGTGAATTACTCTCACTGTCAATGTACTCTTTTATACACCTCTGTCCAATTCCCGGCATTCTAAGGGGGATATCGGGTCTCACATCAGTTTGAGAACCCCTTTCAATCTGTGTGTAGATCAGCACTTCAAGTGTCACCATCCTCCTTGCTGGAGGCAAAAAAATGACTAAAGAATTATGGGAAAGTAGGATGGATTAAAGCTCTGTTGTGTGGTGTTTTGCCTCCTCCTGTAGGACTGGACTTTAATCTCACATGTGATGGCTTGTGGACTCTCACAATCTTATGAAAGAAAATCCATTTTAAACAGATTTAATATGTTTTTTTTTATAAATAAATACTTAAAATACCTTTGTTCTTCCCTTAGAATATATATATATATATACATAAACACATACACGCTCACATAAATACATACATCTGCGGCACCAAGCCGGATTTCCTGAAAGACTATAGACTAAGAGGTGGAAAAGTCACTGCTCAGCCAAATAGAGTTCTGCCGTGGGCTGCCTTAGCAGCTCAGTGCAGCGAACACTTGGAACAAAGAAAGGAGCTTTCAGCATTAAGTATTTTATACTTCATGAATGAAAGTCCCCTTTATTTGTTCCAATTGTAAATCCTAGCATTTCACAAACTCTAGGATTTACCATCACTTTAACCCCTTAACGACCGAGGACGTGCAGGGTACGTCCTCTAAAGGATGTCAGTTAAAGACCAAGGACGTACCCTGCACGTCCTCAGTCTGGAAAGCAGCTGGAAGCGATCCTACTCGCTTCCAGCTGCTTTCCGGTTATTGCAGTGATGCCTCGACATCGACGCATCCTGCAATAACACTTCCTGGCCATCCGATGCAGAGAGAGCCACTCTGTGGCCCTCTCTGCACCGGACATCGATGGCCGGTATCGTTGGTGGGTGGGAGCTGACTTGGGAGGCGGGTGGGCGGCCATCGGTGAGCTCTGTAAGGTGGAGGGGGGAGGGATGGGGGCGGAGCCTTCGGGGGCACGCGCGTGCACGAGGGGTGGCAGGCGCGCGCATGCACGGGGGGTGGCGGGCGCGCGTGCACAGGGGGTGGCGGGGGCGCGCGCGTGCACGGGGGGTGGCGGGCGGGCGCGTGGGCGGGAGCGGGTGGGAACCGCTACACTACAGAAAAAAAGTTACAAGTGAAGTGTAAAAAAAAATGAAATAAACTTTTTTTTGAAAAGCATCTATGGGATCTGGAAGGGGTGGGGGGTTGGTATGGGGGGGGAGCTACAATACAGAAAAGGGACATTTTTTTAATAAAAAAAAAGCATATTTTTCACTAAAATGGGTACTGGCAGCTGTCTGCCAGTACCCATTAAGTGGCAGGCAAGTGTAATTAAGTCAGAGGGGGAGGGTTAGAGAGCTGTTTGGTGGGGGATCAGTGAGGTTGGGGGCTAAGGGAGATCCTACACAGAAGCATATGTAAATATGCTAAAAAAAAATGCACAAAAAAGCCCAAATTTTCCTTTTATTTTAGTACTGGCAGAGTTTCTGCCAGTACTTAAGATGGCGGGACATTTGTGGGGTAGGGGAGGGAAGAGAGATGTTTGGGAGGGATCAGGGGGTCTGATGTTTCAGGTGGGAGGCTGATCTCTACACTAAAGCTAAAATTAACCCTGCAAGCTCCCTACAAGCTACCTAATTAACCCCTTCACTGCTAGCCATAATACACGTGTGATGCGCAGCGCCATTTAGCAGCATTTTAATTACCAAAAAGCAACGCCAAAGTCATATATGTCTGCTATTTCTGAACAAAGGGGATCCCAGAGAAGCATTTACAACCATTTGTGCCATAATTGCACAAGTTGTTTGTAAATGATTTCAGTGAGAAACCTAAAATTGTGAAAAATTTAACGTTTTTTTTTAATTTGATCGCATTTGGCGGTGAAATGGTGGCATGAAATATACCAAAATGGGCCTAGATCAATACTTGGGGTTGTCTACTACACTACACTAAAGCTAAATACCCCAAAAAGCTCCTTACATGCTCCCTAATTAACCCCTTCACTGCTGGGCATAATACACGTGTGGTGCGCAGTGGCATTTAGCGGCCTTCTAATTACCAAAAAGCAATGCCAAAGCCATATATGTCTGCTATTTCTGAACAAAGGGGATCCCAGAGAAGAATTTACAACCATTTATGCCATAATTGCACAAGCAGTTTGTAAATAATTTCAGTGAGAAACTGAAAGTTTGTGAAAAAATTTGTGAAAAAGTGAACGATTTTTTGTATTTGATCGCATTTGGCGGTGAAATGGTGGCATGAAATATACCAAAATGGGCCTAGATCAATACTTTGGGATGTCTTCTAAAAAAAAATATATACATGTCAATGGATATTCAGGGATTCCTGAAAGATATCAGTGTCCCAATGTAACTAGCGCTAATTTTGAAAAAAAAAATGGTTTGAAAATAGCAAAGTGCTACTTGTATTTATGGCCCTATAAGTTACAAAAAAAGCAAATAAGATCTAAACATTGGGTATTTCTAAACTCAGGACAAAATTTAGAAACTATTTAGCATGGGTGTTTTTTGGTGGTTGTAGATATGTAACAGATTTTGGGGTTCAAAGTTAGAAAAAGTGTGTTTTTTTCCATTTTTCCTCATATTTTATAAATTTTTTTATAGTAAATGATAAGATATGATGAAAATAATGGTATTTTTAGAAAGTCCATTTAATGGCGAGAAAAACGGTTTATAATAGTGTGGGTATAGTAAATGAGTAAGAGGAAAATTTCAGCTAAACACAAACATCGCAGAAATGTAAAAATAGCCTTGGTCCCAAACGGACAGAAAATGGAAAAGTGCTCTGGTCACTAAGGGGTTAAGCACCAGTTTCAAATCCCTTTATTAACTATCAATAGCCAAAGTTTTCATAGACTTAATATGGAGATTTTTGTAGATAATGGACCAGATTATGAGTGGAGAGCAAGCGATATTGGGGTTTTTGCGATCGTTTGGGCGCAGATAAAATTGCGCTCATATATACACGTATAGATCAGGGACGTGCAGTCATAGGATGCAGGGTTTCCCTTGCCATTATGGGGCAAAGTTTAGTTAAATTGTAATAAATAAAAAAATTGCCAAAATATTTTTTTCCCACAATTCCACCCCCCCATGTAACACTATGGAGAGGCCGGTACAGGACCGCTTCTCTCCATAGCACTACATGGGTCATAGGAAAAGCTGTGCTGGAGTGCCACCTGTGTGCGCCACCTGTGTGCTGTCAAAATATTAGCACACCAAATTGAGACCAATATGAGGCATCCCTCTTGATGCCTCCTACCAAGGGAGTCAATCAGAGATGGTCATGTTCTCCTTATGATTGACAGCACCAGGAGAACATGACCGGCTTTGACTGCCTCTCTGCACATGCGCAAGGGAGCAGCATTGACAGCACGGTACTGGTGGGAAGAAGAGACTGCTGCCTCCTGTTAGTGACCTGTCATTTTTTAGCCTGGACGGAGTCGTCTTGACTTGCTGCGCTGCATCGATTGAAGAAGACTCTTAGATCAGCTGCTGCCTGGACCCTGCTGCCCTACTGTACTGGTAAGTACAAAATACAACACACACACAGTCCCAACCCTAAACAGGAAATTACAAACCAGAGGCGTAACTAGAAACCACAGGGCCCAGGTGCAAGAATCTAAGAAGGGGCCCCCCCACCACCCCGCCCAGGTGCAAGAATCTAAGAAGGGGCCCCACCACCACCCCTCCCTCCTCCAAAAAAAGGTGAATTTAATAAAAAAAAAATTTTTTTTTTACATTTAACACAGAAAAAAATGTGAATCAGATTACATGTCTGCAAAAGGAGGTACTCTGTGCCCACAGTCTGTGAGATGGTATCACCCCCTATTACTGTATATATATATATATATATATATATATATATATATATAGTGACACTATTTAACCCCCCCAGTACTGTATATAGTGAGTCAGTGACACAGTCTGTAATCTGCCGGTGAGATGGCTGGCCTGACCCTACCCGCCCAGTACTTTATAAAGTGACTACAGTAGTCAGTGACATGGTCCACCCCCCTATGCTGTATATAGTGGTACTGTATAGTGACACTGTTTACCCCCTGCCTGCCCATGCTGTAGTAACAAGGTCTGTAATTTGCTGGTTCCACAAACATACACAAACACACATACATACATGCATAAATACACACACAGTCACATACATACACACACACACACCATACACACACACACATAAACACTAATGGGTAAAACAGAAACACTAACCCCTGTAGTCATGTCACACTCACATGATATCAGTGCAGGCAGTGGTAGGTTCACGCTTTTTATTAAAAAAAAATTCTAAAAAAATATATATTTTTTTTTTTTAAGATGGGCCCCCACCCTCAGGGGCCCAGTCGCACCTGCGACCTCTGCACCCCCTGTAGTTTCGCCCCTGTTACAAACTAAAATCTAGTTTACGCAGCGGGCTTATATTGAATAGCCTTTATATGCACTATTCTGCAACCTGTTAATACCAAAGTACAGTAATAATGTTATTTATAATCCGGCTACATAAATTAGCATTCTGTAAATTAATGCTAATTTATGTAGCCAGATTATAAATAAACATTATTTATTGTTTGGTCATTTTCATTGCAATTATAGTGTGGGGCTGGGCGTCAGACATGTTAACTATAAGGGGCGGACTAACAAGATGAGACATGCATCATGATGATGCAGCTCAGCAAGATTTTTTGGGATGGCCTTTAACATTTCAGAGGGCACCTAATTTGATTTTTTTTAATTATTTTATATATTTTATTATTAATTTTGTTTATTATTATTACCGGGGGCCGGGGCTTTGGCAGCGGGTGTGTGTTCAAGTTTAAGCAGTACAGTGGAGGTAGGTGGAGCAGGGCTTGGGGTGTATTTAATTTTGATCCTCTGCAATGAATTTAGTTAAAGCAATTAACTAAAAGGTGCATGAAATAGAGTAGACCCCAATATATGGAATAAAAATAACTCAGCTTTATCTCTTCTTCTGTTTCAAATTTGATCTACATAAGGAATTTATTCAAATTATATGACACAAAAATATTTACAAACCTTTACAATCAAAAACAGTAATTTTATGGCTTATAAATACATTCCGTTTTTGTTCCAATCCCCCCCCCCTCCAAAAAAAAAAAGACCATTAATAATAAACACAGGTTGGAATGTAAGAGAAAGTTGTAACATTATTTTTTTCATCTGTTGCTGTTTTCTTAAAAATAACTAGCTGAGAGAGAAGATAATGTTTAGGACTTATGGCAGTCATGATGAACAAGATAGTATATTTGCTTTTTATTATTATCATTTATATAAAAAAGAAAAGAGGTATTATTAAAATTATTTTTTCTACAAAGAAAGTGAACTGATTTTTTTAAAAATATGAAAAAGGATTAAAATGTCCTAAATCTTTGCTTTCTGCAAGCACCAAAGTCACTTTTTAAAATACATGTTCTGATCCTTACAGAATAAAATGTGCAAAAAGGTGCAGAAATAAATATTTTTTCACCTTAATTTACCCATTCAAGTCTTAAAAGCAAATTATTTATAGTTCCATTAGTGTCAACACTGATGCTTTAATCTTATGTCAGAGAATATCTGAATGATTATATTAAAAAAATATATATGTATTGTAATTATGGCAAGTGTTTAGTGAAATAAAGCCACTGCAGTAACTGCACGAAATAAAACAGACTTAAGTATGTTTTTATTTTATTTATTAAAGTATTGAATTGTATTGTCAGCAAATCAAATTAGTATTTTAAAGAAACATGAAAGTCATAATTAAGCTTCCATGAATCAGATAGAAATTGCAATAAAAAAATAAAACAAATTTACTTTTATTATAATGTACTTTATTCTTTTTGTATCCTTTATTAACCAGCATACCTAGTGGGTAATGCACGTGCATGTCTTGAGGACCACATAGCAGCAGCAGTGTTTGCAGTATTGATAACTTGTTATTGTTTGTTGAAAATGAGTAATTTTCAAGAACAAATCATTTCTAGATATGCTCAGCAGCAGGTGTGTCTTGAAAACTTTAAAGGTATATGAAACCAAATTTTTTTATTTCATGACTCAGATAAAGCAGCTATTTTAAGCAACTTTCTAATGTACTCCTAAAAAATGATGATAGGAGTACATTATAAAGTTGCTTAAAATTGCTGCTCTATCTGGGTTCATATTGTCGGGCATATCATAGCAAGTGCCTCACCAGTCTCTGACCTCACTGCACGTCATTGGTATAGATATATTTATTGTACAACATACCATATCTATATATATATATATATATATATAGCAATATGTATTTAAGAATAAACAGAATAAATAGAACATATTGTTCTATGTGAAGAACATTGTCGGGTTAGCACACAAGTAGGGTGTGTCCCCCCCCCCCCCACTTTTTTTGCTTCTTTGACTTCTATGGGGAATAAGTTATAGCGCGTGCAATATTCTCATTGCCGTAGAAGTAAGCTATTTGCACGCATCGGGTTAGTGCAAGCATTTTACTTTTAATACGAGCGTAACCCAAAGTTCGCAAAAACATTTACTTCTAGCGTAATTAGCACTCTAGCAAAAGCGCTAAATAGTGATCTACTTGTAATCTGGCCCAATATAATTTGTTAAAGGGACAGTCTAGGCCAAAATAAACTTTCATGATTCAGATAGAGCATGTAATTTTAATCAATTTTCCAATTTACTTTTATCACCAATTTTGCTTTGTTCTGTTGGCATTCTTAGTTGAAAGCTTAACCTAGGAGGTTCATATGCTAATTTCTTAGACCTTGAAGCCCACCTCTTTCAGATTGCATTTTAACAGTTTTTCGCCACTAGAGGGTGTTAGTTCACATATTTCATATAGATAACACTGTGCTCATGCACGTGAAGTAATCTGGGAGCAGGCACTGATTCGCTAGACTGCAAATCTGTCAAAAGAACTGAAAAAAGGGGCAGTTTGCAGAGGCTTAGATACAAGATAATCACAGAGGTTAAAAGTATATTATTATAACTGTGTTGGTTATGCAAAACTGGGGAATGGGTAATAAAGGGATTATCTATCTTTTAAAACAATAAAAATTCTGGTGTAGACTGTCCCTTTAAGGTTAAAACTGGAATATAATCTGGCCCTTTGTAAATATCTGACTAGTGATGGTCTGAAATCTGTTATGGATCTTGAACAGGGGGAAGTAAACTATGGCCCAAAGGCAAAATCAAGCCCACCACCTGGTTTTGTGTGGCCCACAAAATAAGAATTTTATTTTTTTTAACATTTTTAAATGCTTGAAAATTCAAATTTCAGTGCCCATAAATAAAGTTTTATTAGAACTCAGCCATTCTCATTCATTTATGTACTTTTTATGGCTGCTTTCACGCAACAGCAGAGTTGAGTAGAAAAGGAGACAGCGCATGGAGCTCTCCTCGCTTTGCACTGCTGCTCAGAACACTACAATATACACTTACACTATATTCCCAATTCAAAGGAAAGAAATGGTCAGAATATTTAAATACTTAAAATCGAATCTTATCGCAGCAGAATTTCTTCACAAAAATTAAAATTGAAAATTAAGCTGCAACCAAAGTAACTTTCAAAGTGGCATGTTTGATTGTCATGTAGTCAATGATTAAGTCAATAAAAACTTATTTTCTCTCTTGTTATAGAAGTACCTACATAATATCCTCAATTTGCTTCCTAGCCAGCTAAGCCTAAAATATTTATTACATGCCCTTTACAGAAACTTTGCAGACTTCTGATCTTTATATGGGAAATCTTATCCATTTTAAATAAAAATATTAAACAAACAATTATTTAAAGGGACATTCATAATCAAAATTAAACTCATGATGTAGATAGGGCATGCAATTTAAAACAACTTTCCAATTTACTTTTATCATCAAATTTGCTTTGTTCTCTTGGTATTCTTTGTTGAAAGCTAAACCTAGGTAGGCTCATATGCTAATTTCTAAGCCATTTAACTGTGTCTTATCTCAGAGCATTTTTACAGTTTTTTACAGTTAGACAGTTCTAGTTCACGTGTGTCATATAGAGAACATTGTGGTCACTCCCATGGATTTATGAGTCAGCACTGATTGATAAAATGCATATCTGTCAAAAGAACTGAGATAAGGGCAGTCTGCAGAGACTTAGAAACAAGGTAATGACAGAGGTAAAAAGTGTATTAATATAACAGTGTTGGTTATACAAAACTAGTGAATGGTAATCTTAATCTATCTTTTTAAAATCTACAATTTAAAGGGATAGTCAAAAATAAACGTCCATGATTCAAATAGGCATGTAACTTTAAACAACTTTCCAATTTACTTTTATCATCAATTTGGCTTTGTTCTCTTGGTTTTCCTAGTTGAAAGCTAAACTTAGGTAGGTCATATACTAATTTCTTAGCCCTTGAAGGCCACCTCTTATCTGAATGCATTTTGACAGTTTTTCACAACTAGAGGGCGTTAGTTCATGCGTGCCATATAGATAAGATTGTGCTTACGCACGTGGAGTTACCTAGGAGTCAGTACTGATTGGCTAAAATGAAAGTCTGTAAAAAAAAAAAATAAGAAAAAGGGGTCTGTCAGAAGATACTTAGATAGAAGGTAATCACAGAGGTAAAAAACATAATTTATGTAAGAACTTACCTGATAAATTAATTCCTTTCATATTGGCAAGAGTCTATGAGCTAGTATCCTACCAGGAGGGGCAAAGATTCCCAAACCTCAAAATGCCTATAAATACACTCTTCACCACACCCACAATTCAGTTTAACAAATAGCCAAGTAGTGGGGTGATAGAAAAAGGAGTAAAAAGCATCAAAAAAGGAACTGGAAATATAATTGTGCTTTATACAAAAATCATAACTACTAGTCCATGATCTAGTGACGTATGGGATAGTAATACCCAAGATGTGGAACTCCACAGAAGAGTCACTAGAGAGGGAGAGATAAAATAAAAACAGCCATTTTCCGCTGAAAAAATTAAATCCACAACCAAACAAAATAAGTTCTTCTCATAATTGAAAAGAAAAAACTTAAAACATAAGCAGCGGAATCAAACTGAAACAGCTGTCTGAAGAACTTTTCTACCAAAAACTGCTTCCAAAGAAGCAAATACATCAAAATGGTAGAATTTAGTAAATGTATGCAAAGAAGAACAAGTCGCTCGCTGCTTTGCAAATCTGATCAATTGAAGCTTCATTCTTTAAAGCCCACAAAGTGGAGACTGATCTAGTAGAATGAGCTGTGATTCTCTGAGGCGGGGCCTGACCCGACTCCAAATAAGCCTTATGAATCAAAAGCTTTAACCAAGATGCCAAGAAAATGGCAGAAGCTTTCTGACCTTTCCTAGAACAAGAAAAGACAACAAATAGACTAGAAGTCTTCCTGAAATCTTTAGTAGCTTCAACATAATATTTCAAAGCTCTTACAACATCCAGAGATAGAAAAAGCTCCCTCCAAAGAATTCTTAGGATTAGGACACAAAGAGGGGAAAACAATTTCCCTATTAATGTTGTTAGAATTCACAACTTAAGGTAAAAATGTAAATGAAGTCCGCAAAACTGCCTTATCTTGATGAAAAATCAGAAAAGGTGACACAAGAAAGAGCAGATAATTCAGAAACTCTTCTAGCAGAAGAGATAGCCAAAAGGAACAACACTTTCCAAGAAAGTAATTTTATATCCAAAGAATGCATAGGCTCAAAATGAGAAGTCTGTAAAGCTTTCAAAACCAAATTAAGACTCCAAGGAGGAGAGATTGATTTAATGACAGGCTTGATACAACCAAAGCCTGAACAAAACAGTGAATATCAGGAAGCTTAGCAATTTTTATGTGAAATAAAACCGAAAGAGCAGAGATTTGTCCCTTCAAGGAACTTGCAGACAAACCTTTACCCAAACCATCCTGAAGAAACTGTAAAATTCTAGGAATTCTAAAAGAATGCCAGGAGAATTTATGAGAAGAACACCATGAAATGTAAGTCTTCCAAACTCAATAATAAATCTTCTTAGAAACAGATTTACGACAACAGATACACTTATCTTTGGTAGAACTGTTATCAGACAGCAGGAATCCAACAGTGGTTTTTGAGACAGGATCAGATTGAGACATCTTGCAAATGAAAGAGAAAAAACAACATATAAAGCAAAATTATCAGTTTCCTTATATGGCAGTTTCAGGAATGGGAAAACAATGCAAACAACATAGCCCTCTGAGCATAGAAAAAAGCAAGAGGCATATAGGAAGTTTGGCGGCAAATATGACGCACAACGCAAAATTAAATTTTTTGGCACTAACAACATCCGGAAATGACGCAACTCGCGTCATGGCAGACGCAGCCTTGTGCAAGGAACCTGGCGTCAACTAAGACGCTTGAAATGGCGAATTTGCGTAATTGAACGTACCTTCGTGCCAAAAAAATTCTCATGCCAAGAATGACACAATAAATATTGGCATTTTGCAGTCTCGGAAGCCTAATTTTGCCCGTGAAAATTAATGAAAACAGTCAATTTTGGAAAAAAAGACTATACCCCAGGTAAGAAAAAATAACTTACTAAATATGTTTTCCCAATATACATAAACCTGACTCATGGCAAATATAAGTACAATACATATATTTAGAACTTTACATTAATACATAAAGTGCCAAACCATAGCTGCGAGTGTCTTAAGTAATGAAAACATACTTGCAGAAAGACACCCATCCACATATAGCAGATAGCCAAACCATTACTGAAACAGTTATCAGTAGATATAATGGAATATGAGAGTATATAGTCGATCTGAAAAGGGAGGTAGGAGATGAATCGCTACGACCGATAACAGAGAACCTATGAAAAGATTTCCTACGAGGAAAACCATAGAATTCAATAGGTGATACTCCCTTCACATCCCTCTGACATTCACTGTACTCAGAGGAATCGGGCTTCAAAATGCTGAAAAGCGCATATCACAGAAGAAAATCAAGCACAAACTTACTTCACCACCTCCATAGGGAGGCAAAGTTTGTAAAACTGAATTGTGGGTGTGGTGAAGGGTGTATTTAAAGGTATTTTGAGGTTTGGGAAACTTTGCCCCTCCTGGTAGAATTGTATATCCCATACGTCACTAGCTCATGGACTCTTGCCAATTACATGAAAGAAAGAATATTTATATAACAGTCTTGGTTATGCAAAACTGGGGAATGGGTAATAAATGGATTATCTATCTTTTTAAACAATAACAATTATGATGTAGACTGCCCCTTTAAGCAGGCTTACTGTAGTCTTTAAAATTAAATCCATCTATAACACAGCATGTTTGTTTTAAAAAAATCATCTCAATAGTTGGTAAATTCTTTGAAGAGTTTGAAAGCTGAAGTCAGCCAGCACATCAGTATTCTGTAACTCAGTAAAATGTAGTCCTGAACAGATAAGACAGAGCAAGGATGAGTTCTACAATGACAATACCTATGTAAGATATAGTGCCTGCCCGGGAGTGCCAGTTATAGACATGCAGATCCCATTGGCTGCTTTGTGTAACCTGTTCATTCACACAGTCTTGCGCTGCAGCCAAATTCAATTCCGTTAGATTATTTAAAATTGATTGAGTACAGACAGTTTGGCCACATCTGTTAGTGAAAGTTAATAGCAGTAAAGAGAATAGATTGTTTAAAAGTACCAATTAAAACACGACTATTAGTAGAACATTCTGAGTGACCAGCCTGGGGCAGCTAATTGACTCTTCCTACAAACTGATTTTCTTGCAAATATAGCAGTATTAAACCTATTTAAAAAAAAAAAGATGATCACTTAAACTCTGCTGCAATTATGCTTTAAACATTTATTTGTTAAAACAATGTCTGCTTCCTACAGAAGACAATCTGTTGAGAGTAAACATAGGAAACCACAAAATTAACAGAAAAAGTTCTATAAGAAGACAGAATAAATTCTAGTGCCCAAATAAATCTAAAAATGTCCTGACTTGAAGTGAGAACTTACATTTTTGTATATTTTTTTTAGCCTTTACCATATACAGTATGTTGGAGATATTCTTAGTAAGTCCTAGATAAAATTTACATACAGAGTAAAAAATTAGTAAGTGAATAAATGAATTATTTTGTGCAAATGCCTCTTGTCATTGGTTCACCAGATGTGCGTAGCGAGCTCCCAGTAGTGCATAGCTGTTCCTTCAACAAATGATATGAATAGAATGAAGCAAATTTGATAATATAAGTAAAGTGGAATGTTGTTTAAAATCACATGCTCTGTTTGAATCACAAAATAAATAAAAATAGTTGTATTAAATAGCACTTATAATGGGGTCCAACTTAAAAGTTTAGAAACAGATTTTAATGGCAAATAAGAACCATAGGCCCAACAAGACTGCCTAAAATTTCCTAAAAGCATAAACTTATCCAGTTTGTAGGATATCCTTATGCTTATCCCAGGCAATCTTTAAGTCCCCAACAGTGTTTGTCGGGTTGCCCTCGTATTACAAGTTGAACTAACCAACGCAAGCTAAAAACCGAACTTACAATATCACGCACGCGATAACCTATTCCTTCAAAAAAGTCAATGGAGCAAAAAGTGGGAAGAAAACCTAACACCCTACTCGTGCACAAACCCGATCGCATATTCTCATGGGTGCTAACCCAACATGAAAATATAAATATTTCACATTCAAATGTTCTGCACCTAAAAGAATATGTACTATTTATTTATAAATCAACTAGTCCTAAAGCCCGTTCACACGGGCCATTTTTTGCAGTACAGTGGTCCCACCCCTTGCGCTTTCTCCCTCCCCCCCCTCTCTTTTGCTCTCTCTCTCCCCCTCTCTTTTGAGCTTTCTCTCTCCCCCCTCTCTTTTGCGCTCTCTCTCCCCCCTCTCTTTTACGCTCTCTCTCTCTCCCCCTCTCTTTTGTGCTCTCTCCCCCTCTCTTTTGCGCTCTCTCTCTCCCCCTCTCTTTTGCGCTCTCTCTCTCCCCCCTCTCATTTGCTCTCTCTCTCCCCCTCTCTTTTGAGCTTTCTCTCTCCCCTCTCTCTTTTAAACTCTCTCTCCCCCCTCTCTTTTAAACTCTCTCCCCCCTCTCTTTTACGCTCTCTCTCTCCCCCTCTCTTTTGCGCTCTCTCTCTCCCCCTATCTTTTGCGCTCTCTCTCTCCCCCATCTCTTTTGCGCTCTCTCTCTCCCCATCTCTTTTGTGCTCTCTCTCCCCCCATCTCTTTTGCGCTCTCTCTCCCCCCATCTCTTTTGCGCTCTCTCTCCCCCTTCTCTTTTGAGCTCTCTCTCTCCCCCTCTCTTTTGTGCTCTCTCTATCTCCCCTCTCTTTTGCACTCTCTCTCCCGCCTCTCTATTGCGCTCTTCCCCCTCTCTTTTGGGCTCTCTCTCTCCCTCCTCTTTAGCGCTCTCTCTTTTTTACCCCCTTTCTTTTGCTGCCTCTCTCCCCCTCTCTCTTTTGCTGTCTCTATCCCCCTCTCTCTTTTGCTGTCTCTCTCCCCCTCTCTCTTTTGCTGTCTCTCTCCCCCCTCTCTTTTAATGTCTCTCTCCCCCTCTCTTTTGCTGTCTCTCATCCCCTCTCTCTTTTGCTGTCTCTCTCCCCCTCTCTCTTTTGCTGTCTCTCTCCCCCTCTCTTTTGCTGTCTCTCTCCCCCTCACTCTTTTGCTGTCTCTCTCCCCCTCTCTCTTTTGCTGTCTCTCTCCCCCTCTATTTTGCCGTCTCTCTCCCCCCTCTTCTGCTGTCTCTCTCCCCCTCTCTTTTACTGTCTCTCTCCCCCTCTCTCTTTTGCTCTCTCCCCCTCTCTCTTTTGCTGTCTCTCTCTCCCTCTCTCTATCCCCCCTCTTCTGCTCTCTCTATTCACCCTCTTCTGTTCTCTCTCCCCCCTCTCTCCTTTCTATCAAGCGACTGCACCCGGCCACGCCCCCTTCACGACAATTCATACCAGGCCACGCCCCCTTCGAGTTGGTCACGCCCACTTCTGCCGATCAGCTAGGGACTCAAAGGCCAGGTGTGTTTGTCCTCGTGCTGTCTCTACTGCACATGACAGCTTCGGACAAACACACTTGGTCTTTTATTATATAGGATAGTTCTACATATATCTGATGGTATTTTCTGTAAATACATATATACACATATGTACATATATATATATATATATATATATATATATAAAATACACACATATATACATATTTAGACATGTATATGTATGTATCTCAATGTGAAAGCCCTTTGCCTGCCTTTTTTTCTAACACCTGAGACCTCATATCTTTATAACTTTTTTATGCAGTTTTTATTAGATTGTGTTATTATGAGAGTAAGTATAATTTGTAATGTATTTATGATGTGTTTTGTGAGACTTTTTTGTTTTACAAAAACTGTTAACCAGAGCTCTGAGGACGCCCTAACCCGACGAGCCTTAACTTGAATTGCATTCAAGCGATCACGTTTACTTTCATCTTGTAATACCAGTGCAATTTAACCTTGCGCGCAAGCGATCACAAAACCCGATATCGCTTGCACTCTAATCGTAATTTGGCACAATATGTGTAGGAAGGTTATGTATACAGGCCAGAAGACATTGAACTACCTTCTCCAGAAAATGCAGAGATGAACTGGCATTTGGCATTTTTAATCTGCAGATCTAGTATAGTAGTGGTTAATAGATTAATATGAACCATAGAAAAAACTGATACACAATTTTAAGTACTAAAAGAGGATTTGATATATATTGATATATGTTGAAAAAAATCGTTAGGGCCCAGAAGTAAAATTTTAGGAGCCATTGTATTTGGCTCCCAGGATAAATCAAGCTCTGTAGTATAGGAGGTTATGAATCGCATGGTGCACAATATATTAAGATTTTTTTATTTTATTTTGTTCATTAGTGTTGTTTTTAATATTTGTATGTAGTAAGTATGTCTATTGGGCAAGTGTTAGCATTGCTTATTGTAATTTTAATTTACCTGTTCTCTTAATGGGACACTCACCATGTTTCAGGGACTGCTTGAATATACAGTATATATTCATGGTTTGCATTGTCCTTTGGGGATTACCAAGATTACCGACTTGCTATATTTATCTATTTGTTTTGGATATTCTGACTTTTTCATTTGTACAAGTAAACGTGGTATAATGAAATAACACATTCTGATACCTAACTAGCCAAGAAATAATAATATCTAATGGGAAAATTCCTGACCTCAGATGACAATGACTGCAATATATTTCATAAGGGCAGCTAGTATCCACCTGAACAGCACAAGAGATGAATGAGGAGCAGTAGGATATAGCAGGGGAACATTTAATCCTCATTAAGAGAAAGTTCAGCTATGAAATAAGAAAGATGATTGTTTTACCGTTTGTCCTCACAAGAGCAGGATTCTAATTATATTGTTCTAAAGAATAAACACAAGGACTATTGCTACACAGTTATATTAACTCTTTCCTGGGGATCCTTACAATCAGTAGTCAAGCACATAACTAGAACATATCAACTGCACAGAGGTCCAGTACCAAGGTCATATTGAGAGGACATCTGCTGTCAGACGTCATGAAGAGAAATCATACAGGGACCATATCCCATTGCTGCTACACGAGGATAAAGAATTACATCCACTGCTCAGAGCCCCAGTGCCAAGATCATAATGGAATGTCACATTTTCTTCTAATAAGCATTGCACTAAGGTCATGTAGACAGCACATCACCTATACACCTGGCCTGAACAAAGAAAATAATGGGAGTGTCTCCACTGATCAGAAGATCTACATCAAGGTCACATCAAGAGCACATTCAATGCTCATGTTTCTGTTCCCTGCTAAGCACCTCTCATTTCTATTAAGAGCAGTAGGGACAGCCTGTATTTCAAACAAGCCTAATCAATTCTGAGGCATGAAATAGCACTCTTATCTCACGCAGGACAGCAGCTGCATAGGGGACCAGAACTATCTGCACAGGCTTCCTTGCACACAGGATCCACTGCAACCTCCAACCACATCTTAAAGTGTAGACTCACAAATCATTTATAGAATTGGAAACACCCCTGGCAAAAATTCTGATTTACAAAATATGCAGTTTGAATGTGTGATGACTAAATGCATAAAAAACATACACCTGCTGTACGCAGTCTGCTTTCACTTCTTCATTTCTGGACAGATTAAAACTGAGCTGGTGATGAAGAATCAATGGCAGGTCATTATTTTGATTCCTTATAGTCTTCAAATGAGGTCATGTAATCTAATCTATATGCAGTCTAAAATAAATAAAGTGGGTAAGAATAGCTTTGGCAGTGAGGGGAAGCTGAGCAAACGGCTTCCGTTATTAAATGGATTAATACGTTCTCAGAAGAAGATTAAAAATAGAGAGTTTTGTCACAAAGATTTTAAAATGTAAAAAAGAAATCAATAAAACATTTTATCAAACATGAAGTCATTATCCTAGATACCACAAAGCCACTAAACATTCGCTGCCTCACAGCCTCCAGCAGGTATAGCCTGGTACTGGCTTAGAAAGAGTTAAAAAAAAAAATGGGCTGTAAAATTGATAGTTCCCTCAGAAGCTTCCCTTGAACTGACTTAAGAAAATGTTTTATTATGTTGTATGCAAGTAAAAAAAAAATATATATATAATATATATATATATATATATATATATATATATATATATATATATATATATATATATATATATATATATATATATATACAGGCACTTGCAGGGGCTGCGTCTCCCGTAGAAAGTAATGGAGCTCACTGGGGAGAGCAATGTTAGAAGACAGCAGGGGGGACACTTTAAAAACAAGGTTGTGCTGGATGTTTAGCCCAGCAGTGCTAGTGGTTCCGTGGAGCGGTGCCGGAGGTTCAGTGAGCTGATCACCAGTACCTGTGTGATTTGAAGTGGAACGGCCTGGCCTTTCTTTATAATAGCTATACATTTGCACACTACCTACATACCATGAGAACAAAGCAAATTTGATAACAGAAGTAAAATTGAAATGTTTTAAAACAAATTGTATTTTCTGTCTGAATCGCAAAAAGAAAAATATTGGGTTTCATGTTCCTTTAAATAAATATTATGCTTATATGTTATATATGATACCCCAAAACAAAGTAAAGTTGTATCTTTAAACATACAACATTAGCTACAGCATTTACAGTTAATTACACATAAATAATGATAATAATCCCAATGGAACCAGTAATTGATAATAAACAATACAAACTTAAAATTATTTTTAAAACAACTGTACAATGAACTGAATGTCCTAAAGTAGCAACTGCAATATGGGTAGTCCTATCAGCATAAACATCACTTCTTAAGATGGCTTCTTTTTTATTATAACAGAAATTAATGACAAAATCAGTTAAAAGGAATACTGAACCCAATTTTTTTCATTCACGATTTAGATAGAACATGCAATTTTAAGCAACTTTCTAATTTACTCCTGTTATCAAATTTTCTTCGTTCTCTTGGTATCTTTATTTGAAAAAGAAGGAATGTAAGCTTACAAGCCGGCCCATTTATGGTTCAGCACCCTGGATAGTGCTTGCTGATTGTTGGCTGCATTTAGCCACCAATATTCATTTTTGCTGTAACTAAATTAACAATAGGTGACCAAAATCATGGGGCCACTGTTATTGAGCAGATCAAATCTCTTAAAAAAACTAAATTTATGCTTACCTGATAAATGTATTTCTTCAAGATGTGGCGAGTCCATGGGTTCATCTTAACTACTGTTGGGAATACCACTCCTCACCAGCAGGAGGAGGCAAAGAGCACAACAGTAAAAACAAAATGTATGCTTACCTGATAAATTTCTTTCTTTCTTGACACGGTGAGTCCATGGATCATCATCAATTACTGTTGGGAATATCACTCCTGGCCAGCAGGAGGAGGCAAAGAGCACCACAGCAAAGTTGATAAGTATCACCTCCCTACCCACAATCCCCAGTCATTCGACCAAACAGGAGAAAGGAAGCAACACAAGGTGCAGAGGTGCCTGAGGTTTTATAACAAAAAAACTGTCTAAAAAACAGAGCGGGCCGTAAACTCACTGTGTCGAGAAAGAATGATATTTATCGGATCATCATCAATTACTGTTGGGAATCAATACCCAAGCTAGAGGACACAGATGATAAGGGAGGGGCAAGACAGGTAACCTAAACAGAAGGCACCACTTCTTGAAGAACATTTCTCCCAAAAGAAGCCTTAGCTGAGGCAAAACTATCAAACTTATAAAATTTAGAAAAAGTATGCAAAGATGACCAAGTTGCAGCCTTGCAAATCTGTTCCACAGAAGCTTCATTTTTGAAAGCCCAGGAAGAAGAGATAGCCCTCATGGAATGAGCTGTGATTTTCTCAGGAGGTTGCTGTCCAGTAGTCTCATAGGCCAAATGAATAACACTCTTCAGCCAAAAGGAAAGCGAAGTAGCCATCGTTTTCTGACTCTTACGTTTTCTAGAAAAACAAACAAACAAACAAAGCAGAAGACTGATGAAAGTCCTTAGTCCAATATGTAAAACAAATGAGTTACTGGCACTATAATAAACTTAGACGAAAGGACGCAATGTGTATGGGACCGGTGCTACCCTTAATGACAAATATTAAACACCAATACCCCACTAAAGAAATGGGGCAGAAAGAAGGGGGATTAAGCACTCCACCTCTAATATTATGTATACTATAAAATGTAACTTTTAATATTTAAATAATCAATCCAGGAAACTCTGAAAGGTAACCCACCACACTAAAAACAAAGACAAAACTACCCCAAACACCTAACACTATGTAGATTGTATGCCTCCCTGTTTCCTGGCTGATATCGAGGGCATTAGTAATAAGTTTATTATATTTCTCCACAAATACTTCAGTTGGATTACTAAACAACAGTTTATAATTATTAACATTGTTAAGTTGTCTTAATGCTTCCTCAATATACAACTTCGTTGGCCAGAGAACAATATTACCACCTTTGTCACTTTTTTTGATCTGTATATCGGGCATACTTGATAGTTGTGGAGAAATATAATAAACTTATTACTAATGCCCTCGATGAAGGAATAATTGATCAAAAAGAACATTTGTATTTATCTATGAGTAAACCTAGAATAGCAACATTTTATATGTTGCCAAAAGTACATAAAAGTCTGTCCAAGCCCCCAGGCAGACTAATAGTGTCGGGGATTGAGTCCTTAACGGAAAAGGCAAGTGTTTACTTAGATGCCAGGTTAAGACATATTGTCAACCCACACCAAGGACACCATGCATGTCATGAACAAGATCTGTGGATTAGAAGTGAATTGTGACTCATTGCTAGTAACGTGTGATGTTGAATCATTATATACTAGTATCAAAACTCATTGGGGAAGTAAAGCAGTTGCCCATTTTTACAGAAAGATACAAATTTACAATTACTTTTTGTTCAATGACAAGTTTTATTTACAAACCTGCGGAACGGCAATGGGCACTTCTTGTGCACCAACGTAGGCAAACATATACCTAGGGTGGTGGGAAGAAACAATTGTGAATCATGAATCTCTCAGTCACTATACTCAATATATATCCCACTAGTCAAGATATATTGATGACATCTTCCTTATTTGGAATGGACCAGAAGGGACGCTACAATAATTTTTTCAGGCTCTAAACCAAAACCCATTTGGTCTATTTTTTAACATATTCCATAAGTAAAGAAAAAGTGGAATTTTTAGATCCGACTATTCATAAAGTGGATGGTAAAGTAGAGACTGATACCTTTAGAAAACCTACAGCGACTAATAGTATATTACGAGCTGAGAGTTGTCATCATTCCTCTACTATTAGAGGATTACCTGTTGGAGAGTATATGAGAATAAGAAGGAATTGTTCCACTGAGGAGTCCTTTAAAATTGCAGCATGAGATTTGAGACAGAGATTGTTAGAAAGAGGTTACTCTTGTAGATCTTTAGCTAAGGCATATCACAAGGCTTTAAAGAAAGATCAGAAAGATCTTTTAAAACCGAGAGAACGTAACCAAACCAATCCTATTAGATTTGTCTCAACCTTTTACCCGGAGTGCCACAATCAAAGAAATCTTTAAAAAATATTGGCATGTCATTAAAGCAGATGACCATTTAAATAAATCAATTACTGATAAACCTTTGTTTACGTATAGAAGGTGTAAAAACTTGAATGAGTATCTGACATGCAGCCATTTTGACAGGAATCCAAATAAGAAACCAATTTTCCAGGGATCTGTACAATGTGGGAATTGTCATGTCTGCCATCATATAGTTAAAAAAACTGCAATTAAAGATAGATTTAATAACCAATTAAGGAGTTTATTAACTGCAAAAGTAACAATGTAGTATACTGTATTTCTTGCAGCTGTAATATGTTCTATGTTAGCATGACAACGAGATCCATAGGAAAGAGAATGACTGAACACCTAAGTAATATTAGGAATGCAATGTCAGATTTGGATAAAAAGAATAAGATTACTAGTGTTGCAAGACAGTTTTTGCATAAACATAAAGGAGATACAAGGGCACTGAAATGCTGGGGTTTGGAGAAAATCAAACCAGGCATTAGAAGGGGTAATATGGAAGCCCAATTGTTGCAGTAGAAAACAAAATGGATATTTAGATTAAATAGTGTCATGCCTAAGGGCATGAATGAGTCTAACAATTATTGGACTTTCCAATAAACTTAAATTATTCGGTAATTTTTATGTAAGACTATGTGGTGGGACTATACCTTAACATACAAGTATATGACAACCCAATCCCCTGGTGATATTGCTCTTTTGATAAGTAATCCCTAAATATTGATTTAACTGATCTTTTTCCATCCCTTTGTATATGAGGGAAGGTATGTATCTTACAATAGGGATCACATATTTTAATGAGCTCTAACCATGTATGATAAGGTATTAAACTGTATATATGACACTAGATATATACTTTTGCATAGAGTAAAAAGGTACTACCACATTACTAATAGCGATATTTAAACCAATAATTTAGCCCTAATTCATATGTCTGTGTTATTTGGGCATATGGTGATATTAGGGGCATATGTGTCTTTGTGGGTCCTGTCATTAGCTGTAATATGAAGTATTGGTAATGCTAAAGAATAATACTCAGATTGAATGAATAAAAAGCGGATTATTTGGTACGCATGGGACACTTCAGGTAATATATACAAATGTTATACCAACCCTATGCTGTGATAGACTAATTACAAAGCTAATATCTATAAGAGACTTATGTTCTATAGTTTATATCTAATGCAATGCTCTTGGAATACCTGTAGAAGATATAAGATATATGAGATGATTGGTATATTAACCAACTATATACAGTGATAACCGCTGACCATTGTTCAAAATAAGACCACATTAAATAATAATTTTTGGACGATCCCGCTGAGTGAATATTGTGAAGTGTATGAGCGCCTCACATCTAACGTATTGCTATTATAAGTGCAGCTAATTGATGGGACCCAGATATTATGACACTTTGACAATAATATACAACATAAGCTACTATTTACATTTACTGTGACCTACCCTATGAGAAGCGTTTCCACACACACACACCCCCTATACAACCAATGTTAGCAACGAGGTGGAGTTGAACATGGGAGGAGTTATGGCGCAATGCACCGTTATTGGTGGGTAGCACATAGATAGGGTATTTAAGGTGCGCTGAATTGGCGCTCGGTTTGTCTAATCATTTTCAATAACGTCCACATTGAGAAAGGCCATCTACAGGCCGAAACGCGTTTGTATAAAAAAAAACTTTTTTAACCACCGTGTATTGCCGTCTATGCCTCTGTCACCTGATGCCGATGTAAGCTGTTATCAGGCAGGAAACAGGGAGGCATACAATCTACATAGTGTTAGGTGTTTGGGGTAGTTTTGTCTTTGTTTTTAGTGTGGTGGGTGACCTTTCAGGGTTTCCTGGATTTTATTATTTAAATATTAAAAGTTACATTTTATAGTATACATAATATTAGAGGTGGAGTGCTTAATCCCCCTTCTTTCTGCCCCATTTCTTTAGTGGGGTATTGGTGTTTAATGAAAGTCCTTAGTTCTGCAGATAGAATTTCAGCGCACGTACAACATCTAGGTTATGCAATAAACGTTCCTTATGAAAAGAAGGGTTAGGACACAAAGAAGGAACAACGATTTCCTGATTAATATTCTTGAACGAAACAACTTTAGGCAGGAAACCCAACTTAGTATGTAAAACCACCTTATCAGAATGAAAGATAAGATAAGGGGAATCACACTCCAGCGCCAAGAGTTCTGAAACTCTCAGAGCAGAGGAAATAGCAACAAGGAACAAAACTCTCCAAGATAACAACTTAATATCTAAGGAATGCATAGGCTCAAACGGAGCCTGCTGTAAATCTTTAAGAACAAGATTAAGACTCCAGGGAGGAGTAACCGGTTTACACACAGGCCGGATCCTGACCCAGGCCTGACAAAACGATTGCATGTTTGGCACATCCGCCAAACGCTTATGCAACAAAATAGACAATGCCTAAATCCGACCCTTAAGAGTACTATCCGACAAACCTTTCTCCAGACCGTCCTGGAGAAAGGACAAACTCCTAGGAATCTTGACTCTACTCCAAGATCCTTGGATTCATACCAATACAAATATTTACGCCAAATCTTATGGTAGATCCTACGAGTCACAGGCTTACAAGCCTGGATCAAGGTCTCAATGACCGACTCTGAAAACCCACGCTTAGATAAAATTAAGTGTTCAATCTCCAAGCAGTCAGCTTCAGAGAAACAAGATTTGGATGAAGCAAAGGACCCTGAAGTAGAAGGTCCTTCCTCAGAGGAAATCTCCAAGGAGGAAAGATGACATTTCCACTAGGTCTGCATACCAGATCCTGCAAGGCCACGCCGAGGCTATGAGAATCACAGACGCTCTCTCCTGCTTGATCCGAGCAATGACCGTTTGAAAAAGAGCAAACGGAGGAAACAGGTATGCTAGACTGAAATTCCAAGGAACTGCCAGAGCATCTATCAGAACTGCCTTTGGATCCCTTGACCTCTAGCCGTACCAAGGGAGCTTGGCATTCTGTCCAGGAGCCATGAGATCCAGTTCTGGTTGCCCCCATTTGAAAATCAAACTGGAAAACACCTCCGGATAAAGTTCCCACTCCCCGGGATGAAGAGTCTGTCTGCTCAGAAAATCCGCTTAACAACTGTCCACTCCTGGGATGTGGATCGCAGAAAGACAGAGGTTGTGGGTCTCCGCCCACCGAATAATTCAGGCCACCTCTGACAAGGCCAAGGAACTCCGAGTTCCCCCCTGGTGGTTGATGTACGCAACCAAGGTTATAGTGTCCGACTGGAACCTGATAAATCGGGCTAAAGCTAACTGAGGCCAGGCCAGAGCATTGAAAATCGTTCTCAGATCTAGGATGTTTATGGGCAGAGCCGACTCCTCCTGAGTCCATAGGCCCTGAGCCTTCAACAAACCCCAGACTGCCCCGCAACCTAGAAGGATGGCATCCGTGGTCACAATCACCCAGTAGGGTCTGCGGAAGCAAGATCTCTGGGAGAGATGGTCCTGAGACAACCACCATGGAAGAGAGTCTTGTATCGCCTGATCCAGATCTATTCTCTGAGACGGATCCGCATAGTCTCCGTTCCATTGCCTGAGCATGCATAACTGCAGAGGCCTGAGATGGAACAGAGCGAATGGAATGATGTCCATGGAAGCCACCATCAGACCAATTATTGAGCCACTGACAGCAGAGGAGAGAACTGAAGGGCAAGACAAGAGTAAAAAATCTTTGCTTTTCTGACCTCCGTCAGAAATATCTTCATTAACAGGGAGTCTATTATGGTTCCCAAAAACACGACCCTTGTAGCTGGAATCAGAGAACTTTTTTCCCAGATTCACCTTTCTCTGTATGAGAGTTTGCTTGTTGAAAAGACGGCCCCTGAACCAGAATGTTGTCTATATATGGCGCCACTGCAATGCTCTGAGACCGAATCACTGCCAAAAGGGCCCCCAGAACCTTTGAGAAAACTCTGGGGCTGTGGCAAGGCCAAATGAAAGGGCCACAAACTTAAAGTGATTTTCCAAGAAGGCGAATCTTAGAAACTTGTGATGATCCTTGTGATTGAGCGCATGAAGGTACACATCCTTTAGGTCCATGGTTGTCATGAACAGACCCTCTTGGATTAAGGGAAGAATGGAACATATAGTCTCCATCTTGAAGGATGGTACTCTGAGAAACTTGCTTAGACACTTCAGGTCTAAGATTGGCCTGAAAGTTCCCTCCTTTTTGTGAACTACAAACAGATTCGAGTAAAATCCCAGACCCTGTTCCTGTGGAGGAACTGGAATAATTACCCCCAGAGCGGCAAGGTCCTTGACACAAAGTAAGAACGCCTCTCTCTTTATCTGGTCTACAGATAATCTGGAGAGGAGAAACCTGCCTCTGGGAGGAAAAGTCTTGAATTCTATTTTGTATCCCTGGGAGACGTTGTCCACCGCTCAGGGATCCGGAACATCTCTTATCCAGGCTTAAAAAAAAAGAGAGAGTCTGCCCCATACTGGAAACGCTCGCGGATCAGGGGTCGACCCTTCATGCTGACTTGGAGTCAGCAGTGGGCTTTATAGACTGCTTCCCCTTATTCCAAGACTGGCTAGGAATGAAAATTACTCTGACGTCCTTTCTGCTTAATCTTTTTATCTTGAGGAAGAAAAGAACCCTTCCCTCCTGTAATATCCAAGATAATTTCAGCCAAACCAGGTCTTACCTTTGTAGGGGATCGCCAAAAGCTTGGACTTACATGAAACATCCACAGACCAAGACTTCAATCACAAGGCTCTGCGAGCTAGGACCGCAAAACCAGACATTTTTGCTCCAAGTTTAATGACGTGTAAAGAAGCATCCATAATAAAGAAATTGGCTAACTTAAGGGCCTTGATCCTGTCCTGGATCTCCTCAAGAGGAGTATCTGTCTGAAAAAAAATCAGACAACACATCGAACCAGTAAGCTGCAGCGCTGGTCACAGTGGCAATACACATCGCAGGCTGCCATTGGAGACCATGGTGAACATAAAGCTTCTTTAGCAATGCCTCCAATTTCTTATCCATTGGATCCTTAAAAGAACAACTATCCACTATGGGAATAGTAGTACTCTTAGCCATAAGGGAGATCGCTCCTTTTACCTTAGGAACCGACTGCCACGACTCCTTAATGGAATCCGCTATAGGAAACATGTTCTTGAAAATAGGAGATGGAGAAAAGGGAATACCGGGTCTCTCCCACTCCCACGCAATAATCTCTGTAGCACGGTCTAGTACAGGAAAAACCTCCACAGCGGAGGGAACATCAAAGTACTTGTTCAGCTTACTAGAATTTTTAGAGTTGACTATGACAGTAGTATCAGAGTCGTCCAAAGTAGCCAAAACCTCCTTAAGTAATAAGCGAAGGTGTTCTAGCTTAAATCTGAAGGATACAACTTCAGCACCAGAAAAAGGAATTACACTATCTGAGTCCGAGATTTCACCCTCAGACGCTAACAACGAGTCTTCTTCCTCAGACTTTTGAGAAAGGACACCCTGGGTAGCCACAACTTGATCAGAAACCTTACCAACTGATTCCTTAAGTTTCCTTTTACGCCTTCCCTGCAGCATGGGGAAAGCGGACAATGCCTCAGATACCGCAGAGGATACCTGGGTAGCAATGTCCTGTAAAGAAAATCCTACCGGATTGTGAGAAGAAATGCAGGGCACTGCATGTGGAGACTGAAAAGGTTGGGTCGCTTGAGGATAAAGCTGCCGCATATCTGCTACAGGAGACACCTGAACAGCCTGGGCTAATGGTGGCTCATGATCAAACATCTTATCTCTATAACTCAAAGTTCTCTCAATACATGAGGAACAAAAAGGAACTGGAGGTTCCACCTGGGCATTAAAACACAGCTGGCAAGCAGCAAACTATAAAGCTTCTTGATCCATCCTTCTTGATATGCTGATAAAAATAGAAAATAAAATAACAAACTTTTATTTTAACCTTAAATAACTCCGCAGTCGGTCTCCAACAGTCGTAACTGAAAGCTTGCCAAAGGAGAAAGAACCGCCTCTACAAGGACCCTCCTTCCTTTATGTATGGAGCGGTCTGGCGGGCAAAATCTACTAACTTGCCATAAATGCTTAACTTAGCTTGGGCAAGTGAAGCAAAACAGGGCCATACATAAAGTGAAAGTACAGCCCGTATGTAAAACGGAGCTAACTGAGCAACCAATATTAATAATTCTCCTCAAAGTCTCAAATGCCCGCAACACTGCTTTTGATTAACCCCACATAAAGGTTAATAAAAACGTCCCTATTATGTTAAACAGCCCTTAGCTGCTAAAAGTGCCAAATTCTCCTTGTAAAGAAAAATAAATGGCACTTACCTGAAGACATGCTGTCCGGCAGCAGGACAGCTCACCTGGTTTGAGAGGGTGCAGCATCTCACATGGACCCGTGAAGAAAGAAAGAATCTGAGTAATCTTACTCAGGCTTTCTGATTAGGGCAGCAAAATCTTGAGAAAACGTAGTGAGGATTGTACCACACAAGTTTCCAAGTGCTCAAAAGCCACCACTGCCCTACTGAAGAGACTGACATGGACTAAGGCTAGACCCCAGAAAAGTTCAGAGTAAACCTACTCTGCTTTTAAAATAATAAAATCTTGATTTAAGAAGACTTCTTATCAGACACCTAAAACTTCACCTCCTCCTTGCACTACAGGCAAAGAGAATGATTGGGGATTGTGGGTAGGGAGGTGATACTTTTCAGCTTTGCTGTGGTGCTCTTTGCCTCCTCCTGCTGGCCAGGAGTGATATTCCCAACAGTTATTGATGATGATCTGTGGACTCACTGTGTCATTAGAAAGAAAACTGTTAAGTATCACTTTCCTACCCATAAACCCCAGTCATTCGATCAAAAGTAAATGGAGAAAGGAAAGCAAAGGTGCGGAGGAGTCTGAGGTTTAGTCAAAAACCCATAAAAAAACTACGAAAAAAGAATGGGTCCGTGGACTCAACACATCTTGAAGAAATAAATTTATCAGGTAAGCATAAATGTTGTTTTCTTCTAAAGATGCGGTGAGTCCAAAGGTTCATCTTAATTACTGTTGGGAACCAATACCCAAGCTAGAGGACACAGATGAATAGGGAGGGATAAAAACCAGCTCAAGTCTAAACGAAAGGCACCACCGCTTGAAGAACCTTTCTCCCAAAAGCTGCCTCAGCCGAGGCTAAAGTATCAAATCTGTAAAATTTAGTAAAGGTATGTAAAGAAGACTAAGTTGCAGCCTTGAAAATCTGCTCCATAGAAGCTTCATTTTTGAAAGCCCAAGAAGAGGCTATGGCCCTGGTGGAATGAGCCCTAATTCTCTCTGGAGGCTGCTTCCCAGAAGACTATGTACCCCGGTTTTGCCCCGCAAAAAGCCCTTTTAAGGGCTGGTAAGGTAATAGAGCTGATTTAATTTAGATTAGGGTAGGGAATTTTTTTATTTTGGGGGGCTTTGTTATTTTATTAGGGGGCTTAGAGTAGGTGTACTTAGCTTAAAATTCTTGTAATCTTTTTTTATTTTTTGTAATTTAGTGTTTGTTTTTTTTGTAATTTAGTTTAATTTATTTAATTGTAGGTACTTGTAGTTAATTGATTTAATTTATTTATTGATAGTGTAGTGTTAGGTTTAATTGTAACTTAGGTTAGGATTTATTTTACAGGTAATTTTGTAATTATTTTAACTAGGTAGCTATTAAATAGTTAATAACTATTTAATAGCTATTGTACCTAGTTACAATCAATACAAAGTTGCCTGTAAAATAAATATAAATCCTAAAATAGCTACAATATAATTATTCGTTATATTGTAGCTATGTTAGGGTTTATTTTACAGGTAAGTATTTAAATAGGAATACTTTAGTTAATAAGATTTAATTTATTTAGTTAGATTAAAATCATATTTAATTTTGGGGGGTGTTAGGGTTAGACTTAGCTTTAGGGGTTAATACATTTATTAGAGTAGCGGCGAGGTCCGGTCGGCAGATTAGGGGTTAATACTTGAAGTTAGGTGTCGCCGATGTTAGGGAGGGCAGATTAGGGGTTAATACTATTTATTATAGGGTTTTTGAGGCGGTTTAGGGGTTAATACATTTATTAGAGTGGTGGCGAGGTCCGGTCGGCAGATTAGGGGTTAATAAGTGTAGGTAAGGTAGCGGCGATGTTGGAGGGGCAGATTAGGGGTTAATAAATATTATGTAGGTGTTGGCGATGTTAGGGGCAGCAGATTAGGGGTACATAGGGATAATGTAGGTGGCGGCTGTGTGCGGTCGGCAGATTAGGGGTTGAAAAAATGTATTAGAGTTGCGGCGATGTGGGGGGGGCCTCGGTTTAGGGGTACATAGGTAGTTTAAGGGTGGTTAGTGTACTTTAGAGCACAGTTGTTAAGAGCTTCATAAACCGGCGTTTGCCCAGAAAGCTCTTAACTACTGACTTTTTTGTGCGGCTGGAGTCTTGTCGGTAGAGGGTCTACCGCTCACTTCAGCCAAGACTCTAAATACCGGCGTTAGGAATATCCCATTGAGAAGATAGGATACGCAATTGGCGTAAGGGGATCTGCGGTATGGAAAAGTTGCGGCTTGGAAGTGAGCTTATATAGAAAAAAATAAACAAAATTATCCAAAATATTTTTTTTAAACCTAATCTAATACCCCTATAAAAACCCCAAAATAAAAAAACATCCCCCTAAGCTAACACTAAACTACCAATAGCCCTTAAAAGGGCCTTTTGTAGGGCATTGCCCTAAGTTTAACAGCTCTTTTACATTAAAAAAAAATACAAATGAACCCCTAACAGTAAAAGCCCCCATACACCAAACCCCCCAAAATAAAAGACCTAACTCTAAAAAACTAAGCTGCCCTATGTATACAATCATCATTGTTAATAAAGAACAATAAAAAAACAGTTTATTATTCTTAAAGGGCATTCCAGCCAAAATTGTAATCCACGTGGATGCATCAAAAGGGACAGTCAATACCAGAATGTTTGTTGTTTTAAAAGATAGATAAGCCCTTAATTACCCATTCCCCAGTTTTGCATAACCAACACAGCTATAATAATACACGTTTTACCTCTGTAATTACCTTGTATCTAAGCCTCTGAAGACTGCCCCCTTATTTCAGTTCTTTTGACAGGCTTGCATTTTAGCCAATCAGTGCTCACTCCTCTGTAAATTCACGTGCATGAGCTCAATGTTATCTATATGAAACACATGAACTAACGCCCCCTAGTGGTGAAAAACTGTAAAAAATGCATTTAGATCAGAGGTGGTCTAAGAAATTAGCATATGAACCCCTTAGGTTTAGCTTTCAACAAAGGAATACCAAAAGAACAAAGCAAAATTGATGATAAAAGTAAATTGGAAAGTTGTTTAAAATTACATGCCCACTTTTTTTAATATTCATGCATTAAATGTACAAGCAAAGATGCTTATAATAAAAGCTATAGCTGTTTCAAAAGTGTATTTAAGTATGCACCGTGCACCAGCATTTTAAACATAGTACTTGTTCAGAGAGCCTACGGTGCTTGTACCATCTCGTAATGACTCAATTTCTTAACTGCTAACATGATACAAGCCCCACTGGCGCTCTGAGCAGTGTAGTATTTAAAATGCTGGTGCACTGAGAATATCTAGCTATGCTTCACATAAGGGCCAGATTGGCCTGCCGGGAAGCCGGGACATTTCCCGGTGGGCTGCATCAGCTGGGGCTAGGCATTGTGGATGTGGCAAGGGTAGAAAGGATTAGGATTGGATTAAGTTTATAGCTATGTCACCTGGATTTTTTCATGTTTGTATAGGTTTACAGAGCAGCAGTTGCTAGGCAACCTATACAAACATGAAAAATCTTGGTGACAAAGCAATAATGTGCACTGGCGTGATGGCGTAGCTAAACTGTGGGAACCACCAGCCTCACCAGCATAATTTTGTGTTCCTTCTTAGGCCCCCTAATCGTGCTGCACTGGGTGCAATCTGACATTAGTGCAGTGCCGTAAAAACAGACAGGCAGAGTCTATCGCAAGCTCAGGGAGGATTGCTCACAAGGTCAGAACTAGTGAGTAAAAAAAATAACTGACTCTGTATGCAAGCTGAAAAAAAGTGGCCCCCCCCCCATTACTAACATAGTTAAAAAGCCAGTCTCCACCCTCCCCAGTGTAACTAAAAGCATCAGTGCGTAACTGCTTATTCTAAACGTATTGCATTCTGTGATAAAAACCAGCAGTGCTTTGGGCTTAACGAAAACAACCACTTTGTTTTTAAATTTATTGTCTAAATTATGAAGCTCTCTTCACCGTATCCCTGCCCTACTCTTCACTACCCCTCAGTTTGTTTTTCCTTTGGCTGTAATTGACAGCACAAAGCGCGGGACAATGAGGAGGTGGGAGGGCAGGAAAAAGTGCAGAGAGCATGGGTCAGAGGATAGCAGCAGGCACAAAGATAACATCAAGGTAAGGGGGGTTACAGGGGGATTTCCTTTTGTTTTTGGTCTGTGACCATTTATTATCTAATTATCAGGCACAGCAACAGTTATTTTCTGGTACACATTCAGACAGTGGTCCCTGCTATCTTCCTAACATTCAACAAATGATAGTAATGTCCACAGCATAACAGTGTAAAATACTCACTTTATTTAGACCTGTCTAAAGGTCTAAATGAAGTGGTCATTTTACACAGAGGTGCTGTGGACATTACTATCATTTGTTAACCACTTACTACACTACTCATTTCTGCAAACTAGACATCAAGACCAAGGCCCCTAGTTATCAAGCCGTCAACCTCAAATACGCTGGAATTCCGCAGCGTATTTGTGGCGAGGCTGATTCGCCTTAGTTATCAAGCCCTTTACACCGGCAAAAGTAGAATTTTGTGACGTAAGCTTCAATCCGCCGGACTCAGTCTGACAAAGATCGATTCTTACGTCACTCCAGATGTTCCGCACACAAGTTCGGCACAATCCGACTACTTTTGCTAGTTATCAAAAAACTAGAAGGTACGCTTGGCACTTTTCCGGCCCAGCGTACCTGGTTTTCAAATCGCCGCCCTGGAGGAGGCGGATCCCATAGGAATAAATGGGAGTCTGACCATAGCGAAAGTTCATGTTCGCTGCTGCCCGACATCCCATTGATTCCTGCACCTAACACCCTAACATATACCCCGAGTTTAAACACCCCATATCTGTCCCCCCCTAGACCGCTGCAACTAAATAAATGTATTACCCCCTAAACCGCCGCTCCCGGAGCCCAGCGCAAGCTACATTATACATATTAACCCCTAATCTGTCCCCCCCTACACCGCCGCAACTAAATAAATGTATTACCCCCTAAACCGCCGCTCCTGGAGCCCACCGCAAGCTACATTATACATATTAACCCCTAATCTGTCCCCCCTACACCGCCGCAACTAAATAAATGTATTATCCCCTAAACTGCCGCTCCTGGAGCCCACCGCAAGCTACATTATACATATTAACCCCTAATCTGTCCCCCCCCCTACACCGCCGCAACTAAATAAAGTTATTAACCCCTAAACCGCCGCTCCCGGACTGCCGCAACTATAATAAATGTATAAACCCCTAAACCGCCGCTCCCGGACCCCGCCGCCACCTATATTAAACTTATTAACCCCTAATCTGCCCCCCTACACCGTTGCCACCTATAATACATTTATTAACCCCTATCCTGCCCCCCCTACACCGCCGCAACTATAATAAAATTAATAACCCCTAAACCTAAGTCTAACCCTAACCCTAACCCTAACACCCCCCTAACTTAAATATTAATTAAATACATCAAAATAAATTTAACGCTTATTAAATTAATTATTCCTATTTAAAACTAAATACTTACCTTTAAAATAAACCCTAATATAGCTAGAATATAAATATTTTTTTTTTTTTTTTTTTTTATTGTAGCTATCTTAGGATTTATTTTTATTTTACAGGCAAATTTCAATTTATTTTAACTAGGTACAATAGCTATTAAATAGTTATTAACTATTTAATAGCTACCTAGTTAAAATAAAGAGAAATTAACCTGTAAAATAAAAAACTAATTACACCTAACACTACACTATACTTAAATAAATTATTCCTATTTAAAACTAAATACTTACCTGTAAAATAAACCCTAAGATAGCTACAATGTAATTAATAATTACATTGTAGCTATTTTAGGATTTAAATTTATTTTACAGGTAACTTTATATTTATTTTAGCTAGTTAGAATAGTTATTAAATAGTTATTAACTACCTAGCTAAAAGAAAATTTACCTGTAAAATAAATCCTAACCTAAGTTACAATTAAACCTAACACTACACTATCATTAAATTAATTAAATAAATTACCTACAAATAACTACAATTAAATACAATTAAATAAACTAACTAAAGTACAAAAAATAAAAAAGCTAAGTTACAAAAAAATAAAAAAAATAAGTTACAAACATTTCAAAAATATTACAACAATTTTAAGATACTTACACCTAATCTAAACCCCCTAATAAAATAACAAAGCCACCCAAAATAAAAAAATGTCCTACCCAATTCTACATTAAAAAGTTACCAGCTCTATTACCTTACCAGCCCTTAAAAGGGCCTATTGAGGGGCATGCCCCAAAGAAAACAGCTCTTTTGCCTGTAAAATAAAAATACAACCCCCCCAACATTAAACCCCACCACCCACAAACCCCTAATCTAACCCAAACCCCCCTTAAATAAACCTAAGACTACCCCCCTGAAGATCATCCTACCTTTAGCCGTCTTTAGCCAGCCAACCACCGATGGAACCGAAGAGGAGATCCGGAGCGGCAGAAGTCATCATCCAAGGGGCGCTGAAGAAGTCTTCCATCCGATTACAGTCATCATCCAGGCGGCGTCTTCAATCTTCATCCATCCGGAGCGGAGTGGAGCCATCTTCAGACGAGCCTACGCAGAGCCATCTTCTTCCACCGACGACTGAACGACGAATGACGGTTCCTTTAAGTGATGTCATCCAAGATGGCGTCCCTCGAATTCCGATTGGCTGATAGGATTCTACCGGTCAGGTTTCTTGTATATATTTTATTGACACTGGTTTCTACTGTTTTGGTATTTTCTATAATTTCAGCTATTGCTGCATTTTAATATAGATTTTCTAGCACTAGTGTACTCTCTTGTGTGAGAGACCACTATCTCACGATTAAACTTTGCTAATAAGAAAAAATTGACTTTGAGCTTATTTTCCTTTTATTTCTAAAAAGAGTGCTGAAATCCCTGTCTTTCCTAAATCGACTGTATATAGGGCTGGTCTTCAGTTCTTCCAGGGCTGCTTTTTGTTCCCAGTCCGGCCCTGCTTCACATGCACGTGCAGAGAAAAATGTGAACACTAAAACAGTGATATCTTTTAATAGAAGCATTTTTGCCAATACATGTATATTGTAAATATGTTTCTATTCAAAGATGTAATTCATCTATGAGCATTTAAATTTTGACTGGAATGTCCCTTTAAGTAGTATACTGCTAAATACTATAATATGTATGTAAAGTATTTTAGTTATTTAAATAATCATGTTTTTAATTTTTATTAGGAACAGGATTGCATGCACGGGATATTAATGTTCCATAGAAGACAGTAGCCGTGGCTACTTCTAATATTGCAACTACACTGTAACAAACATATTATTAATATAGAACACGTTTGCTACAGTGCAGTCACAATATAAAAAGTAAAACTGGTTCAATACAGTGTGAACTTATAGCGGCAATAAAGATTTTTTTTTTTTTTAAAAAAAGCAGTGAAATAAAAAAAAAAAGGCACTTTTTAAAACAAAAAAGCCGTCCTTACTGTCTTATATGAAATATTAATATGTCTCTCCAATATGAAATATTAATCCTAAAAAACAGAAAAGAATATGACAAAAGTTAAAAAGATGTTTATTTAAATAACAAAAATACTTAAACATAATATTTAACAATATAATACATATAGATGTATAATAAACTGCATACACAAGTAAAATATATCTACTAACTCCAGCTCTTAAAGGTTTATTATTCATGTCCTAGTTTCACGATCGCATTGTAACATAAGGGGTTGAGTTTCAGCTGACACATGTATATTGTATTGCCCTTCACTACTATATGTTGCACCTTCAATGCAGGTGGCAATGCTAATTTTACAATTCCGCCAGTGTCAGAGAAGCATCACCTCCAGTGAACTATTGAAAACCACCTCTTGGCCAGACTTCCCTCAAGCATTGCTTTCAATGATTTATACATTTTCACAGCCAAAATTGATCGCAAGATGGAGGACTGTTTAAAATACCCCTATTATCACAAAGCTTTTAACATCGGGGCCTATGACAGAAGCGTTACACATCCATAGATCAGTGACATTTCCAGCGTTCTTGATGGATATACTGTTCCCTTTAGCTTAGTTTTCACCATAGAGTGTGGAAGCTTTCCATTTTTGCAGTTTTTTTTTTTTACACAATTTAAAAGTTAATCAAGAAATATAAATTGTAAATGTAGACTAATGCAGCCATTGCGAAAATGTTCAACTCCCGCTCTGTATTGAGAATGCTACACAACACTATATGGCTGTCAAAAAGACAACGCTATTACCGATCTGTGAATGCGCTTCGCTTCACTCATGGGGTGCGAGAATGCTTAAGCTTCAAGATGATGGAGACCACTGTGAAGATACGGAGCGTCACTAACCAGCACTGGTAAGGAGTTAAAGGAACATTCCAGACAAAATTAAAATCCACATGGATGCATTTCAGTTTTGAAAAGAAGCATTTTTGTAATATACATGTATTAGCAGAAATGCTTCTTATAAAAGCGATAGCGTTTTTAAATGTGTATTTAAGTATGCACCGTGCACCAGCATTGTAAACACAGCACTTCTTCAGAAAGCCTAATATTTGATCTTAATGTTACCCTGGGAAATATCAGCCTAGATCAGGGCCTCAAGAAACTTTTTAGTAATGCAGTGTATGTGACAGAGTATCGGAAATATCAGGCCTAATATTAAATCAGTATTAAATGATCAGAATAAAAAAATATTAAAAAAACTTGACTTGGGGGGCGTGTCCGTACAGCGATCCTGAGCGGTCGCAACTCTCAAGAGCTCTAACTGATCTCTGGATATAACGCCGAAATCAGGAGGCTTTTCACAGTTTTGTTACAGAATTTGCTTTTTATACAGTTAAAGAGCACTGCCATGCAAACTACATAAAAATTTGAACTGTGTTCATGAAGTTTCTGCTCGAGATCGGACTAAGAAGACCTGCAGCGGCGGCTAAAACGCAGGTAGTGCATCCCCCCTCGGTGCGCCGAGGTATTCAGCCCTAATTGTTTATATTTGAAAAACAACAGGTCATAGCACCCATATCTACCTATTTAGCACATACAAAGAAGCTTACGCTTGAAAAGGGGGTACACTGTTTGTGGAACTGAGCGCCTATTAGTGAGTCATGGTAGCAATGGAGCGGCAAAATTACTCCACAACTTCGCTTAGAAAAATAGAGAGACTGTTAGAGAAATTAATGGAAAAAGCCCCATATGACTACCTGATGAATACATTTTGTGCCAGCAAGATGTTTTGCCCTCTCCAGGAAGAATTAACAGGCCCCTGCATGCAAAATGGCGCCAATCCTATGACGCATATAACAGAGGATGGAAACCCGAAGATCCCTGTAAAGCAGCAGCGCAGTGCCCAAGCATACGGAAAGTTATGGCACACAAAAGCATCTATTCCGGACTGGGGTAATGCGCTGGACACAGCGGTAAGCAGCATAGCCCTTAAATGCTTTGACAAGGGGAAAACTCAACCGAAGATCAATGCCACTCACTTACTGACACCATTGACAGCTACAGCATGGCCACCAAATCCGGATCAGACCCCAGCACAAGTTGCGCCTCTGGGGGAGCTAGGTGGGAGCTCCCGAATGGCGATGATTACAGGCCTGGCAGGCGATAAAAAGAAGGACACTACCGGACTGCTGGATACTCATGACAGCGGTCTCTACATCGCACACGAAATGCTAGCGGAGGGGAGTAACAGAGTCACTTGGCAAATAGACTCGCAAGAGAAACTATCACCTCAATGTTCTGGCCATACTCAGCCACAAGAAAGACGTTTTCTCCAACATTGGTGTGTCCGGTCCACGGCGTCATCCATTACTTGTGGGAAATGTTCTCCCCCACAGGGAAAGGCAAGGAGAGCACACAGCAAGAGCTGTCCATATAGCTCCCCCTCTGGCTCCGCCCCCCAGTCATTCTCCTTGCCGCTCTGAACAAGTAACATCTACCACGGGGATGGCGAGGAGTTTGTGGTGTTAGTTGTAGTTTTTTATTCTTCTATCAAGAGTTTGTTATTTTAAAATAGTGCTGGCTTGTACTATTTACTCTATAACAGAAAAGTGATGAAGATTTCTGTTTAAGAGGGCTATGATTTTAGCACAAGTAACTAAAATCCATTACTGTTACCACGCAGGACTGTTGAAACAAGAGAACTTCAGTTGGGGGTAACAGTTTGCAGACTCATCTGCTTCAGGTATGACTAGTCTCCTTCTAACACAGGCTAATGCTAGATGACAGTCAATTTTCCCCTCAGGGGAAACGGTAAGCCATTTTTCTTTCACCTCAGCAAAAAAGATAACAGGCTTCCCCTTTTTGTTTTTTATGCTGGTAGACACTGTTAGGGGCTAAATCGATTGGTTTTTATTACAATATTATACCATTTGAAATATTTTATAAGCTCACATACACTTGGGAACGTTTTTTATTGATCTGGCTTGTTTTAGACACCTAAATCTAGTCAGGAAGGCCCCTTCACTCTAGTGTGCTGAGGGAGGAAGCCTCATTTTGGCACTTCAGCTGTGCAGTTGAATTTCAAGGCAGTGCATGCAGATTCATGTGAGAGGGTCCTGTGGTTCAGAAAGTGACTCCAAAAGGCTTTTTTTCTGTGAATGGTGACCCCTAAGGAAGGTAAAAAGCTGCAGCAAGGCTGTAGCTGGGATTGTGGTGTGTAAAAACGGTTAAATCCAACAATTAGCTCCGGTTTGCTTGTTTTAAGAGCTAGAGTCTCCATATTTGCCATGCAATACTTTCTAAGCATTAAGACACTGGGGTCCAAATTTCAGAAAAATCGGATATTGCCTTCATAGTTTTTTGAACATTCAGAAATAAATGTGTCATTTTATTATTTAAAGAGACAGTAACGTTTTTGTTTAAAATCGTTTTTATTGCATTATTTGCCTGCCTAAATCTGTTTAACATGTCTGTTCCATCAGATAACCTATGTTCTGTGTGTATAGAGACAAATGTGGTTCCCCCTTCGAGTGTTTGTGATAATTGCGCCATAGCGTCCAAACAAAATCAGGACAGCTCTGTTATTTTTCATAATGTTGCCCAAGATGATTTATCTAATGAAGGTAGTGGGGATAGCTCTACATCCTCTCCTTCTGTGTCTACACCAGCTTTGCCCGCGCAGGCGACACCTAGCGCGCCAGTGCTTATTTCTATGCAACAATTATCAGCAGTAGTGGATAATTCTATAGCAAATCTTTTATCCAAACTGCCAGTTTTTCAGAGAAAGCGTGATTGCTCAGTTTTAAATACAGATAAAAAGGATGAACAATCAGACGCTGACGATGCTTTATCTATTTTACCCTCACATCAATCGGAATTGGCTGTGAGGGAAGGGCTGTCTGAGGGTGAAATTTCAGACTCAGGAAAAATTTCTCAACAGGCAGAACCTGATCGAGTGGCATTTAAGTTTAAGCTAGAACATCTCCGCGCTTTGCTTAAGGAGGTATTAGCTACTCTGGATGACTGTGATTCCATGGTAGTACCAGAGAAGTTGTGCAAATTGGACAAATTTTTAGAGGTCCCAGTGCACGACGACGCTTTTCCAATACCTAAGAGGGTAGCGAACATAGTGGAAAAGGAGTGGGAGAAGCCAGGTGTACCCTTTGCCCCACCTCCTATATTTAAGAAAATGTTTCCCATAGTAGACCCTAGAAGGGACGCATGGCAAACGGTCCCGAAGGTTGAGGGAGCTGTTTCAACACTAGCGAAGCGCACAACTATTCCTATAGAGGACAGCTGCGCTTTCAAAGATCCTATGGATAAAAAATTGGAAGGATTGCTTAAAAAGATTTTTGTTCAGCAAGGGTTCATCCTTCAACCAGCTACGTGTGTTATTACTGTCACTTCAGCGGCGTCCTTTTGGTTCGAAGAACTAGAAAGGTCGCTCCAGAAAGAGACTTCCTATGAAGAAGTCATGGACAGAATTCACGCATTAAAGTTAGCTAATTCCTTTATATTGGATGCCGCCTTTCAAATAACGAAATTGGCGGCGAAAAACTCAGGTTTTGCTATAGTAGCGCGGAGGGCGCTTTGGCTAAAATCCTGGTCGGCAGACGTGTCGTCCAAGACTAAGTTACTTAATATTCCTTTCAAGGGTAAGACCCTTTTTGGGCCGGAATTGAAGGAAATTATTTCAGACATCACTGGGGGTAAGGGCCATGCCCTCCCACAGGATAGGCCTTTTAAGGCTAAGAACAAGTCTAATTTTCGTTCCTTTCGCAATTTCAGGAATGGACCGGCTAATAACTCCACTGCCGCTAGACAAGAAGGTAACGCGGCCCAGCCCAAACCCGCTTGGAAGCCCATGCAAGGCTGGAACAAGGGTAAACAAACCAAGAAACCTGCTGCTGCTACCAAGACAGCATGAAGGGGTAGCCCCCGATCCGGGACCGGATCTGGTAGGGGGCAGACTATCTCTCTTCGCTCAGGCTTGGGCAAGAGATGTTCTGGATCCCTGGGCACTAGAGATAGTTTCCAAGGGATACCTGTTAGAATTCAAGGGACTTCCTCCAAAGGGAAGGTTCCACCTGTCTCGCTTATCTTCAGACCAGATAAAGAAACAGGCATTCTTACATTGTGTAAGAGACCTATCAAAGATGGGAGTGATAAACCCAGTCCCCTCCGGGGAACAAGGTCTAGGGTTTTACTCAAACCTGTTTGTGGTTTCCAAAAAAGAGGGAACTTTCAGGCCAATTCTGGATTTAAAGATATTAAACAAGTTCCTCAGAGTTCCATCCTTCAAGATGGAAACCATTCGGACAATCTTACCAACAATCCAGCAGGGTCAATTTTTGACTACCGTGGATCTGAAGGATGCGTATCTGCATATCCCAATCCACAAATCTCATCATCAGTTACTGAGGTTCGCCTTTCTGGACAAACATTACCAGTTTGTGGCTCTTCCATTCGGTTTAGCCACCGCTCCCAGAATTTTCACAAAGGTGCTAGGGTCTCTTCTAGTGGTCCTAAGACCGAGGGGCATCGCTGTAGCACCTTATCTAGACGACATCCTAATCCAAGCGTCGTCTCTTTCCAAAGCGAGGGCTCATACAGACATTGTGTTGGCTTTTCTCAGATCTCACGGGTGGAACGTGAACATAGAAAAAAGTTCACTGTCACCGTCCACAAGGGTTCCTTTTCTGGGAACAATAATAGATTCTGTGGAAATGAAGATCTTTCTCACAGACGTCAGAAAGACAAAGCTTCTAAAAGCTTGCCGAGTTCTTCACTCTATTCCTCAACCCTCCATAGCTCAATGCATGGAAGTAATAGGACTAATGGTCGCAGCAATGGATGTGGTTCCTTTTGCTCGAATTCATCTAAGACCATTACAGCTGTGCATGCTCAATCAGTGGAATGGGGACTATACATACTTGTCTCCCCAAATTCAAGTAGACCAGGTAACCAGGGACTCACTTCTCTGGTGGTTGACCCAGGATCACCTGTCTCAGGGAATGAGTTTCCGCAGACCGGAGTGGGTCATCGTCACGACCGACGCCAGCCTCTTGGGGTGGGGCGCGGTCTGGGACTCTCTGAAAGCTCAGGGCCTATGGTCGCGGGAAGAGTCGCTTCTCCCGATAAACATTTTGGAACTAAGAGCTATATTCAATGCGCTCCTGGCTTGGCCTCAGCTAGCGGAAGCCAGGTTCATAAGATTTCAGTCGGACAACATAACGACTGTTGCGTACATCAATCATCAGGGGGGAACAAAGAGTTCCCTAGCGATGAAGGAAGTAACCAAGATAATCCAATGGGCAGAGAATCACTCCTGCCATCTATCTGCTATTCACATCCCAGGAGTAGACAACTGGGAGGCGGACTATTTGAGTCGTCAGTGGGAACTCCATCCGGAGGTCTTTGCTCAGTTAACCCAATTATGGGGCATTCCAGACATGGATCTAATGGCGTCCCGTCAGAACTTCAAGATTCCTTGCTACGGGTCCAGATCCAGGGATCCCAAGGCGACTCTAGTGGATGCATTAGTGGCGCCTTGGTCGTTCAACCTAGCATATGTGTTTCCACCGTTTCCTCTCCTCCCCAGGCTCATAGCCAGGATCAAACAGGAGAAGGCCTCTGTGATTCTGATAGCTCCTGCGTGGCCACGCAGGACTTGGTATGCAGACCTGGTGAATATGTCATCGGCTCCACCATGGAAACTACCTTTCAGACAGGACCTTCTAGTACAAGGTCCATTCGCACATCCCAATCTAGTTTCTCTGCAGCTGACTGCTTGGAAATTGAACGCTTGATTTTATCCAAGCGTGGGTTTTCAAATTCTGTGATTGATACTCTGGTCCAAGCCAGAAAACCTGTGACTAGAAGGATTTACCATAAAATATGGAAAAAATATATCTGTTGGTGTGAATCCAAAGGATTCTCCTGGAGTAAGATTAAAATTCCAAAGATTCTCTCCTTTCTCCAAGAAGGTTTGGATAAAGGATTGTCTGCTAGTTCTCTAAAAGGACAGCTTCTGCATTATCCGTCTTGTTGCACAAACGACTGGCAGCTTTGCCAGATGTACAAGCTTTTGTTCAGGCTTTGGTTAGAATCAAGCCTGTTTACAGACCCATGACTCCTCCTTGGAGTCTAAATTTAGTTCTTTCAGTTCTTCAAGGGGTTCCGTTTGAACCTTTACATTCCATAGATATTAAGTTTCTATCTTGGAAAGTTCTGTTTTTGGTTGCTATTTCTTCTGCTAGAAGAGTTTCTGAATTATCTGCTTTGCAGTGTGATCCACCCTATCTGGTGTTCCATTCAGATAAGGTTGTTTTGCGTACTAAGCCTGGTTTTCTTCCAAAAGTTGTTTCCAACGAGAACATCAACCAGGAAATAGTTGTTCCTTCTTTGTGTCCGAATCCAGTTTCAAAGAAGGAACGTTTATTACACAATTTAGATGTTCGTGCTTTAAAGTTCTATTTAGAAGCAACAAAAGATTTTATACAAACCTTATCCTTGTTTGTCGTTTACTCTGGTAAGAGGAGAGGTCAAAAAGCTACTGCTACCTCTCTCTCTTTCTGCCTGAAAAGCATTATCCGCTTGGCTTATGAGACTGCCGGACGGCAGCCTCCTGACCGTATAACAGCTCACTCTACTAAGGCTGTGGCTTCCACATGGGCCTATAAGAACGAGGCTTCTGTTGACCAGATATGTAAGGCAGCGACTTGGTCTTCTCTGCACACTTTTGCCAAATTCTACAAATTTGATATTTTTGCTTCTTCGGAGGCTGTTTTTGGGAGAAAGGTTTTGCAAGCCATGGTGCCTTCTGTTTAGGTAACCTGATTTGCTCCCTCCCTTCATCCGTGTCCTAAAGCTTTGGTATTGGTTCCCACAAGTAATGGATGACGCCGTGGACCGGACACACCAATGTTGGAGAAAACAGAATTTATGCTTACCTGATAAATTACTTTCTCCAACGGTGTGTCCGGTCCACGGTCCGCCCTGGTTTTTTTAATCAAGTTGAAAATGTTTTTCTTTATACACTACAGTCACCACGTAGTTTCTCCTTTTTCTCCTAACCGTCGGTCGAATGACTGGGGGGCGGAGCCAGAGGGGGAGCTATATGGACAGCTCTTGCTGTGTGCTCTCCTTGCCTTTCCCTGTGGGGGAGAACATTTCCCACAAGTAATGGATGACGCCGTGGACCGGACACACCGTTGGAGAAAGTAATTTATCAGGTAAGCATAAATTCTGTTTTTTGGAGTGTCCCATGGCTTCAGCTCGTCGATCGCAAAGACCAGGGGACTGATTGGAGTTTCCTACACTCAGAACCAACTAAATACGGTTGGCGGTAAAACCCAAGTTGAGACAGTTTGTTTATTTTTTGAGGTGATGGGTTTCATATGTTTGCATAATAACTTATGCTTATCTGTTTAATAAGATGTCCTAATTGTTTTAATAACGTTCCATAGCCTAAAGGAAAGTGATGACACAGTTTTATTTACCCTGTACTAGTGAGAGAGAGAATAGCTATCTGTTGATGTAATGTGCCTGTATTTTAATACACGCTTCTAGCCATACTAAGCATAGCGGTATACGGAGTGACCCCAAAGTATCAGGATTGAAATAATAAAAAAAAAAAACAAACGTGGTTGGCTATATCTGACTAGGCATACCACGAACTCCTTTTCCTACTTACACTACCTTTATTAATTTGATAATTGGAGGTATGCAATGCTCAGCGCTGTGATGTAATTGATACATGCCTTTTTACTGTAAATATACTGTTTGTCTTATATCGCATTTTTATAATTCAAAGGGAGGTTTTGTGGGGTGTGTGGGGGGCCCTAAAAAGTTACCTCATATCTTATAAAATACAATAGCGAGTACAAAACTGATAGAAATACAGATTGTGGAATCAGGATATACTGTGGGCTCCCTCCCTGGGTCTAACGGCCGAGACTTTGGGTGGGATACTGAAAAATAATAGTAGGACTGCTATGTTTAGGGGTCTATAGGTCAGGCACACTCTTTCCACATCCATACATGTACATTTCATTTATAGCACAACAGTAAGGCGAGTATATCAAATTAGTTAAGCACGCTACCTATCCTGCAATGACCCGGAGATTAATTGCACTACCCTGACCTCACAACCTTAGATTTAATTTTATAACCCTAAGTACACTTTCCCCTTTTTTTTTTTTCTCTTTTCCATTTTTGATATTACCCCCCGTAGATGACCACTAGATCTATATAATTTATATCTAGCATATAGTGCTAAAAGTGCTGGACCTAGATAAACAATATCTAGTAAATCAGGGCCAAGGGTAATAAACTTTCATATCACTAAGATTGTTACAGCTTATTATTACCCTTCTTTTTTTTTTTTTTTTTCTTTAGTTTGTTCTCCATAGCACCCCATGTTTGTGTATTGAATTTATCTCTGGTCGAAGAGTGACCAATTCTGTTATATTTTGGGGAGTAAAATGAGGACTTTATTATTTCTGAGGGTATGCATCAGAGCTAAAATATTGTTGTAAAGTGTAACATGTACCCTTACTGATTATCTGTATGTAATTTCTTATGTTCTCAATAAAAAAAAATTAAAACAAAAAAAACTTGACGTTGTTAACAACAACAACAAAAAAATCAAAATGATTTAGTACCTTCTTGTCTTACAGTATGACATGAGCTAGTGCTTTACTTCAATGATCAGAAATATTTTTCAAGCAACAGCGAAGATGAAATGCTAAAATATTCCTGCTACAATTTGGCCAATTCCCAGTTTACCCAAACTAAATTAAACTGAGATTGTATAAAACATTACTCAAATGCTGTAATAGTTTTTAAACAATCACGGGTTGTAACAAAAGACTTCACATGCCCTGCTTGTAAGCTAAAAAATGGATCCCTTGCTCATACCTTAGTTGCATCCCACACAGCTCTCTGAATGGCAGCTAGAAAAGAGATATATTAACATCTGTAGTTTATTAAACTGTTAATAAACACTATTGTAGGAGGAGAATCAGGCATGGTATCTTTATTTGAAAAGCAGGAATATAAATTTAGGAAACATCCGATTTTTGGCTCAGAAACCTGGTTAGCACTTGCTGATTGGTGGCTATATTAAGACACGAATCAGCAAGCGCTACCCAGGTGCTGAACCAAAGATGGGCAGGTTTGTATGCTTTCATTACTGCTTTTCAAATAAAGGTAGCAAGAGAATGAAGAAAAATTCATAATAGGAGTAAATTAGAAAGCTGCTTAAAATTGCTTGCTCTATCTGAATCATGAAAGAAAAAATTTGGATTTCATATCCCTTTAATATTAATTAAGATAATGAAAGATATGTCAGGGTTTTTAGACACAAATCAACCTTCTTGGTTTTTTTTTTTTATTGACTGATTTTTATTAAAACATACAAATTGTAAATGCAATTGGAACCATCTACAAAAACAATGGTAACAACCACACATAGGTTCAAGGCAACATACACTGCTATCTGACTGCTATTGTTACTTGCCATTGTATAGGGTTTTAATCAGAAGTTTAATTAATCTAAAGAGAAAAATATGCAATTGGTATGTAAGGATAGAAGATAAACAGTGTACATTGTGTATATAATATAATAGCTAGATTATATTAAACATGTCAGACAAAAACGACAAAAACATATTTCTTTATTTCCCCCATTCCATTATCTTGATGGCTGTTGCTTTATTTTGTTGATCATTTCACTAACCCTGTCACTCCCTATCTGATTATAGAGGGGCAGTAAGTTTAGGGCTGTGCCAGAATACTTTTCTAATGTTATGGATATAATTAAGAATATATTCTGCATGCTCCCATGTAGAGGGATTAACTTTCTCTCAGAATCTGGCAATTGCAAATTTCATAGATAAGAATAAATATACGTAGAAGTAACCAAAACTGCATCTGCCACAACTGTGTTATGACCAGGCAGGACCACCAGGGGCGCGATCCGATATATGCCGTACTTTTCCGCGCAATCGAGGGAACCCACGCCACCCGTAGTTTCACCTCGCACATCGGGGTATTACATATACCTCAAAGGCAGTTGTTAAAGTGCCGTAAGTCGGATAAACTAGCGATGTCCAGAAATAAGCGTAACTACAAATTTCTGGAGTCGCCAGTGACTTACGGCACTTTAGAAACTGCCTGCGCCTAAAACAAGTAACTAAAATATTAAATCTCCCGTAACTGTCTAACACGCCTCCCAAAAATAAGCCCTACACGTATACCCCTATATCCGCAATCCCCCCTCTCACTCCTAATAATAAATGTATTAACCCCTAGACCGACAACCCCCACAACGTAATAAGCCTAATTATTAACCCCTAAACCACCATAGCCCACACCACAATAAACCTATCCTAGTATTAACCCCTAAACTGCCGCTTCCGGAGTCCACCGCCACCTACATTATATGTATTAACCACAAAACCGCCGCTCCCGGACCCCGCCGCACCTAAATAAAAAGTGTTTAACCCCTAAACCTCCGCTTCCCAAGCCCACCGCCACCTACATTATATGTATTAACCCCTAAACCGCCGCTTCCGGACCCCGCCGCACCTAAAGTGTTTAACCCCTAAACCGCCACTCCCGGACCCCGCCGCCATCTACATTAAATTTATTAACCCCCTAATCTGACCCCCCTACACCGCCGCCACCTACATTAAATGTATTACCCCCTAAACCTAAGTCTAACCCTAACACCCCCCTAACTTAATTATTATTTAAATAAATCTAAATAATATTAATATTATTAACTAAATTATTCCTATTTAAAACTAAATACTTACCTATAAAATAAACCCTAAGATAGCTACAATATAATTAATAATTACATTGTAGCTATTTTAGGATTTATTTTTATTTTACAGGCAACTTTGTATTTATTTTAACTAGGTACAATAGCTATTAAATTGGTAATAACTATTTAATAGCTACCTAGTTAAAATAATTACAAGATTACCTGTAAAATAAATCCTAACTTAAGTTACAGATACACCTAACACTACACTATCAATAAATTAAATACATTAACTACAATAATCTAAAATAAAATACAATTAAATAAACTAAACTATAGTACAAAAAAAAACAAACACTAAATTACAAAAAATAAAAAAATATTACAAGAAGTTTAAACTAATTACACCTAATCTAAGCCCCCTAATAAAATAAAAAAAGACCCCAAAATAATAAAATTCCCTATCCTAAACTAAATTACAAATAGCCCTTAAAAGGGCCTTTTGCGGGGTATTGCCCCAAAGTAATCAGCTCTTTTACCTGTAAAAGAAAAGAACAATCCCCCCCAACATTACAACCCACCACCCACACACCCCTACTCTAAAACCCACCTGATCCCCCCTTAAAAAACCTAACACTACCCCATTGAAGATCACCCTACCTTGAGCCGTCTTCACCCAGCCGGGCCGAAATCTTCATCCGATGGGCCAGAAGAGGACATCCAGACCGGCAGAAGTCTTCATCCTATCCGGGCAGAAGAGGACATCTGGACCGGCAGACGTCTTCATCCAAGCGGCATCTTCTATCTTCATCCATTCGACGAGGAACGGCACCATCTTGAAGACCTCCGGCGCGGAACATCCTTCTAGGCCGACGGACTAACGACGAATGAATATTCCTTTAAATGAAGTCATCCAAGATGATTCTATCAGTCAATTGGAATTAAGGTAGGAAAAATTAGGGGGCTTAGATTAGGTGTAATTAGTTTAAACTTCTTGTAATATTTTTTTATTTTTTGTAATTTAGTGTTTTGTTTTTTTTGTACTATAGTTTAGTTTATTTAATTGTATTTTATTTTAGATAATTGTAGTTAATTTATTTAATTAATTTATTGATAGTGTAGTGTTAGGTGTATTTCTAACTTAGGTTAGGATTTATTTTACAGGTAATTTTGTAATTATTTTAACTAGGTAGCTATTAAATAGTTATTAACAATTTAATAGCTATTGTACCTAGTTAAAATAAATACAAAGTTGCCTGTAAAATAAATATAAACCCTAAAATAGCTACAATGTAATTATCAATTATATTGTAGCTATCTTAGGGTTTATTTTATAGGTAAGTATTTAGTTTTAAGTATGAATAATTTAGTTAATAATATTAATATTATTTAGATTTATTTAAATAATAATTAAGTTAGGGGGGTGTTAGGGTTAGACTTAGGTTTAGGGGGTAATACATTTAATGTAGGTGGCGGCGGTGTAGGGGGGTCAGATTAGAGGTTAATATATTTAATGTAGGTGGCGGCGGTGTAGGGGGGTCAGATTAGAGGTTAATATATTTAATGTAGGTGGCGGCAGTGTAGGGGGGTCAGATTAGGGGGTTTAGGGGTTAATACATATAATGTAGGTGGCGATGGGCTCCGGGAGCGGCGGTTTAGGGGTTTATACACATTATTAGGTATTGCGGTGGGGGATTGCGGTTGAAAGGTAGATAGACAGTGCGCATGCGTTAGGTTTTTTTTTGCAGGCATTTTAGGGAGTTGAGGTGCTCCCATACTCAGCGCAAGGCCTGCTACGGCTGCTTTTTATGGCGAGGTGAAAATGGAGTAAGATTTCTTAATTTTCGCCATGTAAGGCCTTACGCTGGATATTGGATACCAAATTGCGCGGGTTTTATATGTTAGTCTATGGGTGAAAAAACTACGTCCGACAGGTGAAATATACGTGCCGCATTTATATGCGGCGCTGTATATAGGATACCAAACCCGCGGAAAAAAACGGCGTCGCCGGCTTTTGCGGGCGACGCTGCATATCACATGGGGCCCCAGATGTGTAGGTGAGCACCTGTCTGACCACACGTGCCAACACAGGGCCAGATTACAAGTGGAGCGCTAACTGTTAAGCGTGAGCGTTAAGGGGTTTATAGCAGGTGTTTGCGCGTGTTTATTCAAGCGCAATTGAATTTAACATGCATCAGGGTTATCGCAACCTCAGAGCTCTTGTTAACTGTTACGCATGAATAAAAGTGTCACTAAATACATCAAAAAATTTATTATACAGTACAGTTACACTTATAATAACACTGTCTAATAAAATATTAAAAAAATATTGCAATAAAAAGTTATAAGGGCTCAAATATGAGGTTTCAGGTGTCTCGGGAAAAAAGGCTGCAAAGGGCTTTAACACAGAGATACATACATATACATATCTAAATAACAAAATGTATTCACAGAATCCTATTTTTACATATGGAAATTACATCACCTGGCAACCGGGAGGAGGCAAAGACACCCTAACCAAAGCATTCAACTATCCCTCCTACTTCCCCTTCCCTCCCTGTAGCACATATCCAAGGATAGGGAAAAGCAAGTGAGATACACAGGGTAAGAGGTGCAAACTGGAACTGCCGCCAACAATAATAAAACAGGGCAGGTTCATGGACTCTCACTACCAAGAAAGAAAATAATTTATCAGGTAAGAATACATTTTGTTTTCTTTTTAATGGTAGTGAGAGTACACAAAATCCTATTCTTACAAATGGGAATTTATACCCAAGCTGTGGAGTCCACAAATAAAAAGGGACGGGGTTAATAGGAAAGGCAGTTACCTAGTTACTAGCCACCACCGCCTGAAGAATCTTTCTGACAAAAGATGTCTCTGCAGTGGCAAAAACATGGAACTGGTAAAATTTAGTGACATTATGAAGTGAAGACTAGGTTGCAGCTTTGCAGATCTGTTCATTCTTGGAGGCCCAAGACGTAGATACTGAACGAGTGGAATGAGCAGTGATACAAGCCGGGGTTGATGACCTGCCTCCATGTAAGTCAGACGAATAAGATTCATCAGCCAAGAAGACAAGGAAGTAGCAGTAGCCTTTTGACCTTTATGCTTACCAGAGAAAAGAACAAACAGGCTTTGCACCTGGCGAAAATCATTAACAGCATGAAGGTAAGACTTTAATGTCCTGACCACATATAATTTATGTAACAACCTCTCCTTAGAAGAACCAAAATTAGGACATAAAGATGGCATTACAATCTCCTGATTTATGTTGTCAGTCGAAACTACCTTAAGGATGAAACCTGGTATAGTTCTCAATACCTGAAGTAAAGCCGTATAGCCGTTAAACACCAAGGAGACTCCCAAACAGATTCCAAACTACGGAAACCCTAAGGATCAAAAAATAGGTGCGGCACAGTCTCTGGTTATACTTGGCACTCTGAACACACTGAGGAATGCGTTTCAAATCTTTGTCAAGCTCAGTTAAACAACTCCAATATGTAATCCTTTATACCTCAGTCTTTAAAGGTACAGTGTATCTTACTTTCAGATATCAATGTTCAAAACATTTTACTCAACTGTTACAGACAAGAATCATACAGTATAATTCTAATAATAACAGATAGACAAACTATCTAGTATCCTTTACCGAATTGGAAAAAGTAATTTGTATATATAGGCATCATATCATATTTTTTTGCCAATACATTTTACCAAAAATTCATCCCCATATTTATTCTGAAACCAAATCAACTTTAACAAATATAAAATATTTTTTGCAAAAATATTTCTCTATAATTTTATCTTTTAATATTTTTTTAAAAATTAGAAAATTCATTTTCATAAGGAGATCCTTCAATAAAGATTAAAAAACAAAAACAAATTATGCTTACCAGATAATTTCCTTTCCTTCTGTACAGGGAGAGTCCACAGCTGCATTCATCACTTGTGGGAAATACAGAACCTGGCCACCAGGAGGAGGCAAAGACACAACAGCCAGAGGCTTAAATACCTTCCCCAATTCCCTCATCCCCCAGTCATTCTGCCGAGGGAACAAAGAACAGTAGGAGAAATATCAGGGTAAAAAGGTGCCAGAAGAAACAAATTAAATTTAGGGCCGCCCATCAGAGAACACGGACAGGAGCTGTGGACCCTCCCTGTACAGAAGGAAAGGAAATGATCTAGTAATCATAATTTATGTTTTCCTTCTTTATACAGGAAGAGTCCACAGCTGCATTCATTACTTGTGGGAAATTAAACCCAAGCTACAGAGGACACTGAATGCTAACAGGAGAGTAAACAGAAGAGGCGGCCTAAATCTGAGGGCACCACAGCCTGCAACAAACCCATTCTCCCGAAGGCTGCTTCAACAGAAGCAAAAATAAAAAGGAAAAAGAATGCTGGGAGGACCAAGCAGCCGCCCAACAATCAGAACCATAGAGATCTCATGCCAGAGACCCAAGATGACGTCACTGCTCTCAAACTGAGCCATAAACCCCTGAGGAGGCTAATATTCCGCTGTCTCCGAGATCAAGTGGAAAAACACTCCTCCACTAACAATAAGGAAGTCAACTAAGCCTCCAAATCCTTGCACTTCCCACATACAAATATACAACAGAAAACAAACTGTCCATTCTAATGTAGACTGAAAGGAACATCAAGGCATGATTCCCCGAAAGGGGAATAACCTTTTCCCATTTAGAAAAGGAATATGACATAGAAAAATAACAATCTTAGGGAGAAAAAAAAACTAACAAATCTCTTAACACAGCCTTATTATAAAGGAAACCCCTTTCAGGAGTATGTATTGCAAGGATGTAACAGAGATTTTGGCACGTAGAAAAAAGTGAAAGACCACCTCCTGCACAGGTACAAAAGTAACCTGATGCAACTCCCTAAAAATAAAGTCTAAACTCCAAGAAGGAGCAGTAGATTTAACTCACCAGCCTGATCTGATGTTCAATGAACCTCTGGAACAGAAGAACAAACAAGGTATCTTAAAAATTGCTTGTGAGCCCACATTCAAGGGGCAAGGAACTGCAGCTGGATTCAACCTGCAACCTTCCGCTAGCTAGGCAGCTAAGCTAACCATCAGGCTAATATAGCTAGCTGCCCCAAAAAAGATTGTTCAAACTAGTAACTAGCTAGGAAGGCCCTTCTCCAGATCATCCTGAATGAAAATAAGGGAAAAAAACCTGGAACTCAGATAGAGAGCCAGGACGAACTATCTCTTTCTGACAAAGGGGGGTCCTCCACACCTATGATAGATGATGAGGGACCAGCTACGCGCTAAAGGAAAGGACCGTAACCTTTAAAAAACAAAATCCTCCCTCAGCTCCACGCAACTTCTCGCAATCCGCCTCAGAAGAACAAGGTAACTCCCATGGCAACGAAGCCCCTAAACCGCGAATACGAACTCGCAAGCATTAAACGGAGCAATCAGTCTCACTGACGCCTGCATCTGCTAGGATGACATGGCCGAAAAGAAGAAGGTTAAAATAGACCTTCCAAGCACCGTTAAGGATCCATTAGCTCTGTCTGAAGATCCCTGACCATGACCCCTTAAGGGGAAACCTGGTATTGGTACTGACGCCCTGAGACTCTCGATCGGATTCCCCATTCAGATAAGAACATTCTAAACCCTTCGTATAGTCAGATCAAAGGAATGATTGTAGTGAACATCCGTTTTTGAAGAGCATGCTCAGAGTGGATCGCTGACAATGATCCACCAAACTCGAGACCCTCCTGTCTACATAGGAGGAACTCTCTTTCTCAGAAAGAGATCTACCCACTGAGAGGTCCCAACTGGTACGATCTCAAAAGACCAAATCCTCAGAGCAGAATGCACGGCTGAGGAACCTTAGGAATAATCGGAAGGAAACTCCTGATACACGGACCCCCATTGGACACTCTCTCCCCACTGACAGGGAAGTGACAAAGTCAAAATCGCCCGGAGAGCTAAAAGAAAAATCCCTCAGGACAGGGAGATCTGGACATAGCACTGGATATCGATTCCCCCAACCGGTATTCCATGTAAGTCTGCTAAGACAGAGTAAAAAAAAACAACGCCATGCCGAAGTCTCGGCCTCGGCCGAATACCTCACCCTCCACCACAGTGCCAATGAAGGCCAGAAGGGGGATTGGAGGGCATAACCCGATGAGGTAAACAATAACTTTGGAATATCTAAGGAAAAAACTTCCTGTCTGTAAGACCATATCCAATAGTCCACCCTGGTGCTTAAACCAGAAAACTCAGGTCTAGCTCCAACTCTGAGGATCACAAAGACAAAAGAAAATCCCTAAAAAGTCTAGCAGATGATGGTAAGAAAACTGGAACCGCCAAGACCCGGGAGCTACTGTAAAATATGGAAGCAGAATACTGCCACATAAAACCCCAGATCCCCCCCCCAAAAAAAACCTAGGATCAGAACGAGGTTTACTGGAAATACGGTCCCTAAGAACCGGATTTGCACAAAAGGATGAAACAGAAAAGATATCCTTCTTCCTGAACAAAGGTAGAGAGGAACCTTATAGTCTCCCTCAAAAAGGAGATCTAATTAGCTCTGCTTAAGATCATAAAGTCCAAATAGGACGGAAGGTCCCTCCCCTTATTGGACCATGCACCAACAGTGGAATGAAAATATTTTCACAGTGTGATAGGTACCAGGACAATGACTCTAAAAGTCACCTAAAAAACTTCCCTCTCTCTGCCGAAAGGCGAAATCAAGAGAGGAAAAAACTTGCCCAGAAAAAACAGAAAATGAAGCCTAGCTCCAGACTCTAGGACCCCTGGATCCAATATGATCCAGCATCAAGCGCCCATCCAAGATAGTACCTAAAACAGGCCCTGCCTGTCATCTAGGATACATGGACCTGCACTGCCTGGACAGGAATAGCTAGAAATAACTCCTTCTCTTGTGTAGAAAGAAAGTGCAGACTTAACTAGACCCAAAACAGGTCCTGCCTGTCATCTAGGATACAACATATCTGCCAGAATGCTCAAGGGCTAAACAGAAAATTCTTAAGTTCCAGCAATGCTAGAAAAACTGAGAATAATCCAAATAAAGAAATATAAGTTTAATTTTTTTAATATAATTTTTTTTAAAATTTAAAATTTATTAATTTTTTAATTTTTATAGAAGGATCTCCATATCAAAATAAATTTCTAAGGTTTAAAAAAATATTATAAGATAAAATTAGAGAGAAATATTTTTGCAAAAAATATTTTATATTGGTTGAAGTTGATGTGGTTTCAGAATAAATATGGGGATGAATTTTTGGTATAATATGATGCCTATATATAAAATACTTTTTCCAATTCGGTAAGGGATACTAAATAGTTTGTCTATGGGGCATATGTATCAAGCTCTGAATGGAGCTTTCTTGCCCTGTGTTTCTGGCGAGCCTACAGGCTCGCCAGAAACAGCAGTTATGAAGCAGCGGTCACAAAGAGCGCTGCTCCATAACCTGTCCGCCTTCTCTGAGCAGGCGGACAGACATCGCCGGAAATCAACCTGATGAAGTACGATCGGGTTGATTGACACCCCCTGCTGGCGGCCTATTGGCCGCGAGTCTGCAGGGGGCGGAGTTGCACCAGCAGCTTTTGTGAGCTGCTGGAACAATGCTGAATACGGCGAGCGTATTACTCGCCGAATTCAGCGAGGTCTGTTGGACCTGATCCACATTGTCGGATCAGGTCCGACAGACCTTGATAACTAGAGGCCTATGTCTTATTATTAGAATTATACTGTCTGATTATGATTCTTGTCTAACAGTTGAGTAAAATGTTTTGAACATTGATTTCCGAAAGTAAGATACACTGGACCTTTAAAGACAGAGGTATAAAGGATGACGTTTGGGAGTTGTTTAACTGAGCTTGACAAAGATTTGAAATGCGTTGCTCAGTGTGTTGAGTATAGCCAGAGACTGTGCCGCACCGATTTTTTGATCCTTAGGGTTTCCATAGTTTGGAATCCGTTTGGGAGTCTCCTTGGTGTTTAACGGCTATACGGCTTTACTGCAATATCTCTCCTGAAAGTAGGTCAGAGATTTAAACCAGACGTTGCCTGTGGTGGCAGGTAGAGTAGGACCGAATCAGGACCTGCTGGGGAGATTGAGCCGGAATTTTCTTTCCTATGTGTAAGTACGAATGCCCTTTGTGTCAATTAACTTTGATATCTACCTAAGAAACCGTTGTTTTGTTTCATCTAGACGGCTTGCGATCTACACTATCCTTTTTGGGGAACATCGTTGGAGGCTTTGGTGGCTCCTATACCTCTGAGGGAAGTCGTTCTTTTAGGACATTTTAGTCAATCTACGGACTGGATTCTGCTACTTTTTATGTTAAGTATGTATATTATTTTTGTCAATTGTGTATCATATTTGTTTTAATCATATGTTTTTAGTAATGTATCTATTTGTCATGTATATATGAATTGCTGCATATTTTTATTCGAATACAAATTAATTAAATTATATTTTGTTTAGGGCTTTTGGCATTTTACTACTAATGTGATTTTAACAAGAGATTTATTAAATTGGTTTGAAGTTAGTACAAAATTCATACAGGGATGATATTTATTTTAAGTATCTTCAAGTATTATTAAATATTTTAGATAGATTATTCAATTTACATATTTACAATATATTATTAGATATATAATCTGTATTATATTATTTTGTGTATAGACAAGATCCTTTTAGTTTTTTAGTTCCCCTTCTTTCCTTCAACTTTAACATTTTTGCGCAAAATAAGTTTTAATCATTTGGTTCTAAGATATTCTTTAGAGGAGTGGGAGTACCTCTTATCTTATTTTTGTCTGTTGAGGGGGCATTGTGCACTGGTCTTTACTATATTTCTTATAGTTATATAGTATACTTTCTTAGTTCTCAATACCGCCTTATCCTGGTGAAACACCAAATAAAGAGGATCACATTGGAGAGCTGACAACTCTGAATGCAGAAAAGATTGTCAATAAAAATAACACTTTCCAGAAAAGTAATACAGGGAATGCATAGGTTAAAACGGAACATGTTGCAAAATGTTAAGAACAAGGTTAAGACTTCATGGAGGAGCAATTGGTTTGAATACTGGTCTGATTCTAACCAGAGCCTGAACAAAGGATTGATCATCAGGCAACCGTGCCAACTTTTTATGCAACAAAACTGAAAGTCAAAATGTGGCCCTTATCAAGTCTCTCCTGAAGGAACTGAAAAAAATGCAAAATGCTCACCTTGTGCCAAGAGAACCCACGTTTAGCACACCAACACAGGTAAACCTTCCACACCTTATGATAGATACGTCTGGTAACTGGTTTACGAGCCTGGACAAAAATGTCAATCACAGACTCAGAGAATATTCTTTGACCCAGAATTAGCCGTTCAATCTCCACGCAGCTAGACTCAGAGAAACTAGATTTTGGTAAAAGAATAGACCTTGAGATAGAAGGTCCACTCTATTAGGAAGACACCACAGTGGAGTAGATGACATCCTTATGAGATCTGTATACTAGGGGCTATCAATATCGCTGACACCTCCTGTTTGATCCTCACCATGACTCAGGGAAAAAGAACTGAGTAAGAGATAAACCACAAGGGAACCGCCAGAGAATCTATTACCTCACCTTGATCCAGATCCGTACCTCGGAAACTTAAAACTGAGATGTGATGTCAAGACATCTATCTCCAGATAGCCCCATTGGAAAACAATCGAGTTGAATATTTCTTGACTGAGACCATTTCCCTAGAGTGAAGAGCCTGTCAACTTAATAGTCTGCTTCCCAGTTTTCCACTCCTAGAATTTGAATTGCGGATATTAGACATTGGTGACTTTCCGTCCAGGCCAGAAAGTGAGTCACCTCTTTCATCGCCAAAGAACTGTGAGTCCCTCCTTGATGGTTCACATACGCCACCGCTGTGACGTTGTCTGAATGAAATCGAATAGAATGGACGGAACTCAGTTTGGGTGACGCTAGATATATATCTGCATGTAATAAATACTACTATAAAAAAGAATATGCATAGAAACTGATCTAAAAATTCAGTATAAAACCTTTTAAAACTTACTTAGAAGCTCCATGTTTAGCACTGTTGATTAGGTTAGCAGGAACACCCAGGGAAAGTGGCTGAATCGCAGAGTCTGTCTCTGTCAAAAGAATTGAAATAAGGGTGCAGTTTGCCGAGGCATAGATAGAAGGTAATTACAAAGGTAAAAAGTGTATTATTATAACTGTGTTGGTTATGCAAAACGGAGGAATGTGTAATAAAGGGATTATCTATCTTTTTAACCAACACAAATTCTGGTGTTGACTGTCCCTATAAGGCACGTTATTAAAATATAACAAATAAAATATTAAACTAAGTTCTCATGTGCGCTAACCTGACCGTGTTAAAGGGACATGAAATCCAAAAAATTGCTTTCAGAATTTAGATAAAGAATACAATTTAAAAAAGTTTCCAATTTACTTCTATTATTATAAATTTGGTTCATTCTCATGTTATTCTTTGTTTAAGACATATCTAGATAGGAAGCATGTACATGTTTTCAGCACTACATTGTAGGAAATAGTGCTGCCATATAGTGCTCTTGCTAATGTATAGCATTGGTTGCAAAACTGCTGCCATTTTTTTTTTTTTTTAAAGTTTTAAATATTTTTATTGAGAAACAGTAAAATAAATGTACAAATACCAAGGAGACGCAACTACAATTCGTCAAGACAGATCTTAGAAATATAACAGACAATCGATTGCGTCAAAATTAAATAAACAGTTTCACTTAATGGGAAATGCTGAGTTTGAACCCGACTTATCAAACCTTTAAACATGGATGACAAGCCTGAAAATAAGGAGGGGGGAACATAAACCTTAAACGTCAATAAAACTCATGTAAAAGAGGGGTAGTAGGAAGGGGGGGGTTGGGGGAGGGGGGGGAAGCCAAAAAGGAAAAGGGAAGTCAAAGTGTAATCCCAGTCATGCTAAATGGGTAACAGATATGGGGAAGGTGCAGTCAAAAACCTAAGCGTCCTGGGCGGTTGCGTTGGGTTTCCAGTCTGTGTTGTGAATCCCTTTCCAATCTGCCCATACCATCTCAAAGAGATCAGATTTGTTTAATTTGTAAAAGATATCCTTTCCCATGGTATAAATATAAGCCATATTATTACAAACTACAGGCCAGCTAGGAGGTAGTTCTTTTTTCCAGGAGCATGCTATAGAGTATTTAATAGTCATGAACAGGTAAATGCAAATATATGATGTTTGGGTAGTGAATGTAGGTTTAGGTGGAGAAGAGCTGAAGTAAACAGCCTGGGGAGCCTAATGCCAATACTCTGTAGGACCGAAAACCATTTTTGCCATAGGGGTTGGATCACGGGACACTCCCACCATATATGATGGGCATTGCCCCTGTGGCCACAGTTTCGCCAGCATTTCGGGGACACATTCTGGAAGATTTTTGCTAACCTAGTGGGTACATAGTACCAGTGAGAGATAAGTTTAAAGTAGGTCTCGTACAACGTTGTACAATGAACAGCTTTCTGGGTCAGAGAAAAGGCTCGCTCCCACTCCTCAGGGGTAGTGTGCCTCCCTATCAGTGTTTCCCAGCGGGACAGATGGGCAGGAGTTTCCGGGCTTTGTGGCCCACCTAAAAGCATGTAATGAGTAGAGAGGGGCCTACATAACCTATTTCCCCTAGCCCAGATGGACTCCCAAAGGGTCAATGGCCTATCTGAGGTGGGTTTAAAACCCCAAATACTTAGGAAACTCTTAATCCTGTGATATTCAAAGGATAAGTACGAAGGGACCTGGGTAGCTCCGCAAAGTTGGGATAGTTATTTAATGGAGTCTCGGGGGGACAAGGACCAAAGGTCCGATACACGAATAATTCCTAGTTGGGCCTATTTATTGGGGTGAGAGTCTTGTAGACCCGAGAGTAGGCCTGCTATGGAGGCGACTGGGGAAGGGTGAGGGGCTACATGCGGGTGGTGCCGGATTTTATCCCAGAAGTCGAGACATTCACATACAACAGGGTTGACCAAGGCCAGTTCCCTTTGGCAATGCGGCGGGGTCCAAATTAGGTCCCGCAATGTAATTTGAAAGGGTAGCGAGGCCTGTTCAATGGATTTCCATTTAGCATCCGAAGACTTTACCCCCCATTGGGAAACATGAGTGAGCATTGCTCCCTCATAATAATGTATCACCGACAGGGAAGCCAAGCCCCCCGAGGATTTAGGGAGTTGAAGCACTCTATGTGCGACTCTAGGCGGTTTACCCATCCAGATAAATTTTGTGAACCCGCTCTGGAATTGGAGAAGTAAATGTCTCGGTATTTTAATGGGTAGGAAGAGGAATAGGTACATCAACCTGGGGAGGAACGACATTTTCAACGCTGTGATCCTGCCCAGCCAAGATACATGTTGGAGATTCCAGTCTTTTCGCAAGGAACACAGTGAGGCTAAAAGAGGGAGATAGTTATCTTTAATTATTTGAGGGAGGCTACTAGAGATCCGGACCCCTAAGTGTAGAACGGATTGTTCTGTCCAAGTAAAATTATAATTCTTAGTGAGGGGAGCTAATTGTACACTTGTAAACCCTTGTGTATACACTTGAGTTTTTGATAAGTTTAGTTTGTAGTAAGAGTGGGCGCCTAAAGTGGTAAGTATATCTAGGAGTCTAGGTATACTATGCTCAGGATGCGACGAGAAGAGGGTGATGTTGTCGGCAAATAGTGCAATCTTGTGCAAGGTACCCGACACAGTGACACCTTTAATTTGGGGATCAGATCTTATTTGCTCTGCGAGGGGTTCGATCAAGAGGGCGAACAAAAGAGGCGAGAGGGGACACCCCTGTCTGGTGCCGTTTGTAATAGAAAAGAGAGGGGAATGGAAGCCCAGCCCACTCACAGATCCAGTAGGAGTGGAGTAGAGGGCCTGAATAGCCGCTATGAAGTCAGGGGGAAAGTGAAATCTCTTGAGGACCGCCCAGAGATACTGCCATCTGATCCGGTCGAACGCCTTCTCAGCGTCAAGAGGGATGACCGCAAGCGGCCTTAAAAGTCGTGAGACGAGAATGAGAATATTAAGGAGTCGCCTCGTGTTGTCTGGACCCTCTCGGAGAGGGACGAATCCCACCTGATCCGGGTCAATAAGGGAGGGCAAAAGATTGGTAAGACGGTTGGCTAGTATCTTTGAATAGAACTTAATGTCCATGTTTATCAAAGAGATAGGCCTGTAACTCGCGCAGAGGGATGGGTCCTTGTCGGGTTTGAGGATGGTGACAATATTGGCTTCTAGGAATTCTCTCTGAAAGCGGCCTTCTTTTCTGGCTAAGTTATAAAACTTTAATAGTAAAGGGGCAAGTTCTTGAGCATAGACCTTATAAAAATGAACCGGGTAGCCATCTGGGCCAGGGGACTTGAAGGACTTCACGTTCTTAATAACTCTCATGATTTCTGGAAAAGAAAAAGGGGAGCTTAAAATATCTCGCTGTTCCGGGGCAAGCATGGGGAGCGACAAAGTCTCAAGATAAGTCTCCAGAACCTCCTGAGGAGAGGACCTAGGTGACTCAGCTGTGGCTATATTGTAAAGCTTGGCATAGTAATCAGCAAAAGCCTCGCCGATCTGGGACGGAATCTGAAGAAGGGAACCTGAGGACCTTATGGAATGAATTCGGGATGCCCCTAACCTATTTCTAATTTTGTTCGCTAGCAGAGTATCAGCTTTATTACTTTTATAGTAGAATAAGTGCTTGAGCTTGGTAAGGTTAAGCTGGGTTCTGCGTAGTTCAATTCTGGAAATGTGGTCTTTAAGAGCAATAATTTGGGATGTGGTATTTGCGGTGACGGCACTTCTGTTGCGTGCCTCTAGTTGCCTCAACTTAATATGAGCTTGTTAGAGGGTGAGTCCTGCTAGCTTTCTAAGGTGTGATTGTTTAGTAATAAGGAGACCCCTAATTGTAGCTTTAGCAGCCCCCCATAAAGTATCGTCTATAACAGATAGATTGTCATTAGTTTGGATGAAGTGGGTGATATCTCTGTGAAGTTCCTCTCTGAAGGGTACATCCTCTAGAATCTGGTGGGGTAGCCACCATTTGGGTCTGATATGCGTAGTGTTAGTAGAAGTCATGTCAGTCTGGACTAGGTCATGGTCTGATCAGGCACAAATGGATATTTTGGCCATCTTAATTAAATAAAGAGAGTCAGCCGTGGAGAAAATGTAATCTAGTCTCGAGTATAGTTTGTGGGGGTGCGAGAAATGGGTATAGTCATGGTCGCATGGGTGTAGAGCTCTCCAGATATCATACAGGCACGAGGCAGACATTATTTGTCGCAAACTAAGTGAAAGTTGTTTGGCTGGGAAGGGTGTTAAATCTGAGAATCTGGATCTTCTGTCTATTGTGTGGTCCCAGACCATGTTAAAGTCTCCAGCTATGAGGACCCTCCCCTGCTGAACCTGAGAGAGGACATGGAGAATGTGTTTAAGGTATCTTGGCTGGTTGGAGTTCAGGAGATATATGGTCACTAGGGTGTAAGTGACATGATTTAGTTTACAGATAAGTATGACATATCTTGCCTGAGGGTCTCTGATGACTTGTACGGGCTCAAAGGCCAGACGCTTGTGTAATAGTATTGCTACTCCTCTGGCTTTTTTAACGTAAGAGGAAGTTTCAATATGAGTATAGGACTTGGAAATGAGCTTGAGAGGCTCTTTGTCCAGCCAGTGGGTCTCCTGCAGGAATACTACGTCTGGGTTATGGTGTTTTAGTGACCTAAGTAACAGGCTGCGTCTTTGAGGAGAATTAAGACCTCTAACATTATGTGTCAGAAGCTTAATTGTGGACATAGCAGATGGAAAGAGTGGGGGTGTGGAGCCCTATGGAGTATTTAGACTATGTCGTGAGCGAGGGGGAGGGTGGAGGGAGAAGTGTAGGGAGGAGAAGGGAGAAGGAAGGGGCACCAAGAGGAGTGCCCAAAGGTGTGGTGGAAATAGTCCACCTCAGAGAGTCCTGGAGTGGACTTCTATGTGGGGGCGGAGCAGTTGAGGAAATTAAGCTAAGGTACAACATACATAACTATAAAAGAGTAATAAGCAGTTTGTTTGAAAACAGTGTGATAGTAATCAGCAGAACATACTTAATAAGAACAAATACAACAGGTATTGCAAACATAAATCTAGTAAACATGAAAACATAAGTTCACAGAGTGGTTGTGAATAGGGGTCAAGATTAGACCCTAATAAAAGTTGAAGAGTGCAAACCTAAGGGTTCAAGAGGTGACTGCAGGTTGCGGCAGTTTTGCCCTTTTAGCTCTGTGGTAATTGACAGTTAACTCTGGCGCGGAAGCGCGCAACTTAGGGTAGGGAGGGTCCCGTTGGGGAGGAGGCTCCGGCCTGAAACCCCAGTTGGTAAGGAGTGCTAGGCCCTGGGCCAAAGTTGCAGCCACAAAAATTTGATTGTCCTTGGTGATGATAAGGCGAGTTGGGTACCCCCATCTGTACTTAATGTTGTTTTTCCGCAGAGTGATAGTGACAGATTGGTAATGCCGTCTCTGTTGGAGGGTGTGACCCGAGAGATCAGGGAGGAGCTGGATGTCTTTAAATTTCTCGCTGAGAGATGGTTTCTTGAAAGCTGCTTGCATCAGTCTATCCTTATATAGAAAACTGTGGAAGCACACTATTACATCCCGTAATTTATCTTGATCCACATTTCTTGAGCGCAGTTCCCTGTGTGCACGCTCCATGGTGGTGGTCAAACCTTCTGTGCTGCCTATCAGGGTATGAAACAGTTCCCTCAAAAAGTCCTGCAGCTCGGTTGGCGCAACCGACTCCGGGATTCCCCGGAATCTGATGTTATTGCGCCTGGATCTGTCCTCTACATCTGCCACCTTGAGTTCCAATTGGGAGATTTGGTCAGCCAGGCTTTCTGAGTAGGCTAAGAAGTTAGATTGATCCACCACCATGTCGTCTTGCTTCCGTTCCAAGGCGTCTACTCTCTCCCCAATTTCCGAGATCTCTTTTTTGAGCTCCGCTGAACTTCGTTGAATTTCCTGAGTAATGAATTTAGTGTGTGAGGCTAAAAATTTCTTTAGAGTTTTCTCAGTAATGTAGTGCTGTGAGGCAGACACAGATTGAATACTAGATTGGGACTCCTTGTCTTGCGAGTCAGGGTCACTCAACTCACCCTGGGGTTCCATATCTGGGCCCTTAGATTGTTGTGAGAAGTGGTCGTAGACTGTCTTCTTAGATTTCGATGCTGATTTAAGAGGCTTCCTACCTAAATAAAGCAGCATAAAACTGCTGCCATTTAGTGCTGCAGACAAGTGTACTCTCCAGAGAATACTTTTTGATAATAGAAGCAAGTTAGAAAGTTGTTTAAAATTGAATGTTCTATCATGTAAACATCTGATTTTGATAAAGTTTGTATGTGCACTCACTCTTCAGTATGAAACAAATTTGTATTTGTAATTTAGGATTCAACTGATACTGAATAATAAGAAGTCCGGGACACACTTTTTAGAACACATGAAGGGGCATTTGTATATAGAAGATGTTGAATAATCCAAAAAGAGCCTTAGCAAAATTTTAGATGTTACTCCCTGGCTCTCAGGATGTGTAAGGCTCTATAATATAAACATCTGATAGGGTTTGTGTGTGCACTCACACTCCAGTAACTAACAATGATAGCAGAATTTTGAGTGCCTTGGGCAGCACAAAACCTAAATACGCCACTGGCAGAATATGTTCTGTATTTCTAAATATATCTGTATATATCTATAGCTATATACAGTATAATCATCTATATTTATAGGTATAGATACTCAATGGACTTCAGTCTTTTTCAACCTCATCTGCTAGATATATATTGTACCAAAATACCATCAGATATATGTAAAAATATGTATTTAAGAATAAATAGAACCTATTCTTCTATGTGCCGAACATTGGAATGTGAAATATTCATATTTTTATGTTGGGTTTCATCTTCATGTTTCATGTTCATAAAAATATGTGATAGGGTTTGTGCGAGAGTGGGGTGTTAGGTTTTTTTTTCAACTTTTTTTCTCCATTGACTTCTTTGAGAGAATATGTGAACGCACATGCAATATTCTAACTTTGGCTTTTTGCGCTAGTCAGGTTACCGCAAGAATGAAAACAGTTTAGTTTCAACTCTTAATACAAGCGCAAGGTTAAGTTTTTTTCCCACATTTTTTTTTCTTTTGACTTCTATGAGAGAATATGTGAACGCGCACAAAATATTCTAACTTCTGCTTTTTACACTATTCGTGTTACAGCAAGAGCGAAAACAAATTACTTTAAACTCTTAATGCAAGCGCAACCCAACGAGTGCAAAAACCTTACTTCTAGCCCAATTAACGCTAGAGCGGAAGCGTTAATTTGCGATTCACTCGTAATCTTGCCCTTAATGTCCCTTTAAGACCTAATGTTCCAAGATATTAAAGATGCCTAGTTAGAAGCACATTTCCAGAAGAAAGAGTTACTTTTACCATGGCAGTTTGCCCCTAAACAGATTATTACAAACAATAACAAAATATACAGGACAGAAATTAAGGAAGATCTGTTACTTCAGAGTTCCAGCACCTAAAGAAATAAAGACCACAATGGACAAAGTGAAAATGTTGAATGCTGAATACATTTATCCAACAACACTAGTCTTAAAAAAAGCTGTCACAATAACGTAAAATAGATTACATAGAAAAGGAGTCCACAAATTGCAAAACAAAATAGGCCACAGAAGCCATATTTTAAATAAAATGACACCTTACATTAATCTTTATACAAAGGCAACATGTTATTTGTTTCAGAACCTCACACTCTTATACTGAAAATATTAAAAATAATAATGACATATGGGTTATTCTCTGGCTAAATGATTAACTCCAAGAAATCAGAAATTCTATGACTAGAGAAGGATTACATTAAATTTAACAAAAATCTCTCTTTCTGGAATTCATGTCTGACAATCCTTAGTCCTGGAACACATCAAACTACATTATGATATTACTAGTCGGTAAGTCTGCCCAGAGGGCAGTCTATATGTTGACTTGTAAATACAACCCCCCCCCCCCCCCCAAGCTATAAAAATAAAAAATAGTAATACAGAAAATAATAAACACATTATCCAAAATAAAAAAATTAAACTTAATCCCTATGAAAATAAATAAAAATAAAAAATAAAACACCCCCTAATCTAATGCTAAACTACCAATAGCCCTTAAAAGGGCTTTTTGTAGGGCATTGCCCTAAGTTAAACAGCTCTTTTACATTAAAAATAAACAGTCCCCCCTAACAGTAAAACCCCCACCCACCAAACCCCCAAAATAAAAAAATAACACTAATAAACCTAATCTACCTATTACCCTGAAAAGGGCATTTGTATGGGCATTGCACTTAAAAGGGCTTTCAGCTCTTTTTCAAAGTACCCAAAAAAAAACTAAGTTAAATTTAAAAAAAAACAAAAAAAAAACCTAACACTGAAGCCCCAAATAGGTACTCAAGGTTTCAGAAGTCCAGCAGAGAAGGTCTTCTTCCAGGCAGGTCCATCATCTTCATCCTCAGCGAAAGTGGAGCGGTCTTCCCAGATGTGGCGATCCTCTGCGACATGGAGACTCCTCTTTATCCAATCGTCCGTGGTATAATGAAGAAAGAATGCAAGGTACCGCAATCAATTTAGGGTACCTTGCATTCCTATTGGCTGAATTTTTCAAAACAGCCAATAGGATTAGAGCTACTAAAATCCTATTGGCTGTTCAAATCAGCCAATAAGATTTCAGTAGCTCTCATTTTATTGGCTGCTGAATTTTTCAAAACAGCCAATAGAATGAGAGCTACTGAAATCCTATTGGCTGTTCAAATCAGCCAATAAGATTTCAGTAGCTCTCATCCTATTGACTGATTTTGAAAATTTCAGCCAATAGGAATTCAAGGTACCCCAATAAATATGGGGTACCTTGAATTATTTCTTCAGTGTGCGGCGAACGATTGCATGAAGAGGAACCTCTTATTTTTTAAACAGTTTTTTTTGGGAGCATTTGGAAAAAGAGCTAAATGCCCTTTTAAGGGCAGTTAAAAAGAGCTAAATGCCCTTTTAAGGACACTGCCCATACAAATGCCCTTTTCAGGGCAATGGGTAGAATACTTTATTTTTACTTTGGGGGGTTTGGTGGGTGGGGGGTTTTACTGTTAGGGGGGACTATGTTTATTTTTAATGTAAAAGAGCGGCTTAACTTTAGGACAATGCCGTAAAAAAAGCCCTTTTAAGGGCTATTGGTAGTTTAGCATTAGATTAGGGGGTGTTTTTATTTTGGGGGGCTTTTTAATTTTCATAGGGTTTAGGTTGAATTTTTTTATTTTGGATGTGTATTATTTTTTGTAATATTTATTTTTTGTAATTAGATTGTTTTAATGTAATTTTTTTTGTATTTTATATTGTAATGTAGTTTATTTTTATTGTAATTAAGGGGTTAATTTAGGGGGTGTTAGGTTAGGGGGCTTAGTCATTAAATTAGTTTTTTGTGTTGTGGGGGTTGGCGGTGTAGGAGTTAATAAGTAAAGTAGGTTTGATGCGTTGTGGGGGGGTGGCGGTTTTTAATACTTATTGTGTGCTGTTAGGTGTTTTTTTTTCATACTTATTGTGGGCATTTTTTTTTTTTTTTTTTTGTAATGCGCCGTTTGCCTTTGCTGCATCCTGGTGGATTCCAAAATTGGCAGGGTGGTGAAAAAAATCCATTTTCGGAATCCACGTAGATGCAGCTTTGCTGCATCCAGGTGAATTCTTTTGGCTGTTCACTGCCTCGCGCTGCCAACATTCTAACATTAAAGTATACAATATATATATATATATATACATTAAACAATGTATATACATATAGCATATACCCACAATCCCACTGCTCCTGTAGGTGTATTATCAATATGTTTAATTCATTATTGTATTAGAGTTTCTATTGCCATACAATACTGTGTAAAGGGATTTTCTACATAACACCTTCGATGTAGGTGGCAATGCTGCTTTGAATATATCGCCAGTATCAGAGAAGCTTCACCACCCACTGAAATGTATGGTAAAACGCCTCTCAGCGATGCTGCCTTTAAACAGTACTGCCCTCATGACAGATCCCTTTTGAATATCTTGCCGCCTCACGTCACTTTTGATGATCAAGAAAAGTAAAGGAAACCATATGAATTTGACCAGGCATTTCTATGGATTTATTTCTGAGCTCTTAAGTTGTGCTGCCAAAATTACATTATTTTCTGGTATATGCTGTGAATGTGTGCACGTTCTTCATAAATTAGGTTCTTTGTCTAAAACCTCTTAAAAAAAAATGCAAAACCTAATTAGTTTTACAATATCCATTAGTAAGTGATGATACAGTTTTCCAAATAAGGGCCCTCATTTAAATATATTAGATATTAAAGCTTTGTATTCAACACGTGTGATATTTGCCGTTCCTTTTATGGCCTTTCAAGTGACTATAAGCTGCTGAATTATGTATTCAATATAATTGGAATATCTGCTTTTCTTATATTCCCACTGGGTTAAAAAAATAAAAATGGTTTTGAAGTTGTTTTTCCCAGGGGTTCTGTAGACCTACTTGGTAGCAATAACACTGAAATTAATTGGCTCCTTATTGATGATGAGTAACGTCTGAATGTAGGCTTTTATAATTTGATGATATCAATTCCTGACGTATGAAAACTAAAAGGGACACTAAAGTCAAAATTAAATGTTTTCTTGCTGAGAAAGAGCATGAAGTTTAAAGAGACTTTACATTTCACCTCAGATTGTGCTCAGTCTTTTTATATGCACACCTTGTGAGGCACCAGTTACTACTGAACATGTGTAAGAGTACACAGTGTATACGTATATGAGTCTGTGATTGGCTAATGACTGTCACATGATAAAGGGGGCCAGTAAATTAAATAAAATTTTGAAAATTTGTCAGAAAAAATATACTGCTCATTTAAAATTTAAATTGTGATTGCATTGTCTTTTTACTACGTACTTATTGATTATGCAATACTCTATTTAATTGTACTTTAACAACTTTATGTGAGCTCCAGAGATAATATGCACTTCTGCGCCAGAGCAGAACATAGCAGGCACACATACAGTCATGGCCAAAAATATTGACACGAAGGCTGCACCTCACTGACGAGGCCCGCAATAGGCCAAAATGTACGTCTGGGGATTTGCTGTTTCTCTCGTTCAGAGAGGGATCGCCTGGTATTTCGATGCTGGACTGTACTGTGAAGTCAGGATCAGACTGATATGCTTCATGAAAGTTCTTCTCTGTGAAAGGCACATGTTGAGCAAAAAGAGGCTGCTTCTTGGATGATAACTAGCCATAGAACAAGCTATTATGCTATTGTTCGTTCCTAGGTTGAGCGCTTCTCTCTTTTTATTTATGCAAATTATGACACTTAGGGAAGTCTTCCTAAGTGTGATGCGGGAATCCAGACGTGGACCCGTTGCTCAGTGTCCCTAGAGGGGTATGGCTGCACCTCACTGACGAGGCCCACAATAGGCCGAAACGTACGTCTGGGGTTTTGCTGTTTCTCTCCTTCAGAGAGGGATTGCCTGGTATTTCGGGGCTGGACTGTACTGTGAAGTCAGGATCAGACGTTCAGGAAAGTTCTTCTCTGTGAAAGGCACATGTTGAGCAAACAGAGGCTGCTTCTTCGGTGGTAAATAGCCATAGAACAAGCTGTTATGCTATTGGTTGAGCGCTTCTCTCTATTTACGCAAATTATGACACTTAGGGAAGTCTCCCTAAGTGTGATGCAGGAATCCAGATGTGGACCCGTTGCTCAGTGTGCCTAGAGAGGTATGGCTGCACCCCCACATGTTGAGAAAAAAGAGGCTGCTTCTTTGGTGGTAACTAGCCATAGAACAAGCTATTATGCTATTGTTCGTTCACAGGTTGAGCGCTTCTCTCTTTTTATTTATATATAGAAATATGTATTTATGAATAAACAGAACAATCTTCTATGTGAAGAACATTGTAATGTGAAATATTCATATTTCATGACAGGTTAGCGCACTTGAGAAAATGCATTTTTTTTCCACTTTTTGTGCTCCATTGACTTCTTTGGGGGAATACGTTAACCCAGTTTCAATATTTGAAGTTTGGATTTTTGTGTGCATTGTGTTAGCGTGCAAGCAAAAACTTTCTACTTTCAACTTGTAATACGCACGCTACCTGTGGTACGTAAATTGCAGAAGTCTAGCGGAGCTAACGTGCAAACAAGATCGTAAAATTCCACTCCACTCATAATCTAGCTCAGAATAAATTACATAACAAGTGAAGTGGAATTTTTTGTTCCCGCGTGTGCATTAACTCCACTAACTTCGGCTTTTTGCGAGCGCGCACGTATTACAAGTTGAAAGTTTTCCCAGAGCAGTTCACACAAACTTGCAACCACACAAAATAAACTCTATTTATATTACCCGAAAAATATACATATTTTAGAAACAGACACATAAAGATGGATAGTAAAAGATTTCATAAAGACTCCTGAAACTAATGAATCAAACAGCCATAACTGCGTTAATAGTAAACATTGAAAATCTTAATTAAGTATAATAGAAATGCAATGTTACATACATGCAGCAGGTTCTCAATCTATAACATAAAAACCCCCATGATGCAAGAGGTAAAAATAACAACAGTAAACAGATGAATGTTTGGGGGGCGGAGTTTGGCCGCTCAGGCAAATGACCACAGAGTGAAATAGCTCAGTATCAGCATGGAGATCCCACACTGATAGAAACACTAGATCCGTGTGTAATGCAGCTATAAATGCAGAGGAGGACTCACTGACCCCTCAGTACTCAAGTGGAGTATCCCTCCTACGACATTTCTCGGGCTGACAGCTCTTATCAGAGAGAGCAGAGCGGACCGCCACCATCTTGGAACACATGAGGAGAGTCTCAAGAAGCATGCTAATGCAGGCCCTGCAGAAACCTTAACGCTACCCAGCTCTGAATACTAACCGGCAAGCTTGAACAATGGAAGATATGCTGGTGAGATAAGATTTGTTTTATATGAAGTGCCGTTACAAATAAGAGTAAAAATACAACTGGTTTATAATTAGAGCAAAATTACTATGTAAATATCAATAACGGACATATAATTAGAGCAAAATTACTATGTAAATATCAATAACTGACATACTTATAAGCAGTAAATATGCATTATGCTGTACATAGATATTAAAGGGACACTAAAACCAATTTTTTTCTATCATCATTCAGATAGAGCATGCAATTTTAAGCAACTTTCTAATTTACTCCTATTATCAAATTATTTTCATTCTCTTGGTATCTTTATTTGAAATGCAAGAATGTAAGTTTAGATGCCGGCCCATTTTTGGTGAACACACTGTGTTGTTCTTGCTGATTGGTGGGTAAATTCACCTACCAATAAACAAGTGCTTTCCATGGTCCTGAAACAAAAAAAGTAGCTTAGATGCCTTCTTTTTCAAATAAAGAAAGCAAGAGAACGAAGAAAAATTGATAATAGGAGTAAATTAGAAAGTTGTTTAAAATTGCATGCTCTATCTGAATCACAAAAGAAAAAAATTGGGTTCAGTGTCCCTTTAACTCTCCAATACATATAAAGCAGCATGATATCCCTGTAACCTCGATAAACAACTACTGATGATGCATCAATTCTGAATCACTAATCCAGCTTACCCTATAAGGGGAACAACACAGTAATATCCCCGTGGGACCATTACTGTAATAAACATGCTGTGCATTCCACTGCCACATAGTACTACAAACGCTCAAGATTTTCAACTATAATCTGAGATGTCTCTACTCATGCATCTTCTGCAGATTTGACTCCTGCATTACTTTTTTAAATGTTTTTTAAAATAACATTTAATTAAAAAAAAAATATATATCACATTACTAAAACTGAACTCCTGGTACACATCTATGTATAACATTACTACATGAACATTTTTGCATTTACAATTTACTAACATTTTATCAAAAACAAAGCTCAAAGACTGAGAAGACAATGAAACTTTCTGCCTCTCAACCTGTGTCCTTTTATCAGCCTTCAGATGCTGCACTGCTTAATTAAAACTGATTCACAAGAAACTTTTACTATGGCAGTTTCTGCCTCCTCAACTAATACTGTATTCCTCACAGCAGACTATGTGTCACAACTTAAAAATGATATTGCACCTACCAAAGAGGACTTTGAATCTCTAAAATCTATAATAAATCACTGAGTTGGCCGGCTGCTGACATGAGAGCAGCATAACACCGGAGCTCCGCTACTAAGGCCCTATATCTAGCGACTTATCCTGGCCATCCTGCCTTTATATGCCACTAAACCACCCAGTCCAGCTCCCCTATCACCCAGCATCATTATCTGTGAAGATTGAGAGGAAATCGCCTACTTTTGAATCCAGCCTATTTGTGCCTACCCGGACTTTCCAGCCAGTAATGGCGACCGCAACTAGCACCACGCTGAGTTAGGAACATCTCAGCCGACAGGCCACACCGGCAAAAGCCCCACCTAGTAATCCGGAGGCTAAGGGACTTTAAAAAAACGATCCGGTCGCGAACCGGAGGTTGCTCACTCCGATCCGGATTAAAATTTAGCCCCCGGCTTGGGCCTACAACGGACCGGAAAGGGTAAGGAAACTGCATAGACACCTCCACACATTGTACACGCAGTGCACCAGAGGTAATAGCTTGCCCTGCTCCCTCCCTAACTCGGCTTAGTGGTGCCCACAACAGGGGAAAGCGATAAAAGATAAAAAAAATAAAACAAAAAGAAAAGTAAAGAATATATAAAGAGGTCACAAATTCCATCAACTATCAGCTCCTAGCTCTGAAGATATTTAAGGCCCTAATGTAATACTACACAGAATCTAACTGTCTGACATCCACTTCTTACAAAGAAAAGAGGGATAAACCAAACCTTAATTCTTGAGATTTCTGCTTGCTATTACAGAGACTGTCAGTATATTGGGAATAGCAAAAGCTGCTTCTCCTTTTTTCACCTGTAACTGCCCTGCAGTTTTCCATCACTGCATTCCTAGGACTGGAGTCCCGAACCATCAGTCACACCAGTTCAGGCATACACACGTCACATAACATGTCAACTAGACGTGCCTTAAAACAAGATAAGCTAGGAAACCTGCGACAGGCAAACTTCTAACAATGTCCTCTTTCCTACAAAGCTCAGACACAACAGATATGTCTCTCACCAATCTTAAGCAAAAAGAAAAACTTGCAACAAATGATGCTCAAGACTCGCAACACTGCAGGCCCCAAGCAGCAGACTCACAACTGCCAACAACACTCTTGCAAAATCTCTCCATGAAACAAGATATCGCAGACAAAGTTCGGTCATGTTTCAGAGAGGAACTAGCCGAGATGAAGCAGGATATACATACCCTCGGCTTTCAAGAGGAAACCTTGGAAGGTAACCAAGACAATATGAAAGAAGATATTCAACAACTCACGGAACTACTAGCCACACAGCAAGAAACCATAGTGTCACTCCAGGAAAGTCCTGGTGACTTGGAGAACTGCAGCCAACGCAAGAACATGCGTATCAGAGGCATGCCTGAGTCTGTGTTACCAAGAGATTTTCCGGTTTATCTTCAAGCCTTGTTCAAGCACATAAAAGACCCCTCCTATGCAGCAAATATCCCATGGGTGAGAGCACACAGAACCTTAAGGCCAAAGACACCGGACTCAGCGCCACCCAGAGACATTGTAATTCGCTTCAAGAATTTCCAAGAAAAAGAAATGCTCTTATCTCAATCCAGAAAGAATCAACCTGTGAGATTTAGATGAAATGTTTCTGCTATCCAGGGTTTCAAATTCGACCATTATGAATACAAAACTTCCCTATATGCGGATGACATTTTCTTAACCCTTACACAGCCAACCTCCTCGATTCCCCCCTCCTCCACACTCTCCATACCTATGGTTCGTACTCCGATTTCAAAATCAATATTTTCAAATCAGAACTCCTTCCCATCGGGCTCCAGGTAGACGAACTGAAAATAATACAATCACTAGCTCTTTTTCACACCCAACAACTATCTATTAAATACTTAGGAGTACACATATCTCCCTACAAGCCCACACTACTAGATGCAAATTTTAAAGCCATATCCACAATGACACAAGTTCTCCTACGCTCCTGGAGCAATAAACCATTGTCATGGGTGGGCAGGATCAATGCTGTCAAAATGATCCTTCTTCCCAAGATACTATATCTCTTCCAGACCCTCCCCATCCCTTTACCGCTGTCACTAATGCATAATCTACAAAATAATTATCATAAAATATAGCTTGCAACACAAACGACCCCGAATCGCAACTGCAACACTCTACCGCCCAAAAGACTTAGGAGGCTTAGGAATTCCAAAACTACAACAGTATAGATTGGCCACTTTTCTTACCAGAATCATCAACTGGTGTAAGCATTCATCACACAAAGGGGGGTAGTTATCAAGCCGTCTACTTTTCTGGCTTCGCCGGCCCAATACGTCCGCCTAAGCTCGCCTACCTTCGCCGCCGCGGACCTTGAATACGTTCGCCTAAGTTATCAAATAAAGCTGTCAAAAAGCCGCGGGGCGATGAGCAGCGGACTGTGACAGTTATCACTCATCCGATCTCGCTGCTCTTCGGCTTTTTCCCAGCTTTATTGCTAGCCTGTCACTAAGCACCCACACTAAACTACACTGTTCTATCCCTATACCGTCGCCCCCGGAGCCTCCCGCAACTAAATAAAGTTACTAACCCCTAAACCGCCGCTCCTAGACCCTGCCGCAACTCTTATAAATGTATTAACCCCTAAACCGCCGCTCCTAGACCCTGCCGCAACTCTTATAAATGTATTAACCCCTAAACCGCCGCTCCCGGAGCCCACCGCCACCTACAATATACCTAGTAACCCCTATCCTGCCCCCCCTACTCCGTTGCCCTCTATTATAAAGTTATTAACCCCTATCCTGCTGATCCCGCACCTCTCCGCAACTAAATAAATAGTTTAACCCCTAAACCGCCGCTCCCTGAACCCGCCGCAACCTATATTAAACCTATTAACCCCTATCCTGCCCCCCCTACACCGTCGCCACCTATAATAAATTTATTAACCCCTATCCTGCCCCCCACTACGACGCCGCCACTGTAATAAATTTATTAACCCCTAAACCTAAGTCTAACACTAACGCCCCCCTAACTTAAATATTAATTAAATAAATCTAAATAATATTTATATTATGAACTAAATTAATCCTATTTAAAACTAAATACTTACCTTTAAAATAAACCCTAATATAGCTACAATATAAATAATAATTATATTGTAGCTATCTTAGGATTTATTTTTATTTTACAGGTACCTTTCAATTTATTTTAACTAGGTACAATAGCTATTAAATAGTTATTAACTATTTAATAGCTTACCTAGCTAAAATAAAGAGAAATTTACCTGTAAAATAAATCCTAACCTAAGTTACAATTACACCTAACACTACACTATACTTTAATAAATTATTCCTATTTAAAACTAAATACTTACCTGTAAAATAAACCCTAATATAGCTACAATATAAATAATAATTATATTGTAGCTATCTTAGGATTTATATTTATTTTACAGGTAACTTTGTATTTATTTTAACTAGGTACAATAGCTATTAAATAGTTATTAACTATTTAATAGCTTACCTAGCTAAAATAAAGAGAAATTTACCTGTAAAATAAATCCTAACCTAAGTTACAATTACACCTAACACTACACTATACTTTAATAAATTATTCCTATTTAAAACTAAATACTTACCTGTAAAATAAACCCTAATATAGCTACAATATAAATAATAATTATATTGTAGCTATCTTAGGATTTATATTTATTTTACAGGTAACTTTGTATTTATTTTAGCTAGTTAGAATAGTTATTAAATAGTTATTAACTATTTAATAACTACCTAGCTAAAAGAAATACAAAATTACCTGTAAAATAAATCCTAACCTAAGTTACAATTAAACCTAATACTACACTATCATTAAATTAATTAAATAAACTACCTACAAATAACTACAATTAAATACAATTACATAAACTAACTAAAGTACAAAAAATAAAAAAAGCTAAGTTACAGAAAATAAAAAAATTCAGGCGGCGCTGAAGAAGTCTTTGATCCGATCAGCCAATAGAATGCGTCTTCGATTCCGATCAGCCAATAGAATGCGAGCTCTATCTGACTGGCTGATTGGATCAGCCAATTGGATTGAACTTGAATCTGATTGGCTGATGGAATCAGCCAATCAGATTTTTCCTACCTTAATTCCGATTGGCTGATAGAATCCTATCAACCAATCGGAATTGAGGGGACGCCATCTTGGATGACGTCCCTTAAAGGAGCCTTCATTCGTCGTAGTCCGTCGGTGAAGAAGGATGTTCCGCGGCGGCGGAAGGAAGATTCAAGACCCGGCTTGGAAGATGACATCGCCCGGATCGAAGACTTCTTCAGCGCCGACTGGATGATGACTTCATCGGATGGAAGATTTCTTCAGCGCCCCTTGGATGATCACTTCTGCCGGTCCGGATGTCCACTTGGGTTCCATCGCTGCTCGGCTGAGTGAAGACGACTCAAGGTAGGATGATCTTCAGGGGATTAGTGTTAGGTTTTTGTAAGGGGGGTTTGGGTTAGATTAGGGGTATGTGGGTGGTGGGTTTTAATGTTGGGGGGGGTTGTATTTTTCATTTACAGGCAAAAGAGCTGAACTTTTGGGGGCATGCCCCCACAAATGGCCCTTTTAAGGGCTGGTAAGGTAAACGAGCGTTGAACTTTATTTAATTTACAATAGGGTAGGGCATTTTTTTTATTTTGGGGGGGTTTGTTATTTTATTAGGGGGCTTAGATTAGGTGTAAGTAGCTTAAAATTGTTGTAATATTTGTAAAATGTTTGTAACTTATTTTTTTATTTTCTGTAACTTAGCTTTTTTTATTTTTTGTACTTTAGTTAGTTTATGTAATTGTATTTAATTGTAGTTATTTGTAGGTAGTTTATTTAATTAATTTAATGATAGTGTAGTATTAGGTTTAATTGTAACTTAGGTTAGGATTTATTTTACAGGTAATTTTGTATTTCTTTTAGCTAGGTAGTTATTAAATAGTTAATAACTATTTAATAACTATTCTAACTAGCTAAAATAAATACAAAGTTACCTGTAAAATAAATATAAATCCTAAGATAGCTACAATATAATTATTATTTATATTGTAGCTATATTAGGGTTTATTTTACAGGTAAGTATTTAGTTTTAAATAGGAATAATTTATTAAAGTATAGTGTAGTGTTAGGTGTAATTGTAACTTAGGTTAGGATTTATTTTACAGGTAAATTTCTCTTTATTTTAGCTAGGTAAGCTATTAAATAGTTAATAACTATTTAATAGCTATTGTACCTAGTTAAAATAAATTGAAAGGTACCTGTAAAATAAAAATAAATCCTAAGATAGCTACAATATAATTATTATTTATATTGTAGCTATATTAGGGTTTATTTTACAGGTAAGCATTTAGTTTTAAATAGGATTAATGTAGTTAATAATAGAAATATTATTTAGATTTATTTAATTAATATTTAAGTAAAGGGGGCATTAGGGTTAGTGTTAGACTTAGGTTTAGGGGTTAATAACGTTATTATAGAGGGCGGCGGTATAGGGGGGCAGGATAGGGGTTAATAGGTATAATGTAGGTGGCGGAGGGCTCCGGGAGCGGCGGTTTAGGGGGTAATAACTTTATTTAGATGCGGCGGTGTAGGGGGGACAGATTAGGGGTTAATAAATTTATTATAGGTGGCGACGGTGTAGGGGGGGCAGGATAGGGGTTAATACATTTAATATAGGTTGCGGCGGGTTCAGGGAGCGGCGGTTTAGGGGTTAATACATTTATTATAGTTGAGGTGGGCTCCGGGAGCGGCGGTTTAGGGGTTAATATGTATAGAGTAGCTTGCGGTGGGCTCCAGGAGCGGCGGTTTAGGGGGTAATAACTTTATTTAGATGCGGCGGTGTAGGGGGTACAGATTAGGGGTGTTAAGACTCGGGGTACATGTTAGGGTGTTAGGTGCAGACATCTCCTATAGGAATGAATGGGATGTCTGTCAGCAGCGAACTTGTACTTTCGCTATGGTCAGACTCCCATTGATTCCTATGGGATCCGCCGCCTCCAGGCTGGCGCTTTGAAAACCAGGTACGCTGGGCCGTAAAAGTGCTGAGCGTACCTGCTAGTTTTTTTATAACTAGCAAAAGTAGTGAGATTGTGCCGCACTTGTGTGCGGAACATCTGGAGTGACGTAAGAATCGATCTGTGTCGGACTGAGTCCGGCGGATCGAAGCTTACGTCACAAAATTCTACTTTTGCCGGTCTCGAGCCTTTGATAACTAAGGCGTATCAGCTTCGACACAAATACGCTGCGGAATTCCAGCGTATTTGAGGTTGACGGCTTGATAACTAGGCCCCAAAGAATGAGTTCTTTTAGAGCACTACCTATCAAACACAAATCACCTTGGGAGCAAGTGCTGGCTCTTCCCGAAATCAAGGAGCTTACCAACCCATCTTCCGTCAATAATCACTGTGTTTTTTAATTATTTTATCCCATAAATGAAAAGTTTAAATTATATATCCACAATACCCTCCCCCCCTAACTCCCATGTTAGCTAATTTAGATTTCCCCTTCCAGAAACCAGAGCAAGCATTACTGCAACCTCATCTAACCAAATCTATACCTTGCCATATCCTCTTAGATAATGGTAAATACAAATCTCAAACCAAGATTATCCCTCACCTAGGCCCCACATATGAAAATTGGTTTTGCTACACACAGATGTCAGATTTTTACTCATGAGAAACCCGTACACAGCCCAATTCACACGCATCTTAACCAATTTTGAAAGCATCTGCATCCAGGATACCTTAAACAAGGGTCTCCTATCGACCTCATATCAAATACTCATGCACCTGTACACTACCTTGCTCCCTTCCTATGCAGACAAATGGGAAAGAGATAGGTGCACACCAGACTCAAACAACATGACAACACATATTCTCCTCCATGACTAAGTCCTCATCTTCTATATACACACTAGAGATGAATGTTACATTATTATGCCGATGGTTATACTCTGTCCAGTCTACATATATAATATAAAAGGCACTTTCAATTACCCTAGACCTAAACATTTGGTTTTTCCATTTCAATAAATTCACTAAGATTAAGTGTAAATTAAGACTTGCACTGCTGACCATTATGGTCAACTCAGCAAAAAGACTTATCCCAAAAAATTGGAAAAAGAATGAAGGATAGCCTAATAAAATTAAGTGTACTGACCGTTAACGCTAAGGGACTTTTAAATATAAGTTTGTTGGTGTGTATTATTCCTCATACACTGTTAAGACAAATGGAGTAGCTATAATGATAAAAAAAAAAAAATGTATGTAAGAACTTACCTGATAAATTCCTTTCTTTCATATTGGCAAGAGTCCATGAGCTAGTGACGTATGGGATATACAATCCTACCAGGAGGGGCAAAGTTTCCCAAACCTTAAAATGCCTATAAATAACTAAATTTATACTTACCTAATAAATTACTTTCTTTTACGATATGACAAGTCCACGGATTTCATCCTTTCTTGTGGGATATTAACCTCCTGCTAACAGGAAGTGGCAAAGAGCACCACAGCAGAGCTGTATATATAGCCCCTCCCCTTCCCCTCCACCCTCAGTCATTCGGCCGAAGGTATAGGAAGAGAAAAAGGAAAGGCTAAAAAGGTTCAGAGGTGACTGAAGTTTACAAAAAATATAAAGAAAAACTGTCTTCAAAAGAACAGGGTGGGCCGTGGACTCGTCATATCGTAAAAGAAAATTTAGTTTTCTTTTACAAATATATGACGAGTCCACGGATTTCATACTTACTTGTGGGAAACCAATACCAAAGCAATAGGACACGGATGAAAGGGAGGGACAAGACAGGAACCTAAACTGAAGGCACCACTGCTTGAAGAACCTTTCTCCCAAAGATAGCCTCAGAAGAAGCAAAAGTATCAAATTTGGAAAATTTGGAAAAAGTGTGAAGGGACGACCAAGTCGCAGCCTTACAAATCTGTTCCACAGATGCATCGTTTTTAAAAGCCCATGTGGAAGCCACAGCCCTAGAAGAATAAGCCGTAATTCTTTCAGGAGGCTGATGTCCAGCAGTCTCATATGCCAGGCGGATGATACTTCTCAGCCAAAAAGAAAGAGAGGTAGCCGTAGCTTTCTGACCCCTACGCTTTCCAGAATAAACAATGAATAATGAAGATGATTGACGGAAATCCTTAGTTGCCTGTAAGTAAAACTTTAAGGCACGGACCACGTCCAAGTTATGTAACAGACGCTCCTTCTTAGAAGGATTAGGACACAAGGAAGGAACAACAATTTCCTGATTAATATTCTTATTCGAAACAACATTAGGAAGGAACCCAGGTTTGGTACGCAAAAACCACCTTATCAGAATGAAATATGAGATAAGGCGAATCACACTGTAATGGTGAAAGCTCAGAAACTCTTCGAGCAGAAGAAATAGCAACCAAAAACAGAACTTTCCAAGATAATAGTTTAATATATATGGAATGCATAGGTTCAAACGGAACCCCTTGCAGAACTCGAAGAACTAAATTCAAACTCCAGGGAGGAGTAATAGGTCTAAATACAGGCTTAATTCTTAATTAGAGCCTGACAAAAAGACTGAACATCTGATACATTTGCCAAACGTTTGTGAAACAGAATTGACAAAGCTGAAATTTGTCCCTTTAAGGAACTTGCTGATAACCCTTTCTCCAATCCTTCTTGGAGAAAAGACAAAATCCTAGGAATCCTAACTTTACTCCATGAGTAACCCTTGGATTCACAACAAAAAGATATTTACGCCATATCTTATGATAGATTTTTCTAGTGACAGGCATTCTAGCCTGTATCAAAGTAGAGGACAGAGAGGACATGTCCACTAGATCCGCATACCAAGTCCTGCGTGGCCACTCAGGCGCTATCAGGATCACTGAAGCTCTCTCCTGTTTGATTCGAGCAATCACGCGTGGGAGGAGAGGAAACGGCGGAAACACATAAGCTAGGCTGAACAACCAAGGTACTGCCAAGGCATCTATCAGTTGCGGGAGATTTTAATATCCCCTTACACCCTCCCAAGTATAGCTCAAATCCTAACATTAAAATATCAAAAATAAAAAATTACAAACACTCTATGGAAATGAATGAGAAACCTTAACCTGTATGATACTTGGCGTCTTATTCACCAAGACACACGTGGTTATACCTTTTTCACACCCCAACAAATCCTACAGCCGCCTTAATTTCATACTTACGAATCAAGCAGCACTAGCCCTAGTTAATAAGTGTGATATTTCTCCTACATCATGGTCGGACCACGCTGTAAAACTCCAACTATCCTGGTACAATACACCCTTAACCCCATACCAATGGAGACTTGATGAAACCCTTCTAAACAACCCCGACCCCGACACAGTAAAACAACTTTGTAAGACCATTGACGAATATTTTACTCTAAATCAATATTCTGCAGACAATAAATACACCTTATGGGAGGCACACAAATGTGTGCTTTGAGGGGAACTGAGCTTAAAGCCCAGCATTTAAGAACACATAGACAATCCTATAAGAACTTGACAGATTCATTTGCTAGACTAGACCATAAACTATCCCCAAATTACCCCCTTATAAAAAATGAACTACATAAGGCCAGACTTGAATACCAAGCATTATGCACCAAAACAAAGAGTATGTTCTATTACGACAATAACAGATCAGGTAAACTTTTGGCCAGGGCACTAAAAAAGAAGACTAAAATCTCACATATATGAAATCAAACAACCCAACTCTTCAATTACTCTTAAAACTACTAAGGATATCCTTCAATCTTTTCACGACTACTACTCCACTCTTTATAATCTCCATACGGGCAGGCCAACACAGCCAACACCCCCGGCCATGACTGACTACGTTTCCAATGCACAATTACCCACACTATCATCAGACCAGCTTAAAGACCTTAAAAAGCCTATTTCACAACATGAATTTCTTGCAGCCATTAAATCATTAAATAATGGAAAAAGCCCAGGCCCTGGTGGACTATCGGGCAAGTACTACCATACATTCTCATCAGTACTTAAACCGCATCTCACACACCTTTTTAATGAAGTGTCCCATGACAACCCCTTCCCCCAATCCAAGCAAGAGGCACATTTAGTAGTCATCCCCAAGCCAGGGAAACCACCCATCGTTCCAGCAAATTTTCGCCCAATATCTCTTCTCAATCCGGACATCAAATTGTACGCAAAAATACTCGCTACCCGCATTAACACCATAATATCATCTTTAATTCATTTAAATTAAGCAGGCTTTACCCCTTATAGAGAGACAAAAGATAACACTATCAAAATTTTGCGCCTAATGGAATTTGCCCATAATCACAAAATCCCTTCTGCGTTCATCACTATGGATGCAGAGAAAGCCTTTGATAGGCTAAACTGGCAATTTCTACGGACAACACTTACTAAATTCGGATTTGACCAGACCTTTATCGGGAAACAATTTTCACTATAAAACCAACCACTAGCCAAAGTCAAACTAAACGGTACGCTATCTTCCCCATTTCAGATTTCTAATGGTACGAGACAGGGCTGTCCCCTTTCCCCCATACTATTTATCCTAGCCATGGAGGTCCTGGCCTCCCATATCCGGAAAAATTCTGCTATCCAGGGTTTCAAATAGGACCATTATGAATACAAAACTTCCCTATATGCGGATGACATTTTCTTAACCCTTACACAGCCAACCTCCTCGATTCCCCCTCCTCCACACTCTCCATACCTATGGTTCGTACTCCGATTTCAAAATCAATATTTTCAAATCAGAACTCCTTCTCATCGGGCTCCAGGTAGACTCCTCCGTGGGAGGAGAGGAAACGGCGGAAACACATAAGCTAGGCTGAACAACCAAGGTACTGCCAAGGCATCTATCAATTCGGCCTGAGGATCCCTTGACCGGGATCCGTATCTTGGAAGCTTGGCTTTCTGACGAGATGCCATCAAAACCAATTCCGGTCTGCCCCATCTGAGAATCAATTAGACAAATACCTCCGGGTGAAGTTCCCACTCCCACGGATGAAAAGTCTGTCGATCGATGACAGATGACAAGAGTGGGCCTCTGCCCAACTGATTATCTTGGATACTTCTATCATCGCTAAGGAACTCCTTGTTCCCCCCTGATGATTGACATATGCCACAGTCGTTATGTTGTCCGACTGGAATCTGATGAATTTGGCCGAAGCCAACTGAGGCCACGCCTGAAGCGCATTGAATATTGCTCTCAGTTCCAGAATATTGATTGGAAGTAGAGACTCCACCTGAGTCCAAACACCCTGAGCCTTCAGGGAGTTCCAAACTGCACCCCAGCCCAGAAGGCTGGCATCTGTTGTCACTATCACCCACGAGGGTCTGCGGAAACAAGTCCCCTGCGACAGATGATCTGGCGACAACCACCAAAGAAGAGTTTCTGGCCTCTTGATCCAGAATTATCTTTGGAGATGCAATATCCCTATCAGTTTTATAGGCTTTTAGAGGAAATATGGTATTTGTAGGTATTCCTATTTAACAACTCTCAAACAGATTAATGAAGTTGTTTTTTCTAGGATTACCAGTTTAGTAGTTATCTCAATAGGTAACCTACTGACAAAACTATATGTTTAACAGAGAGCTTATTCAACTCTGAATAGGATTTTATAAATCCTCTGGATAACCTGCTAAAGGCTTTCAATATTTACTAATAAAGAACTTTGGTTTTGCAAAGCAATTCTGATTTTTATCAAAGTCTTAGTTGTGAGTCTCAGATGAGCTAAACAGCAGGTATGAAAAAGCAGGCAGGTTTCATGCAATGAGTAAGTAGTTTGCAACACCTGATATGTAGAAATTAGTAGAGAAATATACCCAAAAAATAAAGCTATTTGCAGTTAGTCAGAGACAGTCAAATTTACAGAGATAAAAGTACTTGCAATTAGTATATAGCTTTCTTACTTGTATACTTCTGATATCCGGTCTGCTGTTGATCCTTTGAAATAACTTACTTAGGAGTTGAAGATCCTGAATTCAATAAACGTTATGCAGTCTGGTTAGAGAGCAGAGTGTTCTGTGACTCCCTCAGAACACAGCGTGTGGATGATGATGTCAGTGCACAGCTGATTCAGTGCGAAGTGACTGCAGAGGGAGAGGATGATACAGCTGTTAGAGGATTAATGCAGGTAACAGTTCAGAGATGATTCAAGCTGCAATGTAGTGAATCCTTCTGAAGAGAGAAGTATAGAAACTTCAAATATCAAATAGTTTGGCTTGAGAGAAAAGCTCAGGAAGAGCGCAGCAACAATGTGAGAGAAAAGAAATTTCCCAAACACTTGCAGTGATCAAGCAGTTTGTGTAGGAACAGGCCTTTATTACTTTTTTTTATATACTTTTTATTTATACTTTCATGGCTACCGAGTCTATCAGAGTTCCCAGAAAAGGAACAAGTGAACTCTTCTCTATGTTCACCTTCCAGCCGTGAGTTCTCAGAAAAGACAACACTGTGTCCGTGTGAGATTTTGTCAGATGATATGTTAACGCCTAAATCAGAATATCATCCAGATAAGGCGCCACCGCTATCCCTTGCGGTCTGAGAACCGCCAAAAGAGACTCTAGAACATTTGTGAAGATTCTGGGTGCTATGGCCAAATCGAAAGGAAGAGCCACGAACTGATAATGTTCGTCTAAGAAGGCAAACCTTAGAAACAGATGATGATCTTTGTGGATTGGAATATGAAGGTAAGCATCCTTCAAATCCACGATAGTCATATATTGACCCTCCTGGATCATTGGCAAAATCGTTCGAATTGTCTCCATCTTGAATGATGGAACTCTTAGAAATTTGTTTAGACACTTGAGGTCAAAAATGGGTCTGAACGTTTCCTCTTTTTTGGGGACCACAAATAGGTTTGAGTAAAACCCCTGTCCCAATTTTGGAACAGGACAGATCACTCCCATAGTAAAAAGGTCTTTTACACAGCGTAAGAACGCCTCTCTCTTTATCTGGTTTGCAGATAATTTTGAAAGATGAAATCTCCCTCTTGGGAGAAAATCCTTGAATTCCAATTGATAACCGTGGGTCACCATTTCTAGTGCCTAGGAATCCTGAACATCACTTGCCCAAGCCTGAGCAAAGTAAGAAAGTCTGCCCCCTACTAGAACCGGTCCCGGATCGGGGGCCACCCCTTCATGCTGCTTTGTGGAAGAAGAAGAAGCGGGGGGTCCTCCTTTAAAGTTCCGAAAGGAACGAAAATTATTCTGTTTACCCCTCATTTTAACCGACCTATCCTGAGGTAGGGCATGGCCCTTACCTCCTGTAATATCAGAAATGATCTCCTTCAATTCTGGCCCAAAAAGGGTCTTACCTTTAAAGGGAATAGCTAAAAGCTTATGTTTTGATGACACATCAGCAGACCAAGATTTGAGCTACAATGCTCTACGTGCTAAAATAGCAAATACTGCATTTTTTGCCGCTAATTTAGCAATTTGAAAAGCGCATCAGTAATAAAAGAATTAGCTAGCTTAAGAGCCTTAATTCTATCTAGAATGTCATCTAATGGAGTCTCAACCTTAAGAGACTCTTCTAGAGCCTCAAACCAAAAAGCTGCTGCAGTAGTTACTGGAACAATGCAAGCTGTAGGTTGTAAAAGAAATCCCTGATTAACAAATAATTTCTTTAGTAGATCCTCTAATTTTTAATCCATAGGATCCTTGAAAGCACAACTATCCTCAATGGGTATAGTAGTACGCTTAGCTAGGGAAGATATAGCTCCCTCTACCTTATGGACCGCTTGCCATGAGTCCCGAATGGTATCTGATATAGGAAACATTTTCTTAAAATTAGGAGAGGGAGAAAACGGTATACTTGGTCTATCCCATTCCTTACTAATAATTTCCGAAATTCTCTTAGGAACCGGAAAAACATCAGTGTAAGTAGGAACTTCCAAATATTTATCCATTTTACACAATTTCTCTGGAGGAATCACAATAGGATCACAATCATCCAGAGTCGCTAAAACCTCCCTAAGCAACAGGCAGAGGTGTTCAAGCTTAAATTTAAATGACATAGCATCCGAATCTTGTCTGAAGCAAAACATTCCCTGAATCAGAAATTTCACCCTCAGACAGTAATTCCCTAATCCCCAACTCAGAGCACTGCGAGGGAAATAGCTAATAAAGCATCAGAGGATTCAGTATTTACATTAATACTTGACCTACTGCATTTACCCTGCAACACTGGTAATTTAGACAATACCTCTGTAAGGGTAGTTAACATAACTGCAGCCATCTCCTGCAGAGTAAAGGAATTAGACGCACTAGAAGTACTAGGCATCGCTTGAGTGGGCATAAAAGGTTGTGACCCTTGGGGAGAATTGGATGGCATATCCTGATTCTCTTCAGACTGAAAATCATCCCTAGGCACACTTACTTTATTTAAAATATGCTTTTTACATTGTAAAGCCCTTTCAGTACAAAAGTTACACAATGTTAGAGAGGGTTGCACAATAGCTTCTAAACACTTAGAACAATGAGAAACCTCAATGTCAGACATGTTGAAGAGACTAGTAATACAACAAAAGTTGTTTAAACACTTATTTATAGCATAAAATAAACATTAGAAAAAACGTGTACTGTGCCTTTAAGAAAAGAAAAAGTGAACAATTTTTCCAAAACGCACAAAAAACGTTAAATTATTCCCAAATTTAACATATCATCGTTGGTTAATCCAAAAATGACTGCACCCAGAAGCAAGGGCAGAAATAAGGCTTTAGAAGTACTTATATCAACATATAGTCAAAAGATAGATAAAAATACACTCTGCATCTTACCTGCCCCCAGGGTACTTTGAATCAAGTTTCCAACCCTTCAGACCAGCTACACAGTCCAGGAGCCACCGAGTTACTGTTTGCTGCTGCTAAGCCTGAAGAAATTGTGCCAAAATAGGCTCCGCCCCTTAACGTCAAAAGTTGGAGTAGGCCCAAACAACACCCCATGGAAATGCAGTTTTGCACAAAAGTAAAAATACACACACAATATAACCCTCAAGTATAAAACCAATAAGTTTTAAGTGCCAAAAATAAAAAACATAAAACATCGTTTTTATATTGTCTCCCATGTCACATAATGCCCAAATATCAACTAATGATAAATATAAAATAGGGACTCCAGTAACACCCCTCTTATTAAAATAGGTTTTACTGCTTAACCCATTCCCATACAGGGAAATAATGCCAGCCAGTTCTGATACACAAAGTCTCTACAGAAAAAAAAAAAAGGCTGCACATACCTTAATGCTGCTTGTAGCATGAAACCGGTCACCACACTGAAGATGTCTCATGGTTACCTTCAGAAGTCTTGTGGGAACCAGCATGGATCTTAGTTACAAATGCTAAGATCATCAAACCTCAGGACAGAAATCTTCTTCCATATCCCCCTGAGGAAAATAATACGCACCAGTACCATTTAAAATAAAAAACTTCTTGATTAAAGAAACTAAAGCTAACACCTCACTTTACCATGTCTTCCTAGTATAACACAGGCAAAGAGAATGACTGAGGGTGGAGGGGAAGGGGAGGGGCTATATATACAGCTCTGCTGTGGTGCTCTTTGCCACTTCCTGTTAGCAGGAGGTTAATATCCCACAAGTAAGGATGAAATCCATGGACTCGTCATATCTTTGTAAAAGAAACACCCCTCACCATACCCACAATTCAGTTTAATGAATAGTCAAATAGTGGGGTGATAAAATGAGGAGTAAAAAAAGCATACAAAAAGAGGAACTGGAAATATAATTGTGTTTTTATACAAAAATCTTAACCACCATAAAAATAGGGTGGGTCACATGGACTCTTGCCAATATGAAAGAAATGAACTTATTAGGTAAGTTCTTACATAAATTATGTTTTCTTGGCAAGAGTCCATGAGCTAGTGACATATCGGATAGAAATACCCAAGATGTGGAAGTCCACAAAAGAGTCACTAGAGAGGGAGGGATAAAATAAAAACAGCTATTTCCGCTGAAAAAAAAAATCCAAACAAAAAAAATATAAGTCTTTCTTAAAAACTTAAATCATAAGCAGAAGAATCAAACTGAGACAGCTGCCTGAAGAACTTTTCTACCAAAGACTGATTCTGCAGAAGAAAATAAATAAAAAACGGTAGAATTTAGTAAATCTATGCAAAGAAGACCAAGTTGCTGCTTTGCAAATCTGATCAACTTAAGCTTCATTCTTAAAAGCCCAAGAAGTGGCGACTGATCTAGTAGAATGAGCTGTAATTCTCTGAGGCGAAGACTGTCCCGCCTCCAAATAAGCCTTGTTAATCAAAAACTTTAAAAGGACACTGAACCAAAAATTTTTTCGTTCATGTTTCAGATAGAGCATGAGATTTTAAGCAACTTTCTAATTTACTCCTATTATCAAATTTTCTTCATTCTCTTGGTATCTTTATTTGAAATGCAAAAAACATAATTTATGTAAGAACTTACCTGATAAATTCATTTCTTTCATATTAGCAAGAGTCCATGAGCTAGTGACGTATGGGATATACATTCCTACCAGGAGGGGCAAAGTTTCCCAAACCTCAAAATGCCTATAAATACACCCCTCACCACACCCACAAATCAGTTTAACGAATAGCCAAGAAGTGGGGTGATAAGAAAAAAGTGCGAAGCATAAATATAAGGAATTGGAATAATTGTGCTTTATATAAAAAAATCATAACCACCACACAAAAAAGGGTGGGCCTCATGGACTCTTGCTAATATGAAAGAAATGAATTTATCAGGTAAGTTCTTACATAAATTATGTTTTCTTTCATGTAATTAGCAAGAGTCCATGAGCTAGTGACGTATGGGATAATGACTACCCAAGATGTGGATCTTCCACGCAAGAGTCACTAGAGAGGGAGGGATAAAATAAAGACAGCCAATTCCGCTGAAAAAAATCCACACCCAAAAATAAAGTTTAAATCTTATAAAGAAAAAAACTGAAAATATAAGCAGAAGATTCAAACTGCAACAGCTGCCTGAAGTACTTTTCTACCAAAGACAGCTTCAGAAGAAGAAAACACATCAAAATGGTAGAATTTAGTAAAAGTATGCAAAGAAGACCAAGTTGCTGCTTTGCAAATCTGATCAACCAAAGCTTCATTCCTAAACGCCCAGGAAGTAGAAACTGACCTAGTAGAATGAGCTGTAATCCTTTGAGGCGGAGTTTTACCCGACTCGACATAAGCATGATGAATTAAAGATTTCAACCAAGATGCCAAAGAAATGGCAGAGGCCTTCTGACCTTTCCTAGAACCGGAAAAGATAACAAATAGAGTAGAAGTCTTTCGGAAATTCTTAGTAGCTTCAACATAAAATTTCAAAGCTCTAACTACATCCAAAGAATGCAATGATTTCTCCTTAGAATTCTTAGGATTAGGACATAATGAAGGAACCACAATTTCTCTACTAATGTTGTTGGAATTCACAACCTTAGGTAAAAATTTAAAAGAAGTTCGCAACACCACCTTATCCTGGTGAAAAATCAGAAAAGGAGACTCACAAGAAAGAGCAGATAATTCAGAAACTCTTCTGGCAGAAGAGATGGCAAAAAGGAACAAAACTTTCCAAGAAAGTTATTTAATGTCCAATGAATGCATAGGTTCAAACGGAGGAGCTTGAAGAGCCCTCAGAACCAAATTCAAACTCCAAGGAGGAGAAATTGACTTAATGACAGGTTTTATACGAACCAAAGCTTGTACAAAACAATGAATATCAGGAAGATTAGCAATCTTTCTGTGAAAAAGAACAGAAAGAGCAGAGATTTGTCCTTTCAAGGAACTTGCAGACAAACCTTTATCCAAACCATCCTGAAGAAACTGTAAAATTCTCGGAATTCTAAAAGAATGCCAGGAAAAATGATGAGAAAGACACCAAGAAATATAAGTCTTCCAGACTCTATAATATATCTCCCTAGATACAGATTTACGAGCCTGTAACATAGTATTAATCACAGGGTCAGAGAAACCTCTTTGACTAAGAATCAAGCGTTCAATCTCCATACCTTTAAATTTAAGGATTTGAGATCCTGATGGAAAAAAGGACCTTGCGACAGAAGGTCTGGCCTTAACGGAAGAGTCCACGGTTGGCAAGAGGCCATCCGGACAAGATCCGCATACCAAAAACTGTGAGGCCATGCTGGAGCTACCAGCAGAACAAACGAGCATTCCTTCAGAATTTTGGAGATTACTCTTGGAAGAAGAAAGTAGAGGCGGAAAGATATAGACAGGATGATACTTCCAAGGAAGTGACAATGCATCCACTGCTACCGCTTGAGGATCCCTGGATCTGGACAGATACCTGGGAAGTTTCTTGTTTAGATGAGAGGCCATCAAATCTATTTCTGGAAGTCCCCACATTTGAACAATCTGAAGAAATACCTCTGGGTGAAGAGACCATTCGCCCGGATGTAACGTTTGGCGACTGAGATAATCCGCTTCCCAATTGTCTATACCTGGGATAAGAACCGCAGAAACTAGACAGGAGCTGGATTCCGCCCATACCAGAATTTGAGATACTTCTTTCATAGCCAGAGGACTGCGAGTCCCTCCTTGATGATTGATGTATGCCACAGTTGTGACATTGTCTGTCTGAAAACAAATGAACGATTCTCTCTTTAGAAGAGGCCAAGACTGAAGAGCTCTGAAAATTGCACGGAGTTCCAAAATATTGATCGGTAATCTCACCTCCTGAGATTCCCAAACCCCTTGTGCTGTCAGAGACCCCCACACAGCTCCCCAACCTGTAAGGCTTGCATCTGTTGAAATTGCAGACCAGGTCGGAAGAACAAAAGAAGCCCCCTGAACTAAACGATGGTGATCTGTCCACCACGTCAGAGAGTGTCGTACAATCGGTTTTAAAGATATTAATTGAGATATCTTTGTGTAATCCCTGCACCACTGGTTCAGCATGCAGAGCTGAAGAGGCCGCATGTGAAAACGAGCAAAGGGGATCGCGTCCGATGCCGCAGTCATAAGACCTAGAATTTCCATGCATAAGGCTACCGAAGGGAAAGATTGTGACTGAAGGTTTCGACAAGCTGATATCAATTTTAGACGACTCTTGTCTGTCAAAGATAGAGTCATGGACACTGAATCTATCTGAAAACCTAAAAAGGTTACCTGAGTCTGAGGAATCAATTAACTTTTTGGTAAATTAATCCTCCAACCAGGATGTTGAAGAAACAACACAAGTCGATTCGTATGAGATTCTGCTAAATGTGAAGACTGAGCAAGTACCAAGATATCGTCCAAATAAGGAATACCACAATACCCTGTTCTCTGATTACAGACAGAAGGGCACCGAGAACCTTCGTAAAAATTCTTGGAGCTGTATCTAGGCCAAACGGCAGAGCCACAAACTGGTAATGCTTGTCTAGGAAAGAGAATCTCAGAAACTGATAGTGATCTGGATGAATCGGAATATGCAGATATGCATCCTGTAAATCTATTGTGGACATATAATGCCCTTGCTGAACAAAAGGCAGGATAGTCCTTACAGTTACCATTTTGAATGTTGGTATCCTTACATAACGATTCAATATTTTTAGATCCAGAACTGGTCTGAAGGAATTTTCCTTCTTTGGTACAATGAAGAGATTTGAATAAAACCCCAGTCCCTGTTCCAGAACTGGAACTGGCATAATTACTCCAGTCAACTCTAGATCTGAAACACATTTCAGAAATGCTTGAGCCTTCGCTGGGTTTACTGGGACACGGGAAAGAAAAAATCTCTTTGCAGGAGGCCTTATCTTGAAGCCAATTCTGTACCCTTCTGAAACAATATTCTGAATCCAAAGATTGTGAACGGAATTGATCCAAATTTCTTTGAAAAAACGTAATCTGCCCCCTACCAGCTGAGCTGGAATGAGGGCCGCACCTTCATGTGGACTTAGGAGCTGGCTTTGATTTTCTAAAAGGCTTGGACTTATTCCAGACTGGAGATGGTTTCCAAACTGATACCGCTCCTGAGGATGAAGGATCAGGTTTTTGTTCCTTGTTGTGACGAAAGGAACGAAAACGATTATTACCCTGGAAAGGGAAAGCAGGGTAGACTTAGAAGACAGATCAGCATTCCAAGTTTTAAGCCATAAAGGTCTTCTAGCTAAAATAGCTAGAGACATATACCTGACATCAACTCTAATGATATCAAAGATGGCATCACAAATAAAATTATTAGCATTTTGAAGAAGAATAAAAATGCTATGAGAATTATGATCTGTTACTTGTTGCGCTAAAGCTTCTAACCAAAAGATGAAGCTGCAGCAACATCCGCTAAAGATATAGCAGGTCTTAGAAGATTACCTGAACACAAGTAAGCTTTTCTTAGAAAGGATTCAATTTAAAGGATCCTTAAAGGAAGTACCATCTGCCGTAGGAATAGTAGTACGCTTAACAAGAGTAGAGACAGCCCCATCAACTTTAGGGATTTTGTCCCAAAACTCTAATCTGTCAGATGGCACAGGATATAATTGCTTAAAACATTTAGAAGGAGTAAATGAATTACCCAAATTATTCCATTCTCTGGAAATTACTTCAGAAATAGCACTAGGGACAGGAAAAACTTCTGGAATAACTACAGGAGATTTAAAAACCTTATCTAAACGTTTAGATTTAGTATCAAGAGGACCAGAATCCTCAATTTCTAATGCAATTAGGACTTCTTTAAGTAAAGAACGAATAAATTCCATTTTAAATAAATATGAAGATTTATCAGCATCAACCTCTGAGACAGAATCCTCTGAACCAGAAGAACCATTATCAGAATCAGAATGATGATGTTCATTTAAAAATTAATCTGAAAAATGAGAAGTTTTAAAAGACTTTTCACGTTTACTAGAAGGAGGAATAACAGACATAGCCTTCTTAATGGATTTAGAAACAAAATCTCTTATGTTATCAGGAACACTCTGAGTATTAGATGTTGACAGAACAGCAACAGGTAATGTAACAGTACTAAAGGAAATATTATCTGCATTAACAAGTTTGTCATGACAAAACAGTACAAACAACAGCTGGAGGAACAGATACCATAAGTTTACAGTAGATACACTTAGCTTTGGTAGCTCCAGCCCCAGGCAGCGATTTTCCAGAAGTATCTTCTGACTCAGTTTCAACGTGGGACATCTTGCAATATGTAATAGAAAAAACAACATATAAAGCAAAATTGATCAAATTCCTTAAATGACAGTTTCAGGAATGGGAAAAAAATGCCAGTGAACAAGCTTCTAGCAACCAGAAGCAATAAAAAATGAGACTTAAATAATGTGGAGACAATAGTGACGCCCATATTTTTTTTAGCGACAAAAATGATGCCCACATTATTTGGCGCCTAAATGCTTTTGGCGCCAAAAATGACGCCACATCCGGAACGCCGACACTTTTGGCGCAAAAGAACGTCAAAAATGATGCAACTTCCGGCGACACGTATGACGCCGGAAACAGAAAAAAAAATTTTGCGCCAAAAAAGTCTGCGCCAAGAATGACGCAATAAAATGAAGCATTTGCAGCCCCCGCGAGCCTAACAGCCCACAGGGAAAAAGTCACATTTTTAAGGTAAGAAAAAAAAAATTGATTTATTCATATGCATTATCCCAAATATGAAACTGACTGTCTGAAATAAGGAATGTTGAACATCCTGAGTCAAGGCAAATAAATGTTTGAATACATATATTTAGAACTTTATAAACAAAGTGCCCAACCATAGCTTAGAGTGTCACAGAAAATAAGATTTACTTACCCTAGGACACTCATCTACATGTAGTAGAAAGCCAAACCAGTACTGAAACGAAAATCAGCAGAGGTAATGGTATATAAATAAGAGTATATCGTCGATCTGAAAAGGGAGGTAAGAGATGAATCTCTACGACCGATAACAGAGAACCTATGAAATAGACCCCGTAGAAGGAGATCATTGAATTCAAATAGGCAATAATCTCCTCACATCCCTCTGACATTCACTGCACGCTGAGAGGAAAACCGGGCTCCAACCTGCTGCGGAGCGCATATCAACGTAGAATCTAGCACAAACTTACTTCACCACCTCCATAGGAGGCAAAGTTTGTAAAACTGATTTGTGGGTGTGGTGAGGGGTGTATTTATAGGCATTTTGAGGTTTGGGAAACTTTGCCCCTCCTGGTAGGAATGTATATCCCATACGTCACTAGCTCATGGACTTGACATGTTTTAAAATCAGGTCCATATTCTAAGCAATATTTTAGATGGACTTTAACATATCGCTGCTAATGAAGATGTGCTGGAACTTACTTTTTTAATCTAGCTGTGCCATTCTAATACCCCACGCTCCGGCCACACACTTCAAAACTCATATTTTCTAGAAAGCTAAAGGTTTGAACTGTTCTGTAATCAATGCTCTAACTACAAAAAAAACATAATTTATGCTTACCTGATAAATTCCTTTCTTCTGTAGTGTGATCAGTCCACGGGTCATCATTACTTCTGGGATATTAACTGCTCCCCTACAGGAAGTGCAAGAGGATTCACCCAGCAGAGCTGCATATAGCTCCTCCCCTCTACGTCACTCCCAGTCATTCGACCAAGGACCAACGAGAAAGGAAAAGCCAAGGGTGAAGTGGTGACTGGAGTATAAATTAAAAAATATTTACCTGCCTTAAAAACAGGGCGGGCCGTGGACTGATCACACTACAGAAGAAAGGAATTTATCAGGTAAGCATAAATTATGTTTTCTTCTGTTAAGTGTGATCAGTCCACGGGTCATCATTACTTCTGGGATACCAATACCAAAGCAAAAGTACACGGATGACGGGAGGGATAGGCAGACTCTTTATACAGAAGGAACCACTGCCTGAAGAACCTTTCTCCCAAAAATAGCCTCCGATGAAGCAAAGGTGTCAAATTTGTAAAATTTGGAAAAAGTATGAAGCGAAGACCAAGTTGCAGCCTTGCAAATCTGTTCAACAGAGGCCTCATTCTTGAAGGCCCAAGTGGAAGCCACAGCTCTAGTAGAATGAGCTGTAATTCTTTCAGGGGGCTGCTGTCCAGCAGTCTCATAAGCTAAACGAATTATGCTACGAAGCCAAAAAGAAAGAGAGGTAGCGGAAGCTTTTTGACCTCTCCTCTGCCCAGAGTAAATGACAAACAGAGAAGACGTTTGTCGGAATTCCTTAGTTGCCTGCAAGTAAAATTTTAGAGCCCGGACTACATCCAGGTTGTGCAGTAGACGTTCCTTCTTTGAAGAAGGATTTGGGCATAAAGAAGGAACAACAATCTCTTGATTGATATTCCTGTTAGTAACTACCTTAGGTAAGAACCCAGGTTTAGTACGCAGGACTACCTTATCCGAATGAAAAATCAAATAAGGAGAATCACAATGTAAGGCTGATAATTCAGAGACTCTTCGAGCCGAGGAAATAGCCATTAAAAATAGAACTTTCCAAGATAACAACTTTATATCAATGGAATGAAGGGGTTCAAACGGAACGCCCTGTAAAACATTAAGAACAAGGTTTAAACTCCATGGTGGAGCAACAGTTTTAAACACAGGCTTAATCCTGGCCAAAGCCTGACAAAAAGCCTGGACGTCAGGAACTTCTGACAGACGTTTGTGTAACAGAATGGACAGAGCTGAGATCTGTCCCTTTAATGAACTAGCAGAAAAACCCTTTTCTAAACCTTCTTGTAGAAAAGACAATATCCTAGGAATCCTAACCTTACTCCAAGAGTAACCTTTGGATTCACACCAATGTAGGTATTTACGCCATATCTTATGGTAAATCTTTCTGGTAACAGGTTTCCTAGTCTGTATTAAGGTACTAATAACTGACTCAGAAAACCCACGTCTTGATAAAATTAAGCGTTCAATTTCCAAGCAGTCAGCTTCAGAGAAGTTAGATTTTGATGTTTGAAGGGACCCTGTATCAGAAGGTCCTGTTTCAGAGGTAGAGACCAAGGCGGACAGGATGACATGTCCACCAGGTCTGCATACCAAGTCCTGCGTGGCCACGCAGGTGCTATTAGAATCACTGATGCTCTCTCTTGTTTGATTCTGGCTATCAATCGAGGAAGCAACGGGAAGGGTGGAAACACGTAAGCCATCCTGAAGTCCCAAGGTGCTGTCAGAGCATCTATCAGGACTGCTCCTGGATCCCTGGATCTGGACCCGTAACGAGGAAGCTTGGCGTTCTGTCGAGACGCCATGAGATCTATCTCTGGTTTGCCCCAACGTCGAAGTATTTGGGCAAAGACCTCCGGATGAAGTTCCCACTCCCCCGGATGAAAAGTCTGACGACTTAAGAAATCCGCCTCCCAGTTCTCCACTCCCGGGATGTGGATTGCTGACAGGTGGCAAGAGTGAGACTCTGCCCAGCGAATTATCTTTGATACTTCCATCATAGCTAGGGAGCTTCTTGTCCCTCCCTGATGGTTGATGTAAGCTACAGTCGTGATGTTGTCCGACTGAAACCTGATGAACCCCCGAGTTGTCAACTGGGGCCAAGCCAGGAGGGCATTGAGAACTGCTCTCAATTCCAGAATGTTTATTGGCAGGAGACTCTCCTCCTGACTCCATAGTCCCTGAGCCTTCAGGGAATTCCAGACGGCACCCCAACCTAGAAGGCTGGCGTCTGTTGTTACAATTGTCCAGTCTGGTCTGCTGAATGGCATCCCCCTGGACAGGTGTGGCCGAGAAAGCCACCATAGAAGAGAATTTCTGGTCTCTTGATCCAGATTCAGAGAAGGGGATAAGTCTGAGTAATCCCCATTCCACTGACCTAGCATGCACAGTTGCAGTGGTCTGAGGTGTAAGCGTGCAAAGGGTACTATGTCCATTGCCGCTACCATTAAGCCGATTACCTCCATACATTGAGCCACTGACGGGTGTTGAATGGAATGAAGAGTGCGGCAAGCACTTTGAAGTCTTGATAGCCTGTCCTCTGTCAGGTAAATCTTCATTTCTACAGAATCTATAAGAGTCCCCAGGAAGGGAACTCTTGTGAGTGGAACGAGTGAACTTTTCTTTTCGTTCACCTTCCATCCATGTGACCTTAGAAATGCCAGCACTAACTCTGTATGAGATTTGGCAGTTTGAAAGCTTGAAGCTTGTATCAGAATGTCGTCTAGGTATGGAGCTACCGAGATTCCCCGCGGTCTTAGTACCGCCAGAAGAGCACCCAGAACCTTTGTGAAGATTCTTGGCGCTGTAGCCAATCCGAATGGAAGAGCCACAAACTGGTAATGCCTGTCTAGGAAGGCAAACCTTAGGTACCGGTAATGATCTTTGTGAATCGGTATGTGCAGGTAAGCATCTTTTAAATCTACAGTGGTCATGTACTGACCCTCTTGGATCATAGGTAAAATTGTCCGAATAGTCTCCATCTTGAACGATGGAACTCTTAGGAATTTGTTTAGGATCTTTAAGTCCAGGATTGGTCTGAAAGTTCCCTCTTTTTTGGGAACCACAAACAGATTTGAGTAAAACCCCTGTCCCTGTTCCGATCGTGGAACTGGATGGATTACTCCCATTAACAAGAGCTCTTGTACGCAGCGTAGAAAAGCCTCTTTCTTTGTCTGGATTGTTGACAATCTTGACAGATGAAATCTCTCTCTTGGAGGAGAGTATTTGAAGTCCAGAAGGTATCCCTGAGATATTATCTCTAGCGCCCAGGGATCCTGAACATCTCTTGCCCAAGCCTGGGCGAAGAGAGAAAGTCTGCCCCCCACTAGATCCGATCCCGGATCGGGGGCCCTCAATTCATGCTGTTTTGGGGGCAGCAGCAGGTTTCCTAGTCTGCTTGCCCTTGTTCCAGGACTGGTTAGGTTTCCAGCCTTGTCTGTAGCGAGCAACAGCTCCTTCCTGTTTTGGTGCAGAGGAAGTTGATGCTGCTCCTGCTTTGAAATTACGAAAGGAACGAAAACTAGACTGTCTAGTCTTGGCTTTGGCTTTGTCCTGAGGCAGGGCATGGCCTTTACCTCCTGTAATGTCAGCGATAATCTCTTTCAACCCGGGCCCGAATAAGGTCTGCCCTTTGAAAGGTATATTAAGCAATTTAGACTTAGAAGTAACATCAGCTGACCAGGATTTTAGCCACAGCGCCCTGCGTGCCTGAATGGCGAATCCTGAATTCTTCGCCGTAAGTTTAGTAAGATGTACTACGGCCTCCGAAATGAATGAATTAGCTAGTTTAAGGACTCTAAGCCTGTCCGTAATGTCGTCCAGAGTAGCTGAACCAATGTTCTCTTCCAGAGACTCAATCCAGAATGCCGCTGCAGCCGTGATCGGCGCAATGCATGCAAGGGGTTGCAATATAAAACCTTGTTGAACAAACATTTTCTTAAGGTAACCCTCTAACTTTTTATCCATTGGATCTGAAAAAGCACAGCTATCCTCCACCGGGATAGTGGTACGCTTAGCTAAAGTAGAAACTGCTCCCTCCACCTTAGGGACCGTTTGCCATAAGTCCCTTGTGGTGGCGTCTATTGGAAACATTTTTCTAAATATCGGAGGGGGTGAGAACGGCACACCGGGTCTATCCCACTCCTTAGTAACAATTTCAGTAAGTCTCTTAGGTATAGGAAAAACCTCAGTACTCGTCGGTACCGCAAAATATTTATCCAACCTACACATTTTCTCTGGTATTGCAACTGTGTTACAATCATTCAGAGCCGCTAACACCTCCCCTAGTAATACACGGAGGTTTTCCAGTTTAAATTTAAAATTTGAAATATCTGAATCCAGTCTGTTTGGATCAGAACCGTCACCCACAGAATGAAGTTCTCCGTCCTCATGTTCTGCCACCTGTGACGCAGTGTCTGACATGGCCCTAATATTATCAGCGCACTCTGTTCTCACCCCAGAGTGATCACGCTTACCTTTTAGTTCTGGTAATTTAGCCAAAACTTCAGTCATAACAGTAGCCATATCCTGTAATGTGATTTGTAATGGCCGCCCAGCTGTACTCGGCGCTACAATATCACGCACCTCCCTCTGAGCGGGAGATGTAGGTACTGACACGTGAGGCGAGTTAGTCGGCATAACTCTCCCCTCGTTGTTTGGTGAAATTTGTTCAATTTGTACAGATTGATTTTTATTTAAAGTAGCATCAATACAGTTAGTACATAAATTTCTATTGGGCTCCACTTTGGCATTGCAACAAATGACACAGATATCATCTTCTGAATCAGACATGTTTAACACACTAGCAAATAAACTTGCAACTTGGAAATACAATTCAAATAGAATAATATTAAAACGTACTGTGCCTTTAAGAAGCACAGAAGATCTATGACAGTTAAAAATTAATAAATTGAAACAGTTATAGCCTCAATCCTTGTAAACAACACAACTTTAGCAAAGGTTTAATCCCATTAGCAAAGATAACAAATTCTGAAAGCAGGAAACAAATTACAGAATAAAAGTTTTTATTTCAGTCAAACTATAATTCTCACAGCTCTGCTGAGAGAAATTACCTCCCTCAAAATAAGTTTTGAAGACCCCTGAGCTCTGTAGAGATGAACCAGATCATGCAGGGAATACAATGAGTTGCTGACTGAAATATTTGATGCATAGTAAAAGCGCCCCTCCCCCACACACACAGCAGTGAGGGAGAACAGAAACTGACAGAAAAAACAGATTTAAGCAACTGCCAAGTGGAAAAATGGTGCCCAAACATTTATTCACTCAGTACCTCAGCAAATGAAAACGATTTTACATTCCAGCAAAAACGTTAAACATAATCTCTAGTTATTAAACAGCTTTATGTCTTTCTTACAGTGTAATTCTAGTGAAGTACCATTCTCCCAGAATACTGAAGTGTAAAGTATACATACATGACATTATATCGGTATGGCAGGATTTTCTCATCAATTCCATTGTCAGAAAATAAAAACTGCTACATACCTCTATGCAGATTCATCTGCCCGCTGTCCCCTGATCTGAAGTTTACCTCACTCCTCAGATGGCCGAGAACAGCAATATGATCTTAACTACTCCGGCTAAAATCATAGCAAAACTCTGGTAGATTCTTCCTCAAACTCTGCCAGAGAGGTAATAACACACTCCGGTGCTATTTTAAAATAACAAACTTTTGATTGAAGATATAAAACTAAGTATAATCACCATAGTCCTCTCACACGACCTATCTAGTTGCTGGGTGCAAGAGAATGACTGGGAGTGACGTAGAGGGGAGGAGCTATATGCAGCTCTGCTGGGTGAATCCTCTTGCACTTCCTGTAGGGGAGCAGTTAATATCCCAGAAGTAATGATGACCCGTGGACTGATCACACTTAACAGAAGAAAGTAAGCTCAAATAAATATGCGGCCGGAGCACAAGGGTATTAGAATGGCACGGCTAGATTAAAAAGTAAGTTACAGTGCATCTTCATTAGAAGTGATCAATTAAAGTCCATCCAAAACATTGCTTAGATTCCGGTCCTGATTTAAAAAAAAAATGAAGCCCTTATTTCAAGTGCGTGGTCAAATGCCCAAGTGTCAAAAAGGTGATCTCTACAGCAAAGAATCTGATAGAACCATATACACATGAAAAAAATATGTATATGGAGAAGTCCCTCATTTGCACCCCAGAATATATAAAAAACATAATTTATGTAAGAACTTACCTGATAAATTCATTTCTTTCATATTAACAAGAGTCCATGAGCTAGTGACGTATGGGATATACATTCCTACCAGGAGGGGCAAAGTTTCCCAAACCTTAAAATGCCTATAAATACACCCCTCACCACACCCACAAATCAGTTTAACGAATAGCCAAGAAGTGGGGTGATAAGAAAAAAAGTGCGAAGCATATAAAATAAGGAATTGGAATAATTGTGCTTTATACAAAAAAATCATAACCACCACAAAAAAAGGGTGGGCCTCATGGACTCTTGTTAATATGAAAGAAATGAATTTATCAGGTAAGTTCTTACATAAATTATGTTTTCTTTCATGTAATTAACAAGAGTCCATGAGCTAGTGACGTATGGGATAATGACTACCCAAGATGTGGATCTTTCCACACAAGAGTCACTAGAGAGGGAGGGATAAAATAAAGACAGCCAATTCCTGCTGAAAATAATCCACACCCAAATAAAAGTTTAACAAAAAACATAAGCAGAAGATTCAAACTGAAACCGCTGCCTGAAGAACTTTTCTACCAAAAACTGCTTCAGAAGAAGAAAATACATCAAAATGGTAGAATTTAGTAAAAGTATGCAAAGAGGACCAAGTTGCTGCTTTGCAGATCTGGTCAACCGAAGCTTCATTCCTAAACGCCCAGGAAGTAGAAACTGACCTAGTAGAATGAGCTGTAATTCTTTGAGGCGGAATTTTACCCGACTCAACATAGGCAAGATGAATTAAAGATTTCAACCAAGATGCCAAAGAAATGGCAGAAGCTTTCTGGCCTTTCCTAGAACCGGAAAAGATAACAAATAGACTAGAAGTCTTACGGAAAGATTTCGTAGCTTCAACATAATATTTCAAAGCTCTAACAACATCCAAAGAATGCAATGATTTCTCCTTAGAATTCTTAGGATTAGGACATAATGAAGGAACCACAATTTCTCTACTAATGTTGTTGGAATTCACAACTTTAGGTAAAAATTCAAAAGAAGTTCGCAACACCGCCTTATCCTGATGAAAAATCAGAAAAGGAGACTCACACGAAAGAGCAGATAATTCAGAAACTCTTCTAGCAGAAGAGATGGCCAAAAGGAACAAAACTTTCCAAGAAAGTAATTTAATGTCCAATGAATGCATAGGTTCAAACGGAGGAGCTTGAAGAGCTCCCAAAACCAAATTCAAACTCCATGGAGGAGAAATTGACTTAATGACAGGTTTTATACGAACCAAAGCTTGTACAAAACAATGAATATCAGGAAGAATAGCAATCTTTCTGTGAAAAAGAACAGAAAGAGCAGAGATTTGTCCTTTCAAAGAACTTGCGGACAAACCCTTATCCAAACCATCCTGAAGAAATTGTAAAATTCTCGGTATTCTAAAAGAATGCCAAGAAAAATGATGAGAAAGACACCATGAAATATAAGTCTTCCAGACTCTATAATATATCTCTCGAGATACAGATTTACGAGCCTGTAACATAGTATTAATCACGGAGTCAGAGAAACCTCTATGACCAAGAATCAAGCGTTCAATCTCCATACCTTTAAATTTAAGGATTTCAGATCCGGATGGAAAAAAGGACCTTGTGACAGAAGGTCTGGTCTTAACGGAAGAGTCCATGGCTGGCAAGATGCCATCCGGACAAGATCCGCATACCAAAACCTGTGAGGCCATGCCGGAGCTATTAGCAGAACAAACGAGCATTCCCTCAGAATCTTGGAGATTACTCTTGGAAGAAGAACCAGAGGCGGAAAGATATAGGCAGGATGATACTTCCAAGGAAGTGATAATGCATCCACTGCCTCCGCCTGAGGATCCCGGGATCTGGACAGATACCTGGGAAGTTTCTTGTTTAGATGAGAGGCCATCAGATCTATCTCTGGGAGCCCCCACATTTGAACAATCTGAAGAAATACCTCTGGGTGAAGAGACCATTCGCCCGGATGCAACGTTTGGCGACTGAGATAATCCGCTTCCCAATTGTCTACACCTGGGATATGAACCGCAGAGATTAGACAGGAGCTGGATTCCGCCCAAACCAAAATTCGAGATACTTCTTTCATAGCCAGAGGACTGTGAGTCCCTCCTTGATGATTGATGTATGCCACAGTTGTGACATTGTCTGTCTGAAAACAAATGAACGATTCTCTCTTCAGAAGAGGCCAAAACTGAAGAGCTCTGAAAACTGCACGGAGTTCCAAGATATTGATCGGTAATCTCACCTCCTGAGATTCCCAAACTCCTTGTGCCGTCAGAGATCCCCACACAGCTCCCCAACCTGTGAGACTTGCATCTGTTGAAATTATAGTCCAGGTCGGAAGAACAAAAGAAGCCCCCTGAATTAAACGATGGTGATCTGTCCACCACGTTAGAGAGTGCCGAACAATCGGTTTTAAAGATATTAATTGATATATCTTCGTGTAATCCCTGCACCATTGGTTCAGCATACAGAGCTGAAGAGGTCGCATGTGAAAACGAGCAAAGGGGATCGCGTCCGATGCAGCAGTCATAAGACCTAGAATTTCCATGCATAAGGCTACCGAAGGGAATGATTGAGACTGAAGGTTTCGACAGGCTGTAATCAATTTTAAACGTCTCTTGTCTGTTAAAGACAAAGTCATGGACACTGAATCTATCTGGAAACCCAGAAAGGTTACCCTTGTTTGAGGAATCAAAGAACTTTTTGGTAAATTGATCCTCCAACCATGATCTTGAAGAAACAACACAAGTCGATTCGTATGAGACTCTGCTAAATGTAAAGACGGAGCAAGTACCAAGATATCGTCCAAATAAGGAAATACCACAATACCCTGTTCTCTGATTACAGACAGAAGGGCACCGAGAATCTTTGTGAAAATTCTTGGAGCTGTAGCAAGGCCAAACGGTAGAGCCACAAATTGGTAATGCTTGTCTAGAAAAGAGAATCTCAGGAACTGATAATGATCTGGATGAATCGGAATATGCAGATATGCATCCTGTAAATCTATTGTGGACATATAATTCCCTTGCTGAACAAAAGGCAATATAGTCCTTACAGTTACCATCTTGAACGTTGGTATCCTTACATAACGATTCAATAATTTTAGATCCAGAACTGGTCTGAAGGAATTCTCCTTCTTTGGTACAATGAAGAGATTTGAATAAAACCCCATCCCCTGTTCCGGAACTGGAACTGGCATAATTACTCCAGCCAACTCTAGATCTGAAACACAATTCAGAAATGCTTGAGCTTTCACTGGATTTACTGGGACATGGGAAAGAAAAAATCTCTTTGCAGGAGGTCTCATCTTGAAACCAATTCTGTACCCTTCTGAAACAATGTTCTGAATCCAAAGATTGTGAACAGAACTGATCCAAATTTCTTTGAAAAAACGTAACCTGCCCCCTACCAGCTGAACTGGAATGAGGGCCGTACCTTCATGTGAACTTAGAAGCAGGCTTTGCCTTTCTAGCAGGCTTGGATTTATTCCAGACTGGAGATGGTTTCCAAACTGAAACTGCTCCTGAGGACGAAGGATCAGGCTTTTGTTCTTTGTTGAAACGAAAGGAACGAAAACGATTGTTAGCCCTGTTTTTACCTTTAGACTTTTTATCCTGTGGTAAAAAAGTTCCTTTCCCACCAGTAACAGTTGAAATAATAGAATCCAACTGAGAACCAAATAATTTGTTTCCCTGGAAAGAAATGGAAAGTAGAGTTGATTTAGAAGCCATATCAGCATTCCAAGTCTTAAGCCATAAAGCTCTTCTGGCTAAGATAGCCAGAGACATAAATCTAACATCAACTCTAATAATATCAAAAATGGCATCACAGATGAAATTATTAGCATGCTGGAGAAGAATAATAATATCATGAGAATCACGATTTGTTACTTGTTGCGCTAGAGTTTCCAACCAAAAAGTTGAAGCTGCAGCAACATCAGCCAATGATATAGCAGGTCTAAGAAGATTACCTGAACATAGATAAGCTTTTCTTAGAAAAGATTCAATTTTTCTATCTAAAGGATCCTTAAACGAGGTACCATCTGATGTAGGAATGGTAGTACGTTTAGCAAGGGTAGAAATAGCCCCATCAACTTTAGGGATTTTGTCCCAAAATTCTAATCTGTCAGGCGGAACAGGATATAATTGCTTAAAACGTTTAGAAGGAGTAAATGAATTACCCAATCTATCCCATTCCTTAGCAATTACTGCAGAAATAGCATTAGGAACAGGAAAGACTTCTGGAATAACCGCAGGAGCTTTAAAAACCTTATCCAAACGTATAGAATTAGTATCAAGAGGACTAGAATCCTCTATTTCTAAAGCAATTAGTACTTCTTTAAGTAAAGAGCGAATAAATTCCATCTTAAATAAATATGAAGATTTATCAGCATCAATCTCTGAGACAGAATCCTCTGAACCAGAAGAGTCCAAAGAATCAGAATGATGGTGTTCATTTAAAAATTCATCTGTAGAGAGAGAAGATTTAAAAGACTTTTTACGTTTACTAGAAGGAGAAATAACAGACAAAGCCTTCTTTATGGATTCAGAAACAAAATCTCTTATGTTATCAGGAACATTCTGCACCTTAGATGTTGAGGGAACTGCAACAGGCAATGGTACATCACTAAAGGAAATATTATCTGCATTAACAAGTTTGTCATGACATTTAATACAAACAACAGCTGGAGGAATAGCTACCAAAAGTTTACAGCAGATACACTTAGCTTTGGTAGATCCAGCAGGCAGAGGTTTTCCTGTAGTATCTTCTGGCTCAGATGCAACGTGAGACATCTTGCAATATGTAAGAGAAAAAACAACATATAAAGCAAAATAGATCAAATTCCTTATAAGACAGTTTCAGGAATGGGAAAAAATGCCAAACATCAAGCTTCTAGCAACCAGAAGCAAATGAAAAATGATTCTGAAATAATGTGGAGACAAAAGCGACGCCCATATTTTTTGGCGCCAAATAAGACGCCCACATTATTTGGCGCCTAAATGCTTTTGGCGCCAAAAATGACGCCACATCCGGAACGCCGACATTTTTGGCGCAAAATTTGCGCCAAAAAAATCCGCGCCAAGAATGACGCAATAAAATGAAGCATTTTCAGCCCCCGCGAGCCTAACAGCCCACAGGGAAAAAGTCAAATTTTTGAGGTAAGAAAAATATGATAATTAAAGCATAATCCCAAATATGAAACTGACTGTCTGGAAATAAGGAAAGTTGAACATTCTGAGTCAAGGCAAATAAATGTTTGAATACATATATTTAGAACTTTATAAATAAAGTGCCCAACCATAGCTTAGAGTGTCACAGAAAATAAGACTTACTTACCCCAGGACACTCATCTACATGTTTGTAGAAAGCCAAACCAGTACTGAAACGAGAATCAGTAGAGGAAATGGTAAATATAAGAGTATATCGTCGATCTGAAAAGGGAGGTAAGAGATGAATCTCTACGACCGATAACAGAGAACCTTATGAAATAGACCCCGTAGAAGGAGATCACTGCATTCAATAGGCAATACTCTCCTCACATCCCTCTGACATTCACTGCACGCTGAGAGGAAAACCGGGCTCCAACTTGCTGCGGAGCGCATATCAACGTAGAATCTAGCACAAACTTACTTCACCACCTCCCTTGGAGGCAAAGTTTGTAAAACTGATTTGTGGGTGTGGTGAGGGGTGTATTTATAGGCATTTTAAGGTTTGGGAAACTTTGCCCCTCCTGGTAGGAATGTATATCCCATACGTCACTAGCTCATGGACTCTTGTTAATTACATGAAAGAAAACCCATATTTGAAAGCAGCTATCTTAAAATGAGTATCCTTGTGCTTGGCATATAACAATACCACATGCCTCACAGTGTAAAAAGCCTTTATAATCTCCACAAATAGAAGTGTATTATAAAACCTCTGGTTTCAAAGACGGTAGATTCACCATTCAAATAAAGCTTTATATCCTTATGGCTGTCAAGTTGTTGTCATAGTAATAACACCTGGCAGCAACTGCTGGCTTCATTTTGTTGTGTTATCAAGGTCAGGTGCACAAATACACAAAAATAATAATCGTTCAGGCTACAATTGAGATATTTCAATAAAACCAATTTGTTCACAATAAAACAGACTTTGATATGTCACATGACAAGATTTGAGGAATGTGGCATAAAAATGCAAAAAAGGAAAATGCTGTAAAGTGATAGTGCATTGTATTATTGAACAACTGTTTGCATTTTACTGTGTTTAACCCTATAATACTGGGAGCTAGTTTAACACTGAGGGCCAGATTATAAGTGGAGCGCTAAATATCGCTTACATGCATGCGATATTAGCGCTCCACTTTGTAATACCAACGCACGATAATGTGCGCTGTCATTACAAGTCAATCGCACTGCTAGGAAGCATTGCGCTCAAAAGAGGGTGCTTCCATAGACAGCGAAGGAGGAAAGTAGCGCAGCGATGGCAGCATGTTTTAATATATATGTATATGATTATATACATATTTATGTGTTAATAATGTGTATACATGTATGTATGTATATAATATCCATATATATTTACATTGCGGTCGATGGGATCACACACAGTTCCCATAGACCGCAATGTAAAGGCACTCTTAAGTTTGTTTTCAACCCCACTCCCACCAACTTTAAATCCCCAAAACTGCCTAGTGTAGTTGCTTTTTATTTAAAAAAAATGCTAGATTTTTTTTTTTTAATAAAAAACTACAATACCTTCTATTTTGAGGACATTTGGGGCACTTTTAGAAAATTAACCAGAAATCTAATTTTAATTCATTTTCGGAGCGCAACTTATAATGGCTGGTGAATTATCGCACTCCCGTTCACAGGAGTGCAATAATTTAGCACTGCACTTGTAATCTAGCCCTGTATCTGGTGAGCCAATGGCAAGTGTACAGCCACCAATGACTAGCTAGCTCCAAGCAGGACATTGCTGCTACAGAGCAAACCAATGTGTGATTTTTAACAAAGGGTACCAAAAGAAGACAAGTAAATTGAAAAGTCTCTAAAAAGTATATGCTCTGTGCCCAAACTGCAAAAGGAAACCATTTTATCTCAAAGTGCAAACAATTCAAATAAAGCATGGAAAATGAGTTTGTTTGCTTTAAATAAAAGAAACTGCAAACAACTGTCTGAACAAAGTGGTACCAATTAACTGTTTTTTTCTAAGTGTAGAAAAACATAAGACACATAAGCAAATTGAAATACAGTGATCTGCAATGCAACTCTTGTTTTTATGTTTTATCAAACTACAAGCAAAAAGAAGTGGAAAAAAAAAATACACATGGATATATACTGTACTTACACACATACATACATACATAAACACACTCGATCGGAAACTGACAAAAAAAGTTGCTAGGCAACCAGACCAACATCAAAACAGTGCTAAATCACATACCAACCTCGTGTATGTTATCTTTCCATTTCAATAAATATATTTTGTTAAACATACTTAATGATATTGTATTTGTTAAAGGGACATGAAACCCAAAATATTTATTTCATGATTCAGACAGAGAATACAATTTTAAACAAGTTTCCAATTTACGTCTATTATTTAATTTGCTTCCTTCTCTTCCTTTGCTGAAAGGTTTATCTAGGTAAGCTCAGGAGCAGCAAATAACCTAGGTTCTAGCTGCAGATTGGTATATATATACACCGATTGTCATTGGCTCACCCATGTGTTCAGTTAGAAACCAGTAGTGCATTGCTGCTCCTTAAACAAATGATACCAAGAAAATGAAACACATTTGATAATAGAAGTAAACTGGAAAGTTGTTTAAAATTGTATGTTCTACTTAAATCATGAAAGACAAAATTTTGGGTTTCATGTCCCTTTAAGTGGAGACATTGTAGCTCCTGGAAGGCTTTATAAACGATGTTTCAAGTAAACCATAACATTGGCTCCCAAGTCCCAACAAATATTTTAGCACTCACTCAGTCTTCACAATATTGTGAAAAAGGTGAAAAAAACTGGAGGGCATTTTTCCAGCCACTCCCCTGTGCAGACCCTGGGAGGGGTTTCTCTGTCTCTGACTAAAGGCGTCAGGAAATATTGGAAGATGATGGACGCAGCCTAGATGTAGGGTAGTGATCCGTTTTCCGCACCCATAAAGACTTTAAGAAAAATAAAATAAATAATCCACTTATAGAATAGCTCCTTTAAATTTCTAAGACAGTATCTCTAAGGGGATTTTGTTTTTACATATTAAGTAAGTCTCATGAAGCCAGACAAATAATCCATGCAGCGTCCTCAGGGCCGCCATCAGGGGGTGACAGGGGTGACTCCTGTCAGGGGCCCAATGGTCCAGGGGGGCCCCATGAGGCAAGAACTAAAAAAAAATAAAAAAATTTTTTTTTAATTTTGTCAGCCATCAGTGGGTACTACAGCAGAGTGCTAATTGAGCATGGGAAATATTATTACTAAGAGTAAAATATTATTTGAGAGGATTTCTGAGTGTGCAATAAACCACTAGGCACAGTGTGAGACAGACTTGGTACTTTGTTTGTACAGTATGTGCCTGAGTCAGACGGGAGATCACTTTCATTTGCAGAGGAAGTAGGACTTACTTAGCAATTTTTTTTATTTCTTTGTGCAATTTCGGATTGTAACTTCAGTGTGGTAGTAGTTGTATGGTTGGGCCAGGGATCCTTAAAAACACATTTTTTTAGCAGCAGTGTATTTATGATTATTTGACAATTCTGTAGAAATTCTATATTTAAAACCATGCAGAAATGTTTCCCCCTCAATACACAAATGGTAGGTGTCCTTTTGGCAGATATGTATGTATGTATATATATATATATATATATATATATATATATATATATATATATATATATATTACATTCCAGTTTACTGCCCCTTTATGCAAAGACTTTCCAGATGCAAGGAAGCATTTTATCTAAGATTTTTACATCTGCATAAAATGTTATACTCAGACTAACGGCTAGATTTAGAGTTTGGCGTTAGCCGTCAAAACCAGCGTTAGAGGCTCCTAACGCTGGTTTTGGGCTACCGCTGGTATTTAGAGTCAGTCAGGAAAGGGTCTAACGCTCACTTTGCAGCTGCGACTTTTCCATACCACAGATCCCCTTACGTCAATTGCGTATCCTATCTTTTCAATGGGATCTTTCTAACGCCGGTATTTAGAGTCATGGCTGAAGTGAGCGTTAGAAATCTAACGACAAAACTCCAGCCGCAGAAAAAAGTCAGTAGTTAAGAGCTTTCTGGGCTAACGCCGGTTTATAAAGCTCTTAACTACTGTGCTCTAAAGTACACTAACACCCATAAACTACCTATGTACCCCTAAACCGAGGCCCCCCCACATCGCCGCCACTCTATTAAAATTTTTTAACCCCTAATCTGCCAACTGCACACCGCCGCCACCTACGTTATCCCTATGTACCCCTAATCTGCTGCCCCTAATACCGCCGACACCTACATAATATTTATTAACCCCTAATCTGCCGCCCCCACTATCGCTGACACCTGCAAATTTTTTTAACAACTAATCTGCCGCTCCGTACACTGCCGCAACCTACATTATACCTATGTACCCCTAATCTGCTGCCCCTAACACAGCCGACCCCTATATTATATTTATTAACCCCTAATCTGCCGCCCCCAACGTCGCCTCCACCTACCTACAATTATTAACCCCTAATCTACCGACCGGACCACACCGCTACTATAATAAATGTATTAACCCCTAAAGCTAAGTCTAACCCTAACCCTAACACCCTCCTAACTTAAATATAATTTAAATCTAACGAAATAAATTAACTCTTATTAAATAAATTATTCCTATTTAAAGCTAAATACTTACCTGTAAAATAAACCCTAATATAGCTACAATATAAATTATAATTATATTGTAGCTATTTTAGGATTAATATTTATTTTACAGGCAACTTTGTAATTATTTTAACCAGGTACAATAGCTATTAAATAGTTAATAGTTACCTAGTTAAAATAATTACAAAATTACCTGTAAAATAAATCCTAACCTAAGTTACAATTAAACCTAACACTACACTAGCAATAAATTAATTACATAAAATACCTACAATTATCTACAATTAAACCTAACACTACACTATCAATAAATTAATTAAATAAAATACCTACGGGGCGTGTCCGGGCGAGGACCCAAGATGGTCGACAAACTGAGAGCTCTGTAAAGCTAGTTTACAATCCGCCTTGTAACTTGGATATCTATCAGCCATCCGGTGCTAAAGTATACCTAAATATCTTTAAACTACTGTGCCAAGCTGGAATATCACATTTTTGAACAAAGCAGGGCTTCTTAGACTGGACCGTTGAGATCTGTTGGCGGCTCTCGTGGAGAGAGATCTCAGCACCCCCCCCCCCCCCCAGGGGAACCGGGTTAGCAGAGCAGATTAAGTATATCAACAACCCACCCAAAGATCCTGTAAAGCATTTGTCTGGGACCATGGAGGAAGATCTTCTTACCAAATTGCAAGCATTATTTGCGGAGTCTGAGAAGCGCATTAACAAAAGATTTGACCGTCTCATGGAGATAATTGGAACGCCATGTGAATGTACGAAATTGGAGGGGGAGGCTATATCGAGCGCTGGAGATGTTCCCATACATAATGCCTTACCTGAAGTGAACCTGCAAAAAGTTGGTGTCGCAGAGTCAAATCCGGAAGAAGCGTGTGTATCACTGGTCCCGTGGGTCCGGGACGCACCGATACATGGGAACTTTGTGGCAGTTGGCGGAGAGCCCAGCATCCGTGTATTGACTAGGGCAGAATCGGCTGTTGCCTACTATATTAGAGATCGCCTGACTGGCGTGACTTGTGGGGTCGGGGTGGGGAGAGCGGCCGGCTCCCTTACGCGCGGCCCTGCTTGTATGCAAAAGCTGCAGATGGATTACCACTATATAGCTGCCCATGCAATCTCAGTTATGGGCTTCCACCGACGAATCTCCAGGACTGGAGTTGGTTAGCAGAGGAGGTATATTCGCTTGGCTGGTAGGCTCGGGAACAGGCTTGTATCTGAATATTTGCTGATATTATGCACTCACATTTTTTACTAAGGCTTGGCCTAAGTCAGCACGTCTTAACAGCTGTGAGGAGTAAAGAGGGAATCAACTGAGACTTGAGACTATATTTATGGTTCTGCTGCAACCATCACTTATTCACAAGTCTGCTTGTTTGTTAGTATGGCAGTTATATCCTTTGCTGTATGTATTTTGTGAAAAATGTTATGACAGCCCAAAAACCTGATGTCTGTTCATACGGTTTATTTTTGCTTAGAGATAATCACATTTGGGTTATCCCATCTACTGTTCTGCAAGGAGGAAGACCCCTCTACAAGGGTCATTATCCATATAACCTATATTTTGCTGTTGGTATCTAGGTGAACCTGTTTTCATTTCCTCCTACCAACATTTTGTTAACAAATGAGTATTGCTGCTAAGTATTTACAGGTACTGGTATACATGCCCATAGATACCCCAACATCTACCCCTTACTTAAAAGGATTACCGTGACACGTTTATGTTCATTTATTTTTAATTTTTTTTCTCTTTAATGGGGGCACAGTATGCTCTAACTTTTCTATATTTTAAGGAGCTCTTTTTTTTATTTAGAATAGATCCAAGAGTGGACCTGCTAATATTTACCCTAATATTTACCCCTAGATACCACTCTAATTCTGTGGCTTTGGAGTGGTTACAAATGTTTTGTTGGGGTATGTTTAAACTCTCACGGGCTTGTGCAGCCTAGGGGTTTATCTTATTTTATTTAATTATTTCGCCTTAGCATTGGGTCCTTAAGTGGCCCTGTTAATATTCTCCCAATTCCCACCCCTTATCTATAAGATTCTAATTTAGATTCTCATATATATTGGTTGTTATTTACATTATGGACACACAACGAGGTATGCCTTTTTCCTTAGAGATGGGATACGTAAGCCAGGTGTTATGCCTAACATTTGTTTTGTTTGTTGTGTCCATGTCCATATATTCATATGTAAAATTTGTACTTTGATGCATCAACCTGTGTAGTCGGAGCCATACCCTTTTTTTATATATATATATCCTGTTATAGAAAGTATGGACAATCGTAGGCCTAACCATTCTTATTTGACATTTTTTCTTTTATTGATGCCAGGCCCAAGGACCGCGGCATATGTTTGGTATGTTAATTGTCCACATGAATATGTATAAAAGTAAAATGAGGTACTATACATGGCTAGACAATTTCCCTTATAAATTAAAACCAAAGTCTGGTTGAGATGTATAAGACATGCCTCTTGTGTGGGATGCTTCAATACTATTGCTTGTCACATAGGCATGTTGCCATGATGTTTTACAGTGTATGTTTTTATTTGAATTTGTTAGCTCAATAAAAATTATTTAAAAAAAAAAAAAATACCTACAAATAAATACAATGAAATAAACCAACTAAAGTACAAAAAATAAAAAAGAACTAAGTTACAAAAAATAAAAAAATATTTACAAACATTAGAAAAATATTACAACAATTTTAAACTAATTACACCTACTCTAAGCCCCCTAATAAAATAACAAAGACCCCCAAAATAAAAAAATGCCCTACCCTATTCTAAAATTAAAATAGAAAATCTCTTTTACCTTACCAGCCCTGAAAAGGGCCCTTTGCGGGGCATGCCCGAAAGAATTCAGCTCTTTTGCCTGTAAAAAAAAAACCATACAATACCCCCCCCAACATTACAACCCACCACCCACATACCCCTAATCTAACCCAAACCCCCCTTAAATAAACCTAACACTAAGCCCCTGAAGATCTCCCTACCTTGTCTTTACCACGCCGGGTTCACCGATCGATCCAGAAGAGCCTCCGATGTCTTGATCCAAGCCCAAGCGGGGGGCTGAAGATGTCCATGATCCAGCTGAAGTCTTCATCCAAGCGGGAGCTCAAGAGGTCCATGATCCGACTGAAGTCTTCTATCAAGCGGCATCTTCAATCTTCTTTCTTCCGGATCCATGTAGTTCATCCCACCGACGCGGAACATCCATCTTCACCAATGACTTCCCGACGAATGACGGTTCCTTTAAGGGACGTCATCCAAGATGGCGTCCCTCGAATTCCTATTGGATGATAGGATTCTATCAGCCAATCGGAATTAAGGTAGGAAAATTCTGATTGGCTGATGGAATCAGCCAATCAGATTCAAGTTCAATTCGATTGGCTGATCCGATCAGCCAATCAGATTGAGCTCGCATTCTATTGGCTGGGGGAATCCGTAAGCAACGCTGGTATCGAGAGTTGCAGTGGCGCTAAATTATGCTCTACGCTCCCTTTTTGGAGCCTAACGCACTGAAAACGCAGCCATTCTGCAAACTCTAAATACTAGCGGTATTTAAAAGGTGCGGGGGGAAAAAACAGAATTTATGCTTACCTGATAAATTACTTTCTCCAACGGTGTGTCCGGTCCACGGCTTCATCCATTACTTGTGGGAAATATTCTCCCCCACAGGGAAAGGCAAGGAGAGCACACAGCAAGAGCTGTCCATATAGCTCCCTCTCTGGCTCCGCCCCCCAGTCATTCGACCGACGGTTAGGAGAAAAAGGAGAAACTATAGGGTGCCGTGGTGACTGTAGTGTATAAAGAAAAAAAATTTCAACCTGATTAGGAAACCAGGGCGGGCTGTGGACCGGACACACCGTTGGAGAAAGTAATTTATCAGGTAAGCATAAATTCTGTTTTCTCCAACATTGGTGTGTCCGGTCCACGGCGTCATCCATTACTTGTGGGAACCAATACCAAAGCTTTAGGACACGGATGAAGGGAGGGAGCAAATCAGGTTACCTAAATGGAAGGCACCATGGCTTGCAAAACCTTTCTCCCAAAAATAGCCTCCGAAGAAGCATAAGTATCAAATTTGTAGAATTTGGCAAAAGTGTGCAGAGAGGACCAAGTCGCTGCCTTACATATCTTGAGAAAGCCCATCTACACGGGTGAAACGCGTAGAGAAAGAGAGTTGCTGACCCTGTCAAGAACTTACAACTAGGTACCTAGTAGATTACCCGCGCGTGAAACACGCTAAGAGCGGAGGTTGCTTCAAAATATCAGCCCAGCTGATTACCCTTTTGCTACAGCTGCATACAACCAACGGAGGCGAAGATCTGTAAAGACGCTGACTGGAGAGGTAACGGTTTCGGAGAAGGAAAGATTCCGGCATTACCCCAGCTGCCTGTCAAGTGTAGTCATCTGATATACAGCCGTTCAAGATTGCCATCGAACTTGGCGAGGAAAAGATTCCGGTATTACCCCAAGCTGCCTGTCACAAGCGATCATCTGGCATACAGCCGCATAAGAGTGTCATCGCGCTTGGCGAGGAAAAGTTCCGGTAAAAAGTATAAGTAATTTTTGCCAAGTAAAATGTCATATAGCAGGCTGTTAAGGTGAGAAGTGTATACAAATACTAATAATCAGTGACTATCGAACAAGGCTCATAGAGTCAATATTTATTTATCTGTAGTGATCCAATTATACATTTCCTCATAAACAAAGTCCCACCTACTGCACATTCTGCATATATTGAAGCAGTATTTTGGCCTACACATAACATTCTGCATATATTGAAGCAGTATTTTGGCCTACACATAAAATTATGGGAAACAATTGCTATATGTGTTAACACTTGAGGAGTTGATACAAACATAAGGAGTAACTACTATATTGACATTTTCTAACCAGCAACATTTGTTTTCCAATCTTGATACACACTGGATCCCCCAGCAACAAAGAGGAACATCTGAAGTTACCTTAGATTGGACATTCTCTTAGCCAGCAATATTGTTTTTTAAAAATTTTTGTCTTTTGTTTTTTGATTTTTGATATATTTTTTCATTTTTTCATTTTTTCATTTTTTACATTTCTAACTTTTGGGGTGGTATTCCATATAGTATTTTTCTTCTGATTTATTTTATTTTTATTTGCTGCAGGGAGACGTCCCGCATATTGTGGAATTTATTTTTGATAGTAAATCTTTTTAAATTACTTGGTGTACTGTCTTCTTTACTATGGATGCTTAATTAATGCTGATTAAGTGTGTTGGTTTCTCTTAGCTTTTAGCGCCCTCTCATTTACGTTTTTTTGTTAAGTTTTTTAATTTAGCCATCTAGGGGAGGTGGTAGGAGAGTGGCTTAAGATAAACCTTTAGATTTTAGCGCTGTATTTTTCTTTTCTAATCCTTACATATCTGATCAACAGAAGCCTCGTTCTTGTAGGCCCAAGTGGAAGCCACAGCCCTAGTAGAGTGAGCTGTGATTCGGTCAGGAGGTTGCCGTCCGGCAGTCTCATAAGCCAATCGGATAATGCTTTTCAGCCAGAAAGAGAGAGAGAGGTAGCAGTAGCTTTTTGACCTCTCCTCTTACCAGAGTAAACGACAAACAAAGATGAGGTTTGTCTAAAATCTTTTGTTGCTTCTAAGTAGAACTTTAAAGCACGAACAACATCTAAATTGTGTAATAAACGTTCCTTCTTTGAAACTGGATTCGGACACAGAGAAGGAACAACTATTTCCTGGTTAATATTCTTGTTGGAAACAACTTTTGGAAGAAAACCAGGCTTAGTACGCAAAACAACCTTATCTGAATGGAAAACCAGATAGGGTGGATTACAATGCAAAGCAGATAATTCAGAAACTCTTCTAGCAGAAGAAATAGCAACCAAAAACAGAACTTTCCAAGATAATAACTTAATATCTATGGAATGTAAAGGTTCAAACGGAACCCCTTGAAGAACTGAAAGAACTAAATTTAGACTCCAAGGAGGAGTCATGGGTCTGTAAACAGGCTTGATTCTAACCAAAGCCTGAACAAAAGCTTGTACATCTGGCACAGCTGCCAGTCGTTTGTGTAACAAGACAGATAAAGCAGAAATCTGTCCTTTTAGAGAACTAGCTGACAACCCTTTATCCAAACCTTCTTGGAGAAAGGAGAGAATCTTTGGAATTTTAATCTTACTCCAGGAGAATCCCTTGGATTCACACCAGCAGATATATTTTTTCCATATTTTATGGTAAATCTTTCTAGTCACAGGTTTTCTGGCTTGGACCAGAGTATCTATCACAGAATTCGAAAACCCACGCTTGGATAAAATCAAGCGTTCAATTTCCAAGCAGTCAGCTGCAGAGAAACTAGATTTGGATGTTCGAATGGACCTTGTACTAGAAGATCCTGTCTCAAAGGTAGCTTCCATGGTGGAGCCGATGACATATTCACCAGGTCTGCATACCAAGTCCTGCGTGGCCACGCAGGAGCTATCAGAATCACTGAGGCCTTCTCCTGTTTGATCCTGGCTATGAGCCTGGGAAGGAGAGGAAACGGTGGAAACACATACGCTAGGTTGAACGACCAAGGCGCCACTAATGCATCCACTAGAGTCACCTTGGGATCCCTGGATCTGGACCCGTAGCAAGGAATCTTGAAGTTCTGACGGGACGCCATTAGATCCATGTCTGGAATGCCCCATAATTGGGTTAACTGAGCAAAGACCTCCGGGTGGAGTTCCCACTCCCCCGGATGGAAAGTCTGACGACTCAAATAGTCCGCCTCCCAGTTGTCTACTCCTGGGATGTGAATAGCAGATAGATGGCAGGAGTGATTCTCTGCCCATTGGATAATCTTGGTTACTTCCTTCATCGCTAGGGAACTCTTTGTTCCCCCCTGATGATTGATGTACGCAACAGTCGTTATGTTGTCCGACTGAAATCTTATGAACCTGGCTTCCGCTAGCTGAGGCCAAGCCAGGAGCGCATAGAATATTGCTCTTAGTTCCAAAATGTTTATCGGGAGAAGCGACTCTTCCCGAGACCATAGGCCCTGAGCTTTCAGGGAGTCCCAGACCGCGCCCCACCCCAAGAGGCTGGCATCGGTCGTGACGATGACCCACTCCGGTCTGCGGAAACTCATTCCCTGAGACAGGTGATCCTGGGTCAACCACCAGAGAAGTGAGTCTCTGGTTACCTGGTCTACTTGAATTTGGGGAGACAAGTCTGTATAGTCCCCATTCCACTGATTGAGCATGCACAGCTGTAATGGTCTTAGATGAATTAGAGCAAAAGGAACCACGTCCATTGCTGCGACCATTAGTCCTATTACTTCCATGCACTGAGCTATGGAGGGTTGAGGAATAGAATTAAGAACTCGACAAACGTTTAGAAGCTTTAGCTTTCTGACTTCTGTCAGGAAGATCTTCATTTCTACAGAATCTATTATTGTTCCCAGAAAAGGAACCCTTGTGGACGGTGACAGTGAACTCTTTTCTATGTTCACCTTCCACCCGTGAGATCTGAGAAAAGCCAACACAATGTCTTTGTGGGCCCTTGCTTTGGAAAGAGACGACGCTTGGATTAGGATGTCGTCTAGATAAGGTGCTACAGCGATGCCCCTCGGCCTTAGGACCGCTAGAAGGGACCCTAGCACCTTTGTGAAAATTCTGGGAGCGGTGGCTAAACCGAATGGAAGAGCCACGAACTGGTAATGTTTGTCTAGAAAGGCGAACCTCAGGAACTGATGATGAGTTTTGTGGATTGGAATATGCAGATACGCATCCTTTAGATCCATGGTAGTCAAATATTGACCCTGCTGGATTGTCGGCAAGATTGTCCGAATGGTTTCCATTTTGAAGGATGGAACACTGAGGAACTTGTTTAATATCTTTAAATCCAGAATTGGCCTGAAAGTTCCCTCTTTTTTGGGAACCACAAACAGGTTTGAGTAAAAACCTAGACCTTGTTCCCCGGAGGGGACTGGGTTTATCACTCCCATCTTTGATAGGTCTCTTACACAATGTAAGAATGCCTGTATCTTTATCTGGTCTGAAGATAAGCGAGACAGGTGGAACCTTCCCCTTGGAGGAAGTCCCTTGAACTCTAGCAGGTATCCCTTGGAGACTATCTCTAGTGCCCAGGGATCCAGAACATCTCTTGCCCAAGCCTGAGCGAAGAGAGATAGTCTGCCCCCTACCAGATCCGGTCCCGGATCGGGGCTACCCCTTCATGCTGTCTTGGTAGCAGCAGCAGGTTTCTTGGTCTGTTTACCCTTGTTCCAGCCTTGCATGGGCTTCCAAGCGGGTTTGGGCTGGGCCGCGTTACCTTCTTGTCTAGCGGCAGTGAAGTTATTAGCCGGTCCGTTCCTGAAATTGCGAAAGGAACGAAAATTAGACTTGTTCTTAGCCTTAAAAGGCCTATCCTGTGGGAGGGCATGGCCCTTACCCCCAGTGATGTCTGAAATAATTTCCTTCAATTCCGGCCCAAAAAGGGTCTTACCCTTGAAAGGAATATTAAGTAACTTAGTCTTGTTCGACACATCTGCCGACCAGGATTTCAGCCAAAGTGCCCTCCGCGCTACTATAGCAAAACCTGAGTTTTTCGCCGCCAATTTCGTTATTTGAAAGGCAGCATCCAATATAAAGGAATTAGCTAATTTTAATGCGTGAATTCTGTCCATGACTTCTTCATAGGAAGTCTCTTTCTGGAGCGACCTTTCTAGTTCCTCGAACCAAAAGGACGCCGCTGAAGTGACAGTAATAACACACGTAGCTGGTTGAAGGATGAACCCTTGCTGAACAAAAATCTTTTTAAGCAATCCTTCCAATTTTTTATCCATAGGATCTTTAAAAGCGCAGCTGTCCTCTATAGGAATAGTGGTGCGCTTCGCTAGTGTTGAAACAGCTTCCTCAACCTTCGGGACCGTCTGCCATGCGTCCCTTCTAGGGTCTACTATGGGAAACATTTTCTTAAATATAGGAGGTGGGGCAAAGGGTACACCTGGCTTCTCCCACTCCTTTTCCACTATGTTCGCTACCCTTTTGGGTATTGGAAAAGCGTTGTCGTGCACTGGGACCTCTAAAAATTTGTCCAATTTGCACAACTTCTCTGGTACTACCATAGAATCACAGTCATCCAGAGTAGCTAATACCTCCTTTAGCAAAGCGTGGAGATGTTCTAGCTTAAACTTAAATGCTACTATATCATGTTCTGCCTGTTTTTCCTGAGTCTGAAATTTCACCCTCAGACAGCCCTTCCCTCACAGCCAATTCCGATTGATGTGAGGGTAAAATAGATAAAGCATCGTCAGCGCCTGATTGTTCATCCCTTTTATCTGTATTTAAAGCTGAACAATCACGCTTTCTCTGAAATGCTGGCAGTTTGGATAAAAGATTTGCTATAGAATTATCCACTACTGCTGTTAATTGTTGCATAGAAATAAGCACTGGCGCGCTAGGTGTCGCCTGCGCGAGCAAAGCTGGTGTAGACACAGAAGGAGAGGATGTAGAACTATCCCCACTACCTTCATTAGATAAATCATCTTGGGTAACATTATGAAATGTAACAGAGCTGTCCTCATTTTGTTTGGACGCTATGGCACAATTATCACAAACACTCAAAGGGGGAACCACATTTGTCTCTACACACACAGAACATAGGTTATCTGATGGCACAGACATGTTAAACAGATTTAGGCAGGCAAACAATGCAATAAAAACGATTTTAAACAAAAACGTTACTGTCTCTTTAAAAAATAAAATGACACACTTTCTTTCTGAATGTTCAAAAAACTATGAAGGCAATATCCGATTTTTCTGAAATTTGGACCCCAGTGTCTTAATGCTTAGAGAATATTGCACAGCAAATATGGAGACTCTAGCTCTTAAAACAAGCAAACCGGAGCTAATTGTTGGATTTAACCGTTTTTATACACCACAATCCCTGCTTACAGCATTGCTGCAGCTTTTACCTTTCTTAGGGGTCAATCATCCACAGAAATAAGCCTTCTGGAGTCACTTTCTGAGCCACAGGACCCTCTCACATGGAACTGCATGCACTGCCTTGAAATTAACTGAAGTACCAAAATGAGGCCTCCTCCCTCAGTACACTAGAGTGAAGGGGCCTTCCTGACTATATTTAGGTGTCTAAAGCAAGCCAGATCAATAAAAAAACGTCCCCAAGTGTATATGAGCTTATAAAACATTTCAATTGCCATCATATTGTAATAAAAAACAATCGATTTGGCCCCTGACAGTGTCTACCAGAATAAAAATCAAAAAGGGGAAGCCTGTTATCTTTTTTGCTGAGGTGAAAGAAAAACATAATTTATGCTTACCTGATAAATTCCTTTCTCCTGTAGTGTGGTCAGTCCACGGGTCATCATTACTTCTGGGATATTAACTCCTCCCCAACAGGAAGTGCAAGAGGATCACCCAGCAGAGCTGCTATATAGCTCCTCCCCTCTACGTCACACCCAGTCATTCGACCGAGAACCAACGAGAAAGGAGAAGCCAAAGGGTGCAGTGGTGACTGGAGTATAATTTAAAAATTTAGACCTGCCATACAAACAGGGCGGGCCGTGGACTGACCACACTACAGGAGAAAGGAATTTATCAGATAAGCATAAATTATGTTTTCTCCTGTTAAGTGTGGTCAGTCCACGGGTCATCATTACTTCTGGGATACCAATACCAAAGCTAAAGTACACGGATGACGGGAGGGACAGGCAGGCTCTTTATACGGAAGGAACCACTGCCTGAAGAACCTTTCTCCCAAAAACAGCCTCAGAAGAAGCAAAAGTGTCAAATTTGTAAAATTTGGAAAAAGTATGAAGAGAAGACCAAGTTGCAGCCTTGCAAATCTGTTCAACAGAAGCCTCATTCTTAAAGGCCCAAGTGGAAGCCACAGCTCTAGTAGAATGAGCTGTAATCCTTTCAGGAGGCTGCTGTCCAGCAGTCTCATAAGCTAAACGTATTATGCTACGAAGCCAAAAAGAGAGAGAGGTAGCAGAAGCTTTTTGACCTCTCCTCTGACCAGAATAAACGACAAACAGGGAAGACGTTTGTCGAAAATCCTTAGTTGCCTGTAGATAAAATTTCAGGGCATGGACTACATCTAAATTGTGTAGAAGACGTTCCTTCTTCGAAGAAGGATTAGGACACAAAGATGGAACAACAATCTCTTGATTGATATTCCTGTTAGTGACCACCTTAGGTAAGAACCCAGGTTTAGTACGCAGAACTACCTTGTCTGAATGAAAAATCAGATAAGGAGAATCACAATGTAAGGCAGATAACTCAGAGACTCTACGAGCCGAGGAAATAGCCATTAAAAACAGAACTTTCCAAGATAACAATTTGATATCAATGGAATGAAGGGGTTCAAACGGAAGACCCTGTAAAACATTAAGAACTAAGTTCAAACTCCATGGTGGAGCAACAGTTTTAAACACAGGCTTAATCCTGGCCAAAGCCTGACAAAAAGCCTGAACGTCTGGAACCTCTGACAGACGTTTGTGTAAAAGAATGGACAGAGCTGAAATCTGTCCCTTTAAGGAACTAGCGGATAAACCCTTTTCTAAACCTTCTTGTAGAAAAGACAATATCCTAGGAATCCTAACCTTACTCCATGAGTAACTTTTGGATTTGCACCAATATAAGTATTTACGCCATATTTTTTTTTTTTTTTTTTTTTTTAAATTCTTTTTTATTACCGGAAACAAATGTGATACAACAGAAAATCAAACATTACAATAGATGTTATAGAGTTATACAGTTTGCATCAGTATTTTACGTACATAATGATTACATTTACATTTACATTTCTGAAGGTGGCTTGTTAGAGCCAGGTGCGCAGAGCAGTCCATGAGAGAGGAAGGTTATGTATTGTCTTTATATGCTTTAATCTGTAGCATTTTGATGCAGCAGAAATCGTTCAGTAAACTTTGTATGCCACATATGTCTCCATTTTTCAAAATATTTTAATAACATAACAATTAATAATAACAGTAACTACAATATACTAACATTATGATATAGGGGTGGAGTTCAATATGGGAAGGAAAGGTGGGGAGGAAAGGGGGAAGAAGAAAAAAAAAAAAAAAAAAAAAAAAAGGCGAAATCTAGAAAAGCATTTCCTCAGTCGGGTAATTGGTGATTTTAAGGGTCTCCCCTTCAGTTTCACCGGAGTTAGAGTTAAGAGAAAGCTGAGGCATCATCTCCGATTGGAGAAAGGGTTTCAAAATCTGCTGTTTCAGGTCTGTGTGGAACGTATTAATAAGAGGGCACCACTTTTTCCAGAAGGGTCTTAGTCGTCTGGTCACGTCTAATCTTACATCATACTGTTCTATGTAAAATTGTTTGATCAATAAGTGTTTAAATTGTGCTATTGTTGGGGGATGTTTCCAAAGCCATCTTGTCAGAATACAGTGCCTTGCCAGTATGGTGCACATCGTAAGGATCTTGTGGTGTCGTTGATGTGTATCTCCCCATTTGAAGAGATATATTTCGGCCGTAGTGAATTCTATTTCAACCCCAAAGGTGATTTTTGCCCAGTACTGAAGATGTCCCCAGAAACGTCTAATAGCTGGGCAGGTATAGAAGTAGTGCAGGAAAGAGGGGGCTGGACTGCTGCATTTAATACATTGGTTGGGGCATGTGTTGTTCCATTTTGCTAATCTATTAGGAGTAATATAGTCCTTGTGTAATAGTCTAGTCTGCGCCTCTCTATAGGTTATTGCAATAGTGGCTTGTTTTGTGCTGTCTAGACTGTCTTTCAAATCTTGTACCGATATTTCAGTATGGATGTCTGTAGCTAGTCTAGCTAGCATGTTGGTCTGAGTGGTGGTCTCAGTATGTTTTATTAGTTGTGTGTAAAAATGTGTGAGGGAGAACCGACCTACTAAGAATAGTGTCTGAGCGATAGCGAAGGGTGATTTGTTCCAGAAGCTATCATGGGATGTTTGTAAAGATATCACATAGTGCTGCAGCTGAAGGTAAGCATAAAAATGCTGATTTGGAAGCTGGTATTTCGCCTTTAGCTCCTGGAAAGAGCGTATCGTGTGTAGCAATGGGTCCAGGATGTCTCCCACTGTCCTAATGCCCCGGGTTTCCCATACACGGAATGGTGCATGTTCATCACCTGCTGGGAAGTCTGCATTCCCGCGGATAGGGATATACCTTGGAGAGGGGACGTTGATTTTTAAAAATTTGTGAATCAGCTGCCATGCCTTCAGTGGGTCACGGTATAGGGCACTGTTAGCAACTCTAGGGGGAAGAGATGACATTCCCGCATAGGGGAGATAAGCTGGTGTTAGCGGGGCGACAATCGCTTCTTCAAGCGCTATGTCAGTGAAATGTTTCGTATTCATCTGCCAATCGGTGACCAATCTGGCTAATGCTGCCCAGTTGTACAACTTGAGATTTGGCAATCCTAAGCCTCCCCCCAGGTATGGGAGGTGTAGCTTGTTCGCTGCTATTCTGGGCCTACCTCCCCTCCAGATGAATCTTGACATGGCACGTGAGAGTGTCCTCAGGTCCTGTCTGGACAGCAAAAACGGTAGCATAAGCAGTGGGTATAAGATTTTGGGTAGTATTGTCATCTTGATCAAGCCAATACGACCCGAGAGGCCTAGAGGGAGGTTAGCCCAATTCGTTAGCTGGGAAGCCAGCTCTGAACATTTACGTGATATGTTAAGATCATACATCCTGGAGGGATCTCTATGGAGCTTAATGCCAAGGTAGGTTAGCCCCTCCGAGACCTCCACGAATGGATAACTATGGGTAGAGGACGTATGTCTATGTAGCCATAGTATTTCTGACTTTGAGGTGTTTATTTGGTATCCCGAGAAGGTACCGAAGTTCGAAATCATGTGTAGTATGTGTGGTATATGGACGGCTGGTGTGTCGACAAACAGTAGCATGTCATCGGCGTATAACGCCAGGTGCAAGGGGATCCCTCTTAACGTGATCCCTGGGAAGAGTTGCCGAAGTTTCATCGCAAGGGGTTCCAGTGCTAGGTTGAACAGCAGCGGTGAAAGGGGACAACCCTGTCTGGTGCCCCTATGTAGCTGAAAATCCGAGGAAAAGAGGCCGTTTGCGATGACCCGTGCCACCGGATGGTGGTACATTTTACCTATAACCTCCAAGAACGGACCCGTAAAACCAAACCTCCGCATGGGAATCAGGGTGATGTGCGCTGAAGTGAAGTTGTTAGAGGGGAGGGTGTCCGTCTGAATGAAGATATTGTACAATCTGGTCAGGGTGGGCGTAATCTGGGCCTGTAGTGACTTGTAAAATTCAGCCGGTAGACCGTCTGGTCCTGGTGCCTTGCCTACTGGCAAGGATCCCAGGGTGAAGGTAAGTTCCTCGAGTGTCACTGGGGCGTTTAAGCTATCAATTTGGGTCTGTGTTAGTTGGGGCGGGTGCAGCGAACGCCAGAATTGCGTCTGGGCTCCCACCAGAGCCGTGTCCTGTTGGGTATAGAGTTTTGCATAATACTGCGCGAAGCACTGCGCTATGTCCTCTGGTTTAGTGTGCGTTAGGCCTTGCGCTCTGATTGCTGTTATGTTGGCTCTAGCTGTCTGGGGTTTCGACAAGGTAGCCAGCATCCTGCCTGCCTTCCCACCGAATCTATAGAATTTTCCTGCTGTCTTTAAGAGTCCAGCAGTCGCCTGTTGTTTCATAAAAGCTTCAAGGTCAGCTTTTGCTGTTAAGTATGTCTCATAGGTTATTTTCGTGTTAGCTTGTAGATATGTTTGGTATGTTAGGCCCAGTTGTTTTTGTAAGCTCTTTAATTTATATTGTGTTTTGTGTCTTAACTTAGAGACATATGAGATTATAGCTCCGGCAAACACTGTCTTGGCCGTCTCCCACAGGAGTTGGGTGATGTCAGTATGCGCTGCGTTATCAGTGAGAAAGTCCGTCCAAGTGTGTTGTAGATATTTGGTAAATGCCTCTGAGGTGGTCAGATAGGTCGGAAATCTAAGAATGTTTCTGTTAGTGTGCCGTCTTCGGGTTCCAAGTGACAATTCCACTGGAGCGTGATCTGAGATCAAAATGTTGTGTATCTTACAGTGGTGTACCAGTGTGGTCAGTTCCCCAGCAATCATGAATAAATCAATTCTGGAGAGGGTATGTTTAGCCTTGGTCAGACAAGTATAGTCCTTCCCCTCTGGATTCATCAGCCTCCAGATGTCACAGACCCCCAGGTCCGCCTCCAGCATGTTAAAGATTTTAGTTTCAAATCTGGCCTTGTAATTTACCTTAGGGTCCCTGATATGGTGGGGTGCCAGCCAAAGTCTATCCAGAATGTGTGTGGGTGAGATATTGAAATCCCCACCAATTATTAAATTTGAGCCTATGTGGGGAGCTAGTTGCCGGGTTAATTCCGACCAGAAACCAGTAGTTCTATGGTTGGGGGCATATAAGTTACAGAACACATATTTCACAGAATCTACCGTAGCTTGCACTATCAGGAACCGTCCGTCTTTGTCTAAATAGGTGTTGTCTATCCTAGTTGTTAACTTTTTCCCGAACATAATAATTAAACCCCGGCTGGCACTTGTATGAGATAGAAAGACTACCTGTCCCACCCAAACTCTCTGCAGTTTCTGGTGTTCTGGGTCTGTTAGGTGCGTCTCCTGTAATAAAGCTATGTCTGTGCCCAGTTTCTTAAGGTGAGTGAGTATCAGTTTACGTTTTATGGGTGTATTCCACCCACGTTCCAGGTCACTATTTTATGCGACATTCCCAATTACAAAGGATGAGTAGAGGGGGGAGAAGAAAAAAAAAAAAAAAAAAAAAAGGGGGGGGGGGGGGAGAGAGAGAGAGAGAGAGAGAGAGAAAGAGAGGGAAGGAGGGGCGGGAAAGGACACTGAAGGATTAAGGTAGTATCTTGACCTATTTCCATGTAACTAACATCATATGTAGTGCATTTTGTGCCTTCAACAGAAACCCTGATATACAATAAGTATTCATTAAGTTTAGCATGTGCACAACAGAACCATATATACAGTATATTCCCAACATAAGCATTAACAGTTCTAATTTTAACCAAGTGCAATTGTTCCGAACCCTTATCCCTAGGAGGAGTAGCTACTTGTGCTGAAGGGTTTGAGCCTATCTGAGTCCCTGTTTGAAGTAAGAATGGTGCCTCTTGGACAATAGGCGCATAGGGCACCTCCATGATGTACTTTTTGCTCGTGAGGCATGGGAAATTAAGGGAGGGGTTTGCCGCAATGGCAATTATAAGGGTGTAGGCGGGGGAAGCAATCTTTTTAGGGTAGGATGAGGTCAAAGTAACGTTAGGGCAGTATAAGTATCTATAGGCAAGACGCTTGTGGTGTCGTAAATTACAATCTAGCTTGACTCTATTGCCATTCAAATGTCTAGGGCACCTTTCGGGTTTTGAGTCTTCCTGCTTGGTGTCCTGTCTACATGGTGTGCTTGTGACTATCCTCGTGCCCGCTTCAGCACAACTGTCAAGATACGCTATCCAAGCATTTAGATATGTGTAACTACTATGGCCTGTATTAATTGGATCAGCTTGATCATTACTCAGAGGCAGCTCAGTACTCCCAGGGAGGAGTGTATGCGTTAGTGACCTATTGGCATAATCTGCTAGAAACTGTAGACAAATCAAGAACAAACAGAACAGTAAACAGAACAGTAATAAAACAAATGAAACATGTAAAACATAAAAAAACAAGACACATTTCAACATTACCCAAGAGGCAACGTCCCGCCTCTCTTTGGAGTCCATCAAACCTTTAAGGAACTAGATAAGTTCCATTCTTGAAAAACAACATTAAGTAGCAAGAAAAAAGTTCAGCCATTTTTATCTACTATGGCCCAGAGGAGCAGAAGAGAGAGTCAAAGGGAGAGGACCTCCCATTTGGGCAGACGATCTTCAGGTTGGGGGGTGCTGATTTTCTGTTGCCAGGTAACTTTTCACCGCCTGTGGTGAGTGGAAGAATTTAACACCATATGGTGTTTGTAGACGAAGTTTTGCAGGGAAGAGGAGTGCCACTTGACGTCCCTGTTCGTGGAGTTGGGAGCAGAGCGGTGCGAATTCCTTCCTTTGTCTAGAGACCTCCAGTGAGAAGTCCTGGAACAGAAGTAGCTTCAAGCCCTCATATATCAGTTCCTTGTGCGATCTATAGGCTCTCAGAATTTTCAATTTTTCCTGGAAATTCAAACATTTGAATATCACCTGTCTAGGTTTAGTTCCCATCTGTTCCAAGGTCTTTTCAGGACCTATTCGGTGCGCACGTTCTACATCAATGGGTAGGATGTCATCATGGATACCCAGTAGTCTGGGGAGTTTCAGTGCCGTAAACTCAAGCAGGTCTTTGCCTTTGATTGATTCTGGCACTCCTACTATCCGCAAATTATTGCGGCGACTCCTGTTCTCCAGGTCATCTATGCGTTCTTGGAGTAGTTGAGTTTTCTTCACTAATTGTTTGACTGTGGTATCCGAGGCAAATTGCCTGTCCTCTACATCTGAGATGCGGGTTTCGGCTGCGTTTAAGCGTGTGGAGAACTGCCGCACCTCGCTCGTTAGCGTGTCTACCCCTGCTTGTAAGGAATCCATTCTAGGGAGAAAGAATGATTTTAACTCGTGTAGGAGAGCAGAATGTGAAACTGAATCTGAGATCGCTATTGGGTCAGGTACAGCTGGGCCCTCAGCATGGGGGTCAGATAAATGTTTCAGTCTCTTTTCGCTGGTCTTTGATCTGTGAGACATATCTGGTTTGGCAGAGGGAGACAGCTTGTGGAAGTATTTATCTACTTTCATTAGAGTGGGGTATGAAATCTTCTGGGTGCAGGGCAAACAGATTATATGGGAAAGTACTCAGATGTTGCAGTCGTTGTCACTTGCAGACAGTACAAACGGGTGCTTTGTAGGTAAGGTGGCGGGCAGAGGTGCACGCTCAGAGTCTCTCTGTGGTTATGTATATTCCTATCTTGATGATTCAGATAGTAGAATCTGTCTCGCTGTGATCATTCATAAATGGTGGAGGCACAGTCCGAAACAGCGCAAACACAGATGTACCAGCAATCGTGATGTTATGTACCAGGGGGGCCTTGTGGGCATAAAATGTGTAGGTTTTTAACCAGGATGTAGGTAACACTTTTCCCGCTCTAGGACAGCGTGGTGCAGCCAGGATTCAGTGCCACTAAAAGTGAAAGTCATACAAAAGATATGTGTTGCTGCACAGCATTTTTCCCCAAAAATAGCCTCTGTAATCCTCTTTCTCAGAAGGGGTTAATCGGTTGTCTGTAAAGTTATGTTAAACTGGATTGACCCTTCAATATTGCGTTTCCCTCTGCTATGCTTCTCCCCAGCTTCTGTAGTCTGTCTCTATGCCAGTACCAAGCCCAGTCTTTCCGGTTACTTTCCGGTTACTTACAGCTGCCCGTGATTAGCGATATGCAGAGGCGTGCGATCAGTGTTCACTACGCTTGTTCAGCTTTTGTGGGTCGAGGTCCCTCACCTCTCCTTTTCACTGCCAGGGACGGGTAGGATCCAAGATGGCGCCGGCGGTAAAACACCGCTCCAACAGGTATTGCCCTCCGGTTGCCGGAGCTGATAGTAAATGCTCCGCGCACTGAAATTGACAACTGGCACTACGGAACTTTAGCCCAGTAAGTCTATCATGCGGGGCCCAGCAGAAATAAAGTAAATCGTTCAATATAAATGTTCCGACCAGCGGAGCTCAATCTGAGTGCGTCTGCTTTGCTGGCCCGCCCACCGGAAGTCCTTTACGCCATATTTTATGGTAAATCTTTCTGGTAACAGGCTTCCTAGCCTGTATTAAGGTATCAATTACTGACTCAGAAAAACCACGTTTTGATAAAATCAAGCGTTCAATTTCCAAGCAGTCAGCTTCAGAGAAATTAGATTTTGAGGTTTGAAGGGACCCTGAATCAGAAGGTCCTGTCTCAGAGGCAGAGACCAGGGTGGACAGGATGACATGTCCACTAGATCTGCATACCAAGTCCTGCGTGGCCACGCAGGCGCTATTAGAATCACCGATGCTCTCTCCTGTTTGATTCTGGCAATCAATCGAGGAAGCATCGGGAAGGGTGGAAACACATAAGCCACCCCGAAGGTCCAAGGTGCTGTCAAGGCATCTATCAGGACCGCTCCCGGATCCCTGGATCTGGACCCGTAACAAGGAAGCTTGGCGTTCTGTCGAGACGCCATGAGATCTATCTCTGGTTTGCCCCAACGTCGAAGTATTTGGGCAAAGACCTCCGGATGAAGTTCCCACTCCCCCGGATGAAAAGTCTGACGACTTAGGAAATCCGCCTCCCAGTTCTCCACTCCCGGGATGTGGATTGCTGACAGGTGGCAAGAGTGAGACTCTGCCCAGCGAATTATCTTTGATACTTCCATCATCGCTAGGGAGCTTCTTGTCCCTCCTTGATGGTTGATGTAAGCTACAGTCGTGATGTTGTCCGACTGAAACCTGATGAACCCCCGAGTTGTTAACTGGGGCCAAGCCAGAAGGGCATTGAGAACTGCTCTCAATTCCAGAATGTTTATTGGCAGGAGACTCTCCTCCTGAGTCCATGATCCCTGAGCCTTCAGAGAATTCCAGACAGCGCCCCAGCCTAGTAGGCTGGCGTCTGTTGTTACAATTGTCAATCTGGCCTGCTGAATGGCATCCCCCTGGACAGATGTGGCCGAGAAAGCCACCATAGAAGAGAATTTCTGGTCTCTTGATCCAGATTCAGAGTAGGGGACAAATCTGAGTAATCCCCATTCCACTGACTTAGCATGCACAATTGCAGCGGTCTGAGATGTAGGCGTGCAAAGGGTACTATGTCCATTGCCGCTACCATTAAGCCGATCACCTCCATGCATTGAGCCACTGACGGGTGTTGAATGGAATGAAGGACACGGCATGCATTTTGAAGCTTTGTTAACCTGTCTTCTGTCAGGTAGATCTTCATTTCTACAGAATCTATAAGAGTCCCTAAGAAGGGAACTCTTGTGAGTGGAAAGAGAGAACTCTTCTTTTCGTTCACCTTCCATCCATGCGACCTTAGAAATGCCAGTACTAACTCTGTATGAGACTTGGCAGTTTGAAAGCTTGAAGCTTGTATCAGAATGTCGTCTAGGTACGGAGCTACCGAAATTCCTCGCGGTCTTAGTACCGCCAGAAGAGCACCCAGAACCTTTGTGAAGATTCTTGGAGCCGTAGCCAATCCGAATGGAAGAGCAACAAACTGGTAATGCCTGTCTAGGAAGGCAAACCTTAGATACCGGTAATGATCTTTGTGAATCGGTATGTGAAGGTAAGCATCCTTTAAATCCACTGTGGTCATGTACTGACCCTTTTGGATCATGGGTAGGATTGTCCGAATAGTTTCCATTTTGAACGATGGAACTCTTAGGAATTTGTTTAGGATCTTTAAATCCAAGATTGGCCTGAAGGTTCCCTCTTTTTTGGGAACCACAAACAGATTTGAGTAAAACCCCTGTCCATGTTCCGACCGCGGAACCGGATGGATCACTCCCATTAGTAAAAGATCTTGTACACAGCGTAGAAACGCCTCTTTCTTTATTTGGTTTGTTGACAACCTTGACAGATGAAATCTCCCTTTTGGGGGAGAGGATTTGAAGTCCAGAAGATATCCCTGAGATATGATCTCTAACGCCCAGGGATCCTGGACATCTCTTGCCCAAGCCTGGGCGAAGAGAGAAAGTCTGCCCCCCACTAGATCCGTTCCCGGATCGGGGGCCCTCGATTCATGCTGTCTTAGGGGCAGCAGCAGGTTTTCTGGCCTGTTTGCCCTTGTTCCAGGACTGGTTAGGTCTCCAGCCTTGTCTGTAGCGAGCAACAGCTCCTTCCTGCTTTGGAGCAGAGGAAGTTGATGCTGCTCCTGCCTTGAAATTACGAAAGGAACGAAAATTAGACTGTCTAGCCTTAGGTTTGGCTCTGTCTTGAGGCAGGGCATGGCCTTTACCTCCTGTAATGTCAGCGATAATTTCTTTCAAACCGGGCCCGAATAAGGTCTGCCCTTTGAAAGGTATGTTAAGTAATTTAGATTTAGAAGTAACGTCAGCTGACCAGGATTTTAGCCACAGTGCTCTGCGTGCCAGAATGGCGAATCCGGAATTCTTAGCCGTAAGTTTTGTTAAATGTACTACGGCATCTGAAACAAATGAATTAGCTAGCTTAAGTGTTTTAAGCTTGCTTGAAATCTCATCTATAGTTATTGAGTCAAGAGTCTCTTCCAGGGACTCGGACCAAAAAGCGGCCGCGGCCGAGACAGACGCAACACATGCAAGGGGTTGCAATATAAAACCTTGTTGAACAAACATTTTCTTAAGGTAACCCTCTAATTTTTTATCCATTGGATCTGAAAAGGCACAGCTATCCTCCACCGGGATAGTGGTACGCTTAGCCAGAGTAGAAACCGCTCCCTCCACCTTAGGGACCATCTGCCATAAGTCCCGTGTGGTGGCGTCTATTGGGAACATTTTTCTAAACACAGGAGGGGGGGGAAAGGGTACACCGGGCCTATCCCACTCCTTAGTAATTATCTCTGTAAGCCTCTTAGGTATAGGAAATACGTCAGTACTCGCCGGTACCGCATAGTATCTATCCAACCTACATAATTTCTCTGGGATTGCAACGGTGTTACAATCATTCAGAGCTGCTAATACCTCCCCTAACAGTACACGGAGGTTTTCGAGTTTAAACTTAAAATTAGAAATGTCTGAATCCATTCTATTGGGATCAGAACCGTCACCTGCAGATTGAAGCTCTCCGTCCTCATGTTATGCATACTGTGACGCAGTATCAGACATGGCCCTATTATTAACAGCGCACTCTGTTCTCACCCCAGAGTGATCACGCTTACCTCTAAGTTCTGGTAATTTAGACAAAACTTCAGTCATAACATTAGCCATATCCTGTAATGTGATTTGTAATGGCCGCCCTGATGTACTCGGCGCTACAATATCACGCACCTCCCGAGCGGGAGATGCAGGTACTGACACGTGAGGCGAGTTAGTCGGCATAACTCTCCCCTCGTTGTTTGGTGAATGATGTTCAATTTGTACAGATTGACTTTTATTGAAAGTAGCATCAATGCAAATAGTACATAAATTTCTATTGGGCTCCACTTTGGCTTTAGCACATATAGCACAGAGATATTCCTCTGAGTCAGACATGTTTAACACACTAGCAATTAAACTAGCAACTTGGAAATACTTTTCAAAGCAATTTACAAATAATATGAAAAACGTACTGTGCCTTTAAGAAGCACAGAAAAAAAGTTATGACAGTTGAGTAATAATAAACCGGAGAAACTATAACATCAAATTCTTTCCGGTAAAACACAATTTTAGCAAAGGATTGCCCCCATTAGCAATGGATAACTAACCCTGAATAGCAGAAAAAACGTACAGAATATAAACGTTTTTTAAAATGTACAGAATATAAACGTTTTTTATCACAGTCAAAGCACAATCTCACAGGTCTGCTGTGAGTGATTACCTCCCTCAAACTAACTTTTGAAGACCCCTGAGCTCTGTAGAGACGAACCGGATCATGCAGGGAAGAAAACAGACTTGTGACTGAATTTTCTGATGCGTAGCAAAAGCGCCAAAATAGGCCCCTCCCCCTCACACACAACAGTGAGGGAGATCAGTAAACTGTCTTAAATTAAATAAAACGACCGCCAAGTGGAAAAAAACAGTGCCCAAAACAATTTTTCACCCAGTACCTCAGATAATATAAACGATTTTAACATGCCAGCAAAAATGTTTAACATCAAATAAATGAAATGTCATTAGAAAGCCTGTTGCTAGTCCCACTGCAAGTTAGGCTAAAGTCTTATGCATACAGTATTATACCAGTGAAGTGCCATTCCCCAGAATACTGAAGTGTAAATATACATACATGACAGCCTGATACCAGTTGCTACTACTGCATTTAAGGCTGAGCTTACATTATATCGGTATGGCAGTATTTTCTCAGTCAATTCCATTCTCAGAATATGCTGCTACATACCTCCTTGCAGGTTAACCTGCCCGCTGTCCCCTGATCTGAAGTTTACCTCACTCCTCAGATGGCCGAGAACAGCAAGATGATCTTAACTACGCCGGCTAAAATCATCCAAAAACTCAGGTAGATTCTTCTTCAAATTCTACCTGAGAAGGAACAACACACTCCGGTGCTGTGTTAAAATAACAAACTTTTGATTGAAGGTATAAAACTAAGTATAATCACACAGTCCTCTCACACATCCTATCTATTAGTTGGGTGCAAGAGAATGACTGGGTGTGACGTAGAGGGGAGGAGCTATATAGCAGCTCTGCTGGGTGATCCTCTTGCACTTCCTGTTGGGGAGGAGTTAATATCCCAGAAGTAATGATGACCCGTGGACTGACCACACTTAACAGGAGAAAATGGCTTACCGTTTTCCCTGAGGGGAAAAATGACTGTCATCTAGCATTAGCCTGTGTTGTTAGAAGGAGACTAGTCATACCTGAAGCAGATGAGTCTGCAAGCTGTTACCCCCAACTGAAGTTCTCTGGTTTCAACAGTCCTGCGTGGTAACAGTAATGGATTTTAGTTACTTGTGCTAAAATCATAGCCCTCTTAAACAGAAATCTTCATCACTTTTCTGTTGTAGAGTAAATAGTACAAGCCAGCACTATTTTAAAATAACAAACTCTTGATAGAAGAATAAAAAACTACAACTAACACCACAAACTCCTCACCATCCCCGTGGAGATGCTACTTGTTCAGAGCGGCAAGGAGAATGACTGGGGGGCGGAGCCAGAGGGGGAGCTATATGGACAGCTCTTGCTGTGTGCTCTCCTTGCCTTTCCCTGTGGGGGAGAATATTTCCCACAAGTAATGGATGACGCCGTGGACCGGACACACCAATGTTGGAGAAAAGCATGCGTTAGCTACGCGGGTCGTTACCGACAAAACTCTAAATCTAGCCGTAATATTGCTCAGTGTTTGAAATGAGACAGGTTAACTTAAAACTGTTCAGTTTACACTACAGCTGACTAAATTTTGAAATACATACCAACAAGCCTAAATCCTGCATTTTACCAGATTTAATGGTATGAGTACCACAGCTTATGGTTCCACCAAGACAATATAGAGTACAGCATTTTCCAAATCCATAAGTACAGCTGACAGATGGGAACATTTGTACACTATATTTGAAGTGGTGCTCTTAGTTGGGGAAAATGGGGAAAAAACAAACAAACATATGTCAACCTTTTAAAAGTACTTTTCTTTATCTAGCCATCTACCCAGATCATTAATGTTCAATTTTGAATTCACAGAATTATTTTTGTTTACACGTTTACAAATATAATTCTTTAAAAAGTGATCTCTTTCTGCAATTTTTTTTATCATGCATGTCACACACTGTTGATTTAGGGGATGCAAGGTGCATAAATGTTTCCTCCTGTGAGTGTTTCTGTGGGTGTCTGTGTTTATGTCTTTGTTCTTTGGTTTGTTTCTCTATGAGTGTGTATGTATTTTTTTTTTCTGTGGGTCTCTCTGTGAGGGTGGGTGTGTATGTCTTTGTGCATTTTCTGTGGATGTCTGTGAGGGTGTGTGCATATGTCTTTGAGCTTTTTCTATGAGTGTCTCTGCGAGGGTGTGTGTATGTTTGCCTTTGTGTATTTTCTCTGGATGCCTCTGTGAGGGTGGGTGTGTATGTCTGTGTTTTCTGTTGATGACTCGGTGAGGGTGTATGTCTGTGTTTTCTGTGGATGTCTCTGTGAGGGCGTGCGTTTTCTGTGGGTGTCTCTGTGAGGGTGTGTGTATGTCTTTGTGTGTTTTCTGTGGATGTCTCTGTGAGGGCGTGTGTTTTCTGTGGTTGTCTCTGTGTGTGTGTATGTCTGTGTGTTTTCTGTGGGTGTCTCTGTGTGTGTGTGTGTGTGTATGTCTTTGTGTGTTTTCTGAGGCTGTCTCTGTCGGTGTTTCCTTGGGTGTATGTGCAAGTTTGAGTTTGTGTGTGTGTCCATTGTCTGTTCCTTTTTAGGACATTTTGGGGTCGATCCGATATAGATCGTAGTTTGCGGTGCAAGCAAGGGGACCCGCGTCGCCCGCAGTTTCAGCTTGCAACTCGAGCTATCCCTTATATGTCGCCGTCAGATGCTAACATGCCGTAAGTCTGATAAACCAGCGATGTCCAGAAATCTGCGCAAGTACAAATTTCTGGCGTCGCCAGTGACTTGCGGCACGTTAAAAACTGCCGGCGCCTACAAAACCTGACTAAAGTCTAAATTACCCGCACTGTCTAACACGCCTCCCTAACATAGCCCGACATGTCTAACACGCCTCCCTAACATAGCCCGACACGTCTAACCCTCTATCCGCTATCCCCCCTCACTAGCCTAACAATAACATATGTATTAACCCCTAAACCGCTGCTCCCGGAGCCCACCGCAACCTAATAAAATTATTAACCCCTAAACCGCCGCCAGCTATACTAAATCTATAACCCCCTAAAGTGAGCCCCTAACACCGGCGCCATCTACCTTACCTACCCCCTAAAGTGAGCCCCTACCCCACCGCTATCTAATTTAAAATTATTAACCCCTAATCTAATCCCCCTACCCCGCCGCCATCTATATTAAATTATTTAACCCCTAAAATACTAAACTATCCCTACCACTAAACCTAAGTCTAACCCTACAAATAGCCCTGAAAAGGGCTTTTTGCGTGGCATTGCCCCAAAGTAACAGCTCTTTTGCCAGCCCTTAAAAGGGCTTTTTGCGGGGCATGCCCCAAAGTAACAGCTCTTTTGCCAGCCCTTAAAAGGGCTTTTGGCGGGGCTTTGTCACAAAGTAAACTGCTCTTTTGCCTACAATCTACATCCCCCTACACTGCTGCCACCTATAATAAATGTATTAACCCCTAATCTAATCCCCCTACACCGCGACCACCTATAATAAATGTATTAACCCCTAATCTAATCCCCCTACACCGCCGCCAGCTATATTAACCCTAATTATATTAGGGTTAATATAGTTAATATCGTTATTATATTATATATATATTAAGTATAATAACCCTATCTAACTCTAACATCCTAACTAAACTCTTATTAAAATAAATCTAATATTAATATTATTAATTAAAATATTCCTATTTAAATCTAAATACTTACCTATAAAATAAACCCTAAGATAGCTACAATATAATTAATAATTACATTATAGCTATGTTAGGGTTTATATTTATTTTACAGGTAAATTGTTAATTATTTTAACTAGGTATAATAGCTATTAAATAGTTATTAACTATTTAATAGCTACCTAGTTAAAATAATTACCCAATTACCTGTAAAATAAATCCTAACCTAAGTTACAAATACACCTACACTATCAATAAATTAAAGAAACTCCAAATATCTATCTAAAAATACAATTAAACTAAACTAAATTACAAAAAAAAAAAACACTAAATTACAAAAAATAAAAAAAGATTACAAGATTTTTAAGCTAATTACACCTATTCTAAGCCTCCTAATAAAATAATAAAGCCCCCCCAAAATAAAAAAATTCCCTACCCTATTCTAAATTAAAAAAAGTTCAAAGCTCTTTTACCTTACCAGCCCTTAAAAGGGCCTTTTGTGGGGGCATGCCCCAAAGAAAACTGCTCTTTTGCCTGCAAAAAAAACACAATACCACCCCCCAACATTACAACCCACCACCCACATACCCCTAATCTAACCCAAACCCCCCTTAAATAAGCCTAACACTACCCCCCTGAAGATCTCCCAACCTTGTATTCACCCAGCCGGGCCGAACTCCTCATCCGATCCAGGCGGTGTTCCAGCAAGCGGCAGTGAAGTCTTCTTCCATCCGGGCGATGTCTTGAAGCAAGCGGCAGAGAGTCTTCTTCCATCGGAGATGTCTTCAAGCAAATCGGCATCTTCAATCTTCTTCCTTCGCTCCTCCGCCGCGGAGCATCCTTCCGGCACGACGACTTCCCGACGAATGAGGTTCCTTTAAATGACGTCATCCAAGATGGCGTCCGCCGAATTCCGATTGGCTGATAGGATTCTATCAGCCAATCGGAATTAAGGTAGAAAAATCTGATTGGCTGATTGAATCAGCCAATCAGATTCAAGTTCAATCCGATTGGCTGAACCAATGCCTCCAAATAAGCTTTGTGAATCAAAAAGCTTTAACCAGGATGCCAAAGTAATGGCAAAGGCTTTCTGACCTTTCATGGAACCAGAAAGTAAAAAACAACAAATAGACTAGAAGTCTTTCTGAAATCCAAAGAATGTAAAGATCTTTCCTGAAAATTCTTAGGATTAAGACACAAAGAAGAAACAACAATTTCCCTACTAATGTTGATAGAATTCACAATTTTAGGAAGGAATTTGAATTAAGTCCGCAAAACAGCTTTATCTTGATGGAAACATCAGATAAGGAGGCTCACAAGAGAGAGCTAATAACTCAAAAACTCTTCTAGCAGAAGAGATAGCCAAAAGAAGCAACACTTTCCAAGAAAGTAGTTTAATATCCAAATAATGCATAGGTTCAAAAGGAGGAGTCTGCACAATCCTTAAAACCAAATTAAGACTCCAAGGAGGGAAAGTTAATTAAATAACAGGTTTGATACGAACCAAAGCTTGAACAAAACAGTGAATATCAGGAGGTTTTTCTATGAAATAAAAAGAAAGAACAGAGATTTGTCCCTTCAAAGTACTTGCAGACAAAACCTTATCCAAACCATCCTGAAGAAATGATAAAATTCTAGGAATAAAAGAATGCCAAGAGAATTTATGAAAAGAACACCATGTAATATAGGTTTTCCAAACCCGATAATAAATCTTTCTTGAAACAGAGTCAGAGACACCTCTATGACTAAGCACTAAGCGTTCAAATTCCATACCTTCAAATTTTACAATTTGAGATCCTGATGGAAAAATGGCCTATGAGACTGGCGTTAGAGGAAGTGGTCGAGGCTGGCAACTAGACATCCGGACAAGATCCACATACCAAAACCTGTAAGGCCATGCTGGTGCTACCAGAAACTCATGAGACTGTTCCATTATGATCTTGGAGGTCACCCTTGAAAGAAGAACCAGAGGCGGAAAAATGTAAGCAAAAAACAAGAAACTACTAACTTATCCACCATCTCCGCCTGAGGAACCCTGAACCTGGAAAGGTATCTGGGAAATTTCTTGTTTAGATGAGAGGCCATCAGAACTACTTCTGGAAGGCCCCAAATCTTTACAATCTGAAAAAGCACATCTGGATGGAAAGACCACTCCCCTGGATGGAAAGTCTGGCGGCTGAGATAATCCATCTCCCAATTGTCTACACCTGGGATATGAATCACAGAAATTAGACAGGAGTTTAATTCCAGCTAAAAAAGTATTCGATATACTTCTTTTCATCGCTAAAGGACTATGAATCCCTCACTGATGATTGACATATGCCACAGTTGTGATATTGTCTGTCTGAAAACTAATTAAAAATTCTCTCTTAAATTGAGGCCAAGACTTGAAAGTTCTGAAAATAATGATTGGTAACATAGCCTCTTGAGGTTTCCAAACCCTTTGTGCTGTCAGCGAACCCCAGACAGCTCCCCAACCTGTAAAACTTGCATCCATAAGAATACAGTCCAGGAAGGGCGAACAAAGAAGGCCCCCTGAATAATACGATGATGGTCTAACCACCAAGTCAGAGAGAGTTGAGTGTTGGGATATAAGTATATCAACTGTGATACCTGAGAATAATCACAGCACCATAGACTCAGCATGAAAAGCTGCAAAGGTCTCATAATAAAATGAGTAAATGGGATCGTGTCCAATGTTACAGTTATGGAACCTAAAAACTTCCCTGCACAAAGCCACTGAAGGGAATAATAGAGACTGAAGGTTTAGACAGGCTAAAACTAATTTCATTCATCTCTTGACTGTTAAAGACAGATTCATGGACACTGAATTTATCTGGAAACCGAAAAAATGTGAACCTTTCCTGAGAAAACACAAAACTATTAGGTAAATTGATCCTCCAACCATGTCTTTGAAGAAACAACACTAGTTGATTCATGTGAGATTCTGCTAAATGAAAGGATTGAGCTAGTACTAAGATACCATCCAAAATAAGGAAAACACCACAATACCCTGCTCTCTGATTACAGATAGAAGGGCACCAAGAACCTTCAAAAAAGAAGGAAATGGAAAAGCGACAAATTGGTAAAGCTTGCCTTGAAAAGAGAATCTCTGAAACCGAAAGTGGTCTGAATGAATTGGAATGTGAGGATAAGCGTCCCATACAACTATTGTGAACAAGTAATGACCTTGCTGAACAAAAGGCATAATAGTCCTTATAGTCGCCATCTTGAAAGTTGGGACACTAACAAAATGATTTAAAGTTTTCAGATCCAAGATTGTTCTGAATGAATCTTCCTTCTTTTCGACAAAGAATAGATTTGAATAGAAACCCAAACCCTGTTCCTGCTAAGGAACTGGTACAAACACCTCTGAAAAAAATTCAAGTTCTGAAACATATTTCAGAAAAAACCTGAACATTCACAGAGAAGGTCTCATTCTAAAAATCTATATAAAACCCTAAGAATAATATTCTATAGACTTTGGACTGAATCCATTCAAAAATAACTTAAAGGGACAGTCTAGGCCAAAAACATAATTTATGCTTACCTGATAAATTCCTTTCTCCTGTAGTGTAGTGAGTCCAAGGGTCATCCATTACTTATGGGATATTAACTCCTCCCTAACAGGAAGTGCAAGAGGATCACCCAAGCAGAGCTGCTATATAGCTCCTCCCCTCTACGTCACACCCAGTCATTCGACCGAAAACCAAACGAGAAAGGAGAAACTATAGGGTGCAGTGGTGACTGGAGTATAATTTAAAATTTAGACCTGCCATAAAAAACAGGGCGGGCCGTGGACTGACTACACTACAGGAGAAAGGAATTTATCAGGTAAGCATAAATTATGTTTTCTCCTGTTAAGTGTAGTCAGTCCACGGGTCATCCATTACTTATGGGATACCAATACCAAAGCTAAAGTACACGGATGACGGGAGGGACAGGCAGGATCTTTACACGGAAGGAACCACTGCCTGAAGAACCTTTCTCCCAAAAACAGCCTCAGAAGAAGCAAAAGTGTCAAATTTGTAAAATTTGGAAAAAGTATGAAGAGAAGACCAAGTTGCAGCCTTGCAAATCTGTTCAACAGAGGCCTCATTCTTAAAGGCCCACGTGGAAGCCACAGCTCTCGTAGAATGAGCTGTAATTCTTTCAGGAGGCTGCTGTCCAGCAGTCTCATAGGCTAAACGTATTATGCTACGAAGCCAAAAAGAGAGAGAGGTAGCAGATGCTTTTTGACCTCTCCTCTGTCCAGAATAAACGACAAACAGGGAAGAAGTTTGGCGAAAATCTTTAGTTGCCTGTATATAAAATTTCAGGGCACGGACTACGTCTAGATTGTGCAGAAGTCGTTCCTTCTTTGAAGAAGGGTTAGGGCACAATGATGGAACAACAATCTCTTGATTGATATTCTTGTTAGTGACTACCTTAGGTAAGAACCCAGGTTTAGTACGCAGAACTACCTTGTCTGAATGAAAAATCAGATAAGGAGAATCACAATGTAAGGCCGATAACTCAGACTCTACGAGTCGAGGAAATAGCCATTAAAAACAGAACTTTCCAAGATAACAGCTTGATATCAATGGAATGAAGGGGTTCAAACGGAACACCCTGTAAAACGTTAAGAACTAAGTTTAAGCTCCACGGTGGAGCAACAGTCTTAAACACAGGCTTAATCCTGGCCAAAGCCTGACAAAAAGCCTGAACGTCTGGAACTTCTGACAGACGTTTGTGTAAAAGGATGGACAGAGCTGAGATCTGTCCCTTCAAAGAACTTGCAGATAAACCCTTTTCTAAACCTTCTTGTAGAAAAGACAATATCCTAGGAATCCTAACCTTACTCCATGAGTAACTCTTGGATTCGCACCAGTGTAAATATTTACGCCATATCTTATGGTAAATTTTCCTGGTAACAGGTTTCCTAGCCTGTATTAAGGTATCAATTACTGACTCTGAAAATCCACGCTTTGATAAAATCAAGCGTTCAATCTCCATGCAGTCAGCTTCAGAGAAATTAGATTTTGATGTTTGAAAGGACCCTGAATTAGAAGGTCCTGTCTCAGAGGCAGCGACCAAGGTGGACAGGATGACATGTCCACTAGATCTGCATACCAGGTCCTGCGTGGCCACGCAGGCGCTATTAGAATCACCGATGCTTTCTCCTGTTTGATCCTGGCAATCAATCGAGGAAGCATCGGGAAGGGTGGAAACACATAAGCCATGTTGAAGACCCAAGGTGCTGTCAGAGCATCTATCAGCGCCGCTCCCGGGTCCCTGGACCTGGATCCGTAACAAGGAAGTTTGGCGTTCTGGCGAGACGCCATGAGATCCAGATCTGATTTGCCCCAACGTCGAAGTATTTGGGCAAAGACCTCCGGATGAAGTTCCCACTCCCCCGGATGAAAAGTCTGGCGACTTAGGAAATCCGCCTCCCAGTTCTCCACGCCTGGGATGTGAATCGCTGACAGGTGGCAAGAGTGAGACTCTGCCCAGCGAATAATCTTTGAGACTTCCATCATCGCTAGGGAACTCCTTGTCCCTCCCTGATGATTGATGTAAGCCACAGTCGTGATGTTGTCCGACTGAAACCTGATGAACCTCAGAGTTGCTAACTGAGGCCAAGTCAGAAGGGCATTGAGAACTGCTCTCAATTCCAGAATGTTTATTGGAAGGAGACTCTCCTCCTGAGTCCATGATCCCTGAGCCTTCAGGGAATTCCAGACAGCGCCCCAACCTAAAAGGCTGGCGTCTGTTGTTTCAATTGTCCAGTCTGGCCTGCTGAAGGGCATCCCCCTGGACAGATGTGGCCGAGAAAGCCACCATAGAAGAGAATCTCTGGTCTCTTGATCCAGATTCAGCATAGGGGACAAATCTGAGTAATCCCCATTCCACTGACTTAGCATGCACAATTGCAGTGGTCTGAGATGCAGGCGTGCAAAAGGTACTATGTCCATTGCCGCTACCATTAAGCCGATTACCTCCATGCATTGAGCCACTGACGGGTGTTGAATGGAATGAAGGACACGGCAAGCATTTAGAAGTTTTGTTAACCTGTCCTCTGTCAGGTAAATTTTCATTTCTACAGAATCTATAAGAGTCCCCAAGAAGGGAACTCTTGTGAGTGGTAATAGAGAACTCTTTTCTTCGTTCACTTTCCACCCATGCGACCTTAGAAATGCCAGTACTAACTCTGTATGAGACTTGGCAGTTTGGAAGCTTGACGCTTGTATCAGAATGTCGTCTAGGTACGGAGCTACCGATATTCCTCGCGGTCTTAGTACTGCCAGAAGAGAGCCCAGAACCTTTGTAAAGATTCTTGGAGCCGTAGCTAACCCGAAGGGAAGAGCTACAAACTGGTAATGCCTGTCTAGGAAGGCAAACCTTAGATACCGGTAATGATCCTTGTGAATCGGTATGTGAAGGTAGGCATCCTTTAGATCCACTGTGGTCATGTACTGACCCCTTTGGATCATGGGTAAGATTGTCCGAATAGTTTCCATTTTGAACGATGGAACTCTTAGGAATTTGTTTAGGATCTTTAAATCCAATATTGGTCTGAAGGTTCCTTCTTTCTTGGGAACCACAAACAGATTTGAGTAAAATCCTTGTCTGTGTTCCGACCGCGGAACCGGATGGATCACTCCCATGAGTAAAAGATCTTGTACACAGCGTAGAAACGCCTCTTTCTTTATCTGGTTTGTTGACAACCTTGAAAGATGAAATCTCCCTTGTGGAGGAGAAGCTTTGAAGTCCAGAAGATATCCCTGAGATATGATCTCCAACGCCCAGGGATCCTGGACATCTCTTGCCCAAGCCTGGGCGAAGAGAGAGAGTCTGCCCCCCACTAGATCCGTTTCCAGATCGGGGGCCCTCACTTCATGCTGTCTTAGGGGCAGCAGCAGGTTTTCTGGCCTGCTTGCCCTTGTTCCAGGTCTGGTTAGGTTTCCAGCCTTGTCTGTAGCGAGCAACAGCTCCTTCCTGTTTTGGGGCAGAGGAAGTTGATGCTGCTCCTGCCTTGAAGTTACGAAAGGCACGAAAATTAGACTGTCTAGCCATTGGTTTGGCTCTGTCTTGAGGCAGGACATGGCCTTTACCTCCCGTAATATCAGCGATAATTTCTTTCAAACCGGGCCCGAATAATGTCTGCCCCTTGAAAGGTATGTTAAGCAATTTAGATTTAGAAGTCACATCCGCCGACCAGGATTTTAGCCACAGCGCTCTGCGAGCCTGAATGGCGAATCCGGAATTCTTAGCCGTAAGTTTAGTTAAGTGTACTACGGCATCAGAAATAAATGAATTAGCTAGCTTAAGGGTTTTAAGCTTGTGTGTAATCTCATCTAATGGAGCTGTGTCAAGGGTCTCTTCCAGAGACTCAAACCAAAATGCCGCCGCAGCCGTGACAGGCGCAATGCATGCAAGGGGTTGCAATATAAAACCTTGTTGAACAAACATTTTCTTAAGGTAACCCTCTAACTTTTTATCCATTGGATCTGAAAAGGCACAGCTATCCTCCACCGGGATAGTGGTACGCTTAGCTAAAGTAGAAACTGCTCCCTCCACCTTAGGGACCGTTTGCCATAAGTCCTGTGTGGTGGCGTCTATTGGAAACATTTTTCTGAATATAGGAGGGGGTGAGAAAGGCACACCGGGTCTATCCCACTCCTTAGTAACAATTTCAGTAAGTCTCTTAGGTATAGGAAAAACGTCAGTACTCGTCGGTACCGCAAAATATTTATCCAACATACACATTTTCTCTGGGATTGCAACTGTGTTACAATCATTCAGAGCCGCTAACACCTCCCCTAGTAATACACGGAGGTTTTCCAGCTTAAACTTAAAATTTGAAATGTCTGAATCCAGTTTATTTGGATCAGATCCGTCACCCACAGAATGAAGCTCTCCGTCTTCATGTTCTGCAAATTGTGACGCAGTATCAGACATGGCCCTAGCATTATCAGCGCACTCTGTTCTCACCCCAGAGTGGTCTCGTTTACCCCTAAGTTCTGGCAATTTAGACAAAACTTCAGTCATAACATTAGCCACGTCTTGTAAAGTGATTTGTAATGGTCGCCCTGATGTACTTGGCGTTACAATATCACGCACCTCCTGAGCGGGAGATGCAGGTACTGACACGTGAGGCAAGTTAGTCGGCATAACTTCCCCCTCGTTGTCTGGTGAATGTTGCTTAACATGTACAGATTGGCTTTTATTTAAAGTAGCATCAATGCAATTAGTACATAAATTTCTATTGGGCTCCACCTTGGCCTTTGAACATATTGCACAAAGAGATTCCTCTGTGTCAGACATGTTTAAACAAACTAGCAATTAGACTAGCAAGCTTGGAAAATACTTTTCAACTGAATTTACAAGCAATATAAAAAACGTTACTGTGCCTTTAAGAAGCACACAAAAAAACTGTCACTTTGATATAACAATGAACCGGTTTAGTTATAGCAATCAATTTTTCATATGAAATGCATTAATTTAGCAAAGGATAGCACCCATCAGCAAATGGATTATTAACCCCTTAATACCAAAAAAACGATTGACAAATAAATACGTTTTTTATCACAGTCAAAGCACAGTCTCACAGGTCTGCTGTGAGTGATTACCTCCCTCAAACTAGTTTTGGAGACCCCTGAGCTCTGTAGAGACATCCTGGATCATGCAGGGAGAATAAGGAAGACTGTGACTGAATTTTTAATACGTAGTAAAAGCGCCAAAAATAGGCCCCTCCCACTCTTAATACAGCAGTGGGGAAGCTCAGTAACTGATTTTATACAAAATAAACGACAGCCAAGTGGAAAATAATGCCCATTAATTTTCACCAAGTACCTCAGAGAAAAAAACGATTAACCTGTCAGTAAACGTTTTAAATATATGAATAAGAATAAAAGCCTGTTGCTAGTCGCTATCACTGCAGAGAGGCTAGAGTTATATGTATACAGTATTTTCTTAGTGAAGTGCCATTCCCCAGAAATACTTTGGTGCCAACATACATACATAACAGCCTGATACCAGTTACTACTACTGCATTTAAGGCTGTACTTACATTATATCGGTATTAGCAGTATTTTCTCAGTCAATTCCATTCCTTAGAAAATAATATACTGCAACATACCTCTTTGCAGGTGAACCCTGCCCGCTGTCCCCTGTTCTGAAGTTACCTCGCTCCTCAGAATGGCCGAGAACAGCAAATGGATCTTAGTTACGTCCGCTAAGATCATACACAAACTCAGGTAGATTCTTCTTCTAATACTGCCTGAGAAGAAACAACACACTCCGGTGCTGTTTAAAACAACAAACTTTTGATTGAAGTAATAAAAAACTAAATTTAATAACCACACTCCTCTCACACATCCTATCTATTAGTTAGGTGCAAGAGAATGACTGGGTGTGACGTAGAGGGGAGGAGCTATATAGCAGCTCTGCTTGGGTGATCCTCTTGCACTTCCTGTTAGGGAGGAGTTAATATCCCATAAGTAATGGATGACCCGTGGACTGACTACACTTAACAGGAGAAATAAACTTTCATGATTCAGATAGAGCATGTAATTTTAAACAATTTTCCAATTTACTTTTATCACCAATTTTGCTTTGTTCTCTTGGTATTCTTAGTTGAAAGCTTAACCTAGGAGGTTCATATGCTAATTTCTTAGACCTTGAAGGCCACCTCTTTTCAGAATGCATTTTAACAGTTTTTCACCACTAGAGGGTGTTAGTTCACGTATTTCATATAGATAACACTGTGCTCGTGCACGTGAAGTTATGTGGGAGCAGGCACTGATTGGCTAAACTGCAAGTCTGTCAAAAGAACTGAAATAAAGGGGCAGTTTGCAGAGGCTTGGATACAAAATAATCACAGAGGTTAAAAGTATATTACTATAACTGTGTTGGTTATGCAAATCTGGGGAATGGGTAATAAAGAGATTATCTATCATTTAAAACAATTCTGGTGTAGACAGTCACTTTAACCTTCCCCCCACCAGAAGAACTGGTTTGAGAACCGCACCTTCATGCAGTCTTAATAAGTATTTGTATATCGCTTTTCCCTTAGTACGACTCAAAAAAATGCTTTTTAAGCGCTTGCACTCGGAGTTAACCAAGTTGGCAGCTGAATAGTAATAGTTGTTATTATTATTCAAATAAATGGTACACATTTTATTGACCTCAAAAGGCCGAAGGCCTGCATCGGCCCTGCCGGATATGAACCTGTGACCCTTGGATCTTAGAACAAGCTTTTGTAGTAAGGGCATTTACCAACTGATCTACATCACTGGCCAAAAAGTAGGGCAGTATTATCCTAATAAGATAAAGATAATTAAATATATTTAGACCATGTCAAAATTCAAGATTAAAAACCATGAAGCTCTTATAAATAGAAAATCTAAAAACATAGATTTGAAATTAAAGACAACAAATATAGTATCATAAATAAAATTAATACATTTTGAAGTAAATGAACAATGTTATATACAGTTGTGCTCATAAGTTTACATACCCTTGTAGAATTTATGATTTCTTGGCCATTTGTTAGAGAATATAAATGATAACACAAAAAACATAATTTATGTAGAACTTACCTGATAAATTCATTTCTTTCAAATTGGCAAGAGTCAATGAGCTAGTGACGTATGGGACACACAATCCCACCAGGAGGGGCAAAGTCTCCCAAACCTCAAAATGTCTACAAATACACCCCTCACCACACCCACAATTCAGTTTAACGAATAGCCAAGAAGTGGGGTGATAAAGAAAGGAGTAAAAAGCATCAACAAAGGAATTTGGAAATAATTGTGCTTTATACAAAAAAATCATAACCACCAAAAAAAGGGTGGGCCTCATGGACTCTTGCCAATATGAAAGAAATGAATTTATCAGGTAAGTTCTTACATGTAATTGGCAAGAGTCCATGAGCTAGTGACGTATGGGATAGCAATACCCAAGATGTGGAACTCCACACAAGAGTCACTAGAGAGGGAGGGAAAAAAAATAAAAACAGCCATTTCCACTGAAAAAAATTAATCCACAACCCAAATCATAAGTTTAGTCTCATAATTGAAAAGAAAAACTTATATTAGAAGCAGAAGAATCAAACTGAAACAGCTGCCTGAAGAACTTTTCTAAGAAAAACTGCTTCCTAAGAAGCAAATACATCAAAATGGTAGAATTTAGTAAAAGTATGCAAAGAAGACCAAGTTGCTGCTTTGCAAATCTGATCAACTGAAGCTTCATTCTTAAAAGCCCAAGAAGTGGAAACTGATCTAGTAGAATGAGCTGTAATTCTCTGAGGCGTGGTTTTACCCAACTCCAAATAAGCTTGATGAATCAAAAGCTTTAACCATGATGACAAAGAAACGGCAGAAGCCTTCTGACCTTTCCTGGAACCAGAAAAGATAACAAATAGACTAGAAGTCTAACTGAAATCTTTAGTAGCTTCAACATAATATTTCAGAGCTCAAAGAATGTAAAGATCTCTCCAAAGAATTCTTAGGATTAGGACACAAAGAAGGGACAACAATTTCTCTATTAATGTTGTTAGAATTCACAACCTTAGGCAAGAATTTAAATGAAGTCCGTAAAACTGCCTTATCCTGATGAAAAATTAGAAAAGGAGATTCACAAGAGAGAGCAGATAATTCAGAAACTCTTCTAGCAGAAGAGATGGCCAAAGAATGCATAGGCTCAAATGGAGGAGCCTGTAAAGCCTTCAAAACCAGATTAAGACTCCAAGGAGGAGAGATTGATTTAATGACAGGCTTGATACGAACCAAAGCCTGAACAAAACAGTGAATATCAGGAAGTTTAGCAATTTTTCTATGGAATAAAACAGAAAGAGCAGAGATTTGTCCTTTCAAGGAACTTGCAGACAAACCTTTATCCAAACCATCCTGAAGAAACTGTAAAATTCTAGGAATTCTAAAAGAATGCCAAGAAAATTTACGAGAAGAACACCATGAAATGTAAGTCTTCCAAACTCGATAATAAATCTTTCTAGAAACAGATTTACGAGCCTGTAACATAGTATTAATCACTGAGTCAGAGAAACCTCTATGACTAAGCACTAAGCGTTCAATTTCCATACCTTCAAATATAATGATTTGAGATCCTGATGGAAAAACGGGCCTTGAGATAGAAGGTCTGGCCTTAAGGGAAGTGGCCAAGGTTGGCAACTGGACATCCGAACAAGATCTGCATACCAAAACCTGTGAGGCCATGCTGGAGCCACCAGCAGCACAAACGATTGCTTCATGATGATTTTCGAGATCACTCTTGGAAGAAGAACTAGAGACGGGAAAATATATGCAGGTTGATAACACCAAGGAAGTGTCAATGCATCCACTGCTTCCGCCTGAGGATCCCTGGACAGGTACCTGGGAAGTTTCTTGTTTAGACGAGATGCCATCAGATCTATTTCTGGAAGCCCCCACATCTGAACAATTTGAGAAAACACATCTAGGTGGAGAGACCATTCTCCCGGATGTAAAGTCTGACGACTGATATAATCCGCTTCCCAATTGTCTATACCTGGGATATGAACTGCAGAAATTAGACAAGAGCTGGATTCCGCCCAAACAAGTATCCAGGATACTTCTTTCATAGCTTGAGGACTGTGAGTCCCACCTTGATGATTGACATATGCCACAGTTGTGACATTGTCTGTCTGAAAACAAATGAACGGTTCTCTCTTCAACAGAGGCCAAAACTGAAGTGCTCTGAGAGTTTTAAAATATTGATTGGTAATCTCGCCTCTTGAGATTTCCAAACTCCTTTTGCTGTCAGAGATCCCCAAACAGCTCCCCAACCTGAAAGACTCGCATCTGTTGTTATCACAGTCCAGGTTGGATGAACGAAAGAGGCCCCTGGAATTATACGATGGTGATCTAACCACCAAGTCAGAGAAAGTCGAACATTGGGATTTAAGAATATCAATTGTGATATCCTTGTATAATCCCTGCACCATTAGTTCAGCATACAAAGCTGGAGAGGTCTAATATGAAAACGAGCAAAGGGGATCATTTCTGATGCTGCAGTCATAAGACCTAAAACTTCCATGCACATAGCTACACAAGGGAATGACTGAGACTGAAGGTTCAGATAGGCTGCGACCAATTTTAAACGTCTCTTGTCTGTTAGAGACAAAGTCATGGACACTGAATCTATCTGGAAACCAAAAAAGGTTACCCTTGTCGGAAGAATCAAAGAACTTTTTGGTAAATTGATCGTCCAACCATGTCTTTGAAGAAACAACACTAGTTGATTCACGTGAGATTCTGCAGAACGTAAAGACTGAGCGAGTACCAAGATATTGTCTAAATAAGGAAACACCGCAATACCCCGCTCTCTGATTACAGAGAGTAGGGCACCGAGAACCTTTGAAAAGATTATTGGAGCTGTCGCTAGGCCAAAAGGAAGAGCAACAAATAGGTAATGCTTGTCTAGAAAAGAGAATATCAGGAACTGATAGTGATCCGGATGAATCGGAATATGAAGATATGCATCCTGTAAGTCTATTGTGGACATATAATGCCCTTGCTGAACAAAAGGCAGAATAGTCCTTATAGTCACCATTTTTAAAGTTGGTACTCTTACATATCAATTCAAAATCTTTAGATCCAGAACTTCTTTCTTTGGGACAATGCATAGATTTGAATAAAACTCCAGACCCTGTTCCTGAAACGGAACTGGCATGATTACCCCTGATAACTCCAGGTCTGAAACACACTTCAGGAAAGCCTGAGCCTTTCCTGGGTTTGCTGGAATGCAAGAGAGAAAAAATCTTCTCACAGGCGGTCTTACTCTGAAACCTATTCTGTACCCCTGAGAGACAATACTCTGAATCCAATGATTTTGGACTGAATTCATCCAAACATCTTGGAAAATTTTTAATCTGCCCCCTACCAGCTGGAATGAGGGCCGCACCCTCATGTGGACTTGGGGGCTGGTTTTGAACTTTTAAATGGCTTGGAATTATTCCAATTTGAGGAAGGCTTCCAATTGGAAACAGATTCCTTTGGGGAAGGATTAGATTTCTGTTCCTTATTATGTCGAAAGGAACGAAAATGGTTAGAAGCTTTAGATTTACCCTTAGGTTTTTTTATCCAGAGGCAAAAAGACTCCCTTCCCCCCAGTGATAGTTAAAATTATTGAATCCAACTGAGAACCAAATAATTTATTTCCTTGGAAAGAGATAGCAATCTGGACTTAGAAGTCATATTAGCATTCCAAGATTTAAGCCATAAAGCTCTTCTAGCTAAAATAGCTAAAGACATATATCTAACATCAATTTTGATATATATTTCGATATCAAAAATGGCATCACAAATGAAATTATTAGCATGTTGGATTAATTTAACAATGCTAGACAAATCATGATCAGATACTTGTTGCGCTAAAGTTTCCAACCAAAAAGTTGAAGCAGCTGCAACATCAGCCAAAGAAATTGCAGGCCTAAAAAGATGACCTGAATATAAATAAGCCTTCCTTAGATAAGATTCAAGTTTCCTATCTAAAGGATCTTTAAAAGAAGTACTATCTTCCGTAGGAATAGTAGTACGTTTAGCAAGAGTAGAGATAGCCCCATCAACTTTGGGGATATTTTCCCAAAACTCCAATCTAACAGTTGGCAAAGGATACAATTTTTTAAATCTTGAAGAAGGAATAAAAGAAGTACCAGGCCTATTCCATTCCTTAGAAATCATATCTGAAATAGCATCAGGAACTGGAAAAACCTCTGGAATAACCACAGGAGGTTTATAAACAGAATTTAAACGTTTACTAGTTTTAATATCAAGAGGACTAGTTTCCTCCATATCTAATGTAATCAACTCTTCTTTTAATAAAGAACGAATATACTCCATTTTAAATAAATAAGAGGATTTGTCAGTGTCAATATCTGAGGTATGATCTTCTGAATCAGATAGATCCTCATCAGAGAAAGATAAATCATTATGTTGCCGGTCATTTGAAATTTAATCAACTCTATGAGAAGTTTTAAAAGACCTTTTACGTTTATTAGAAGGCAGAATGGCAGACAAAGCCTTCTGAATAGAATCAGAAATAAATTATTTTACATTTACAGGTATATCTTGTGCATTAGATGTTGAGGGAACAGCAACAGGTAATGAACTACTACTGATGGAAACATTTTCTGCATCTAAAAGTTTATCATGACAACTATTACAAACCACAGCTGGAGGAATAATCTCCACAAGTTTACAACAAATGCACTTAGCTTTGGTAGAACCGTTATCAGGCAGCAGGAATCCAGCAGTAAATTCTGAGACAGGATCAGATTGAAACCTCTTGCAAATGTAAAAGAAAAAAACAACATATAAAGCAAAATTATCAATTTGATAATATGGCAGTTTCAGGAATGGGAAAAAATGCAAACAGCATAGCCCTCTGACATAGAAAAAGGCCAGAGGCAAAAGGAATGGGGTTTTAAATAATGAAAATATTTGGCACCAAGTATGACGCACAACAAACAGAAAAACGTCCAGAAACGAAACACTCGCGTCATAGATGACGCAACCTTGTGAAGGACTCGGTGTCAACTAAGACATCGGAAATGACAAATTGCGTCAACGAACGTAACTTTGCGCCAAAATAATCTTGCGCCAAAAATTATGCAATAAATTTTGGCATTTTGCGCCCTCGCGAGCCTAATTCTGCCCGCAAATTTAAAAGACAGTCAATTGAAAAAGAGACTATACCCCAGGTAAGAAATAATTTTTCATAAAAAAAGCATTTCCCAGATATAAAACTGACAGTCTGCAAAAAAGAAAATATACTGAAAACCTGAATCATGGCAAATATAAGTAAAATACATATATTTAGAACTTTATATAAATACATAAAGTGCCAAACCATAGCTGAGAGTGTCTTAAGTAATGAAAACATACTTACCAAAAGACACCATTCCACATATAGCAGATAGCCAAACCAGTACTGAAACAGTTATCAGTAGAGGTAATGGAATATGAGAGTATATTGTCGATCTGAAAAAGGAGGTAGGAGATGAATCTATACGACCGAATAACAGAGAACCTATGAAATAGATCCAAGTGAGGAAAACTATTGCATTCAATAGGTAATACTCCCTTCACATCCCTCTGACATTCACTGTACTCTGAGTGGAATCGGGCTTCAAAAAATGCTGAGAAGCGTATATCAACGTAGAAATCTTACTTCACCACCTCCATAGGAGGCAAAGTTTGTAAAAACTGAATTGTGGGTGTGGTGAGGGGTGTATTTGTAGGCATTTTGAGGTTTGGGAAACTTTGCCCCTCCTGGTGGGATTGTGTGTCCCATACGTCACTAGCTTATGGACTCTTGCCAATTACATGAAATAAACTTTTCTTTCACTCATGGCTAGTGTTTGGCTGAAGCCTTTTATTATCAATCAACTGTTTACTCTTTTTAAATCATAATGACAACAGAAACTACCCAAATGACCCTGATCAAAAGTTTACAAACAGTACCCCAGTGCTTAATACAATGTATTGCTCCCTTTAACATCAGCTTGAAGTCTTTTGTGGTATTTGTGGATGAGGCTCTTTATCTTCTCAGATGGTAAAGCTGCCCATTCTTCCTGGCAAAAAGCCTTCAGTTCCTGTAAATTCCTGGGCTGTCTTGTATGAACTGCAAGTTTGAGATCTCCCCAGAGTGGCTCAATGATATTAAGGTCAGGAGACTGAGATGGCTACTCCAGAAACTTCACTTTATTCTGCTGTAGCCAATGACAGGTCGACTTGGCCTTGTGTTTAGGATCATTGTCATGTTGGAATGTCCAAGTACGTCCCATGCGCAGCTTCCGGGTTGATGACCAAATTTCCTGTGTCTTTGTAGCTCACACATCCACAAAACATCAGCAATCCACCTCCGTGTTTAATAGTAGGAATGGTGTACCTTTAACCATAGGCCTTGTTGACTCCTCTCCAAATGTAGCGTTTATGGTTGTGGCCAAAAAGCTCAATTTTGGTCTCATCACTCCAAATGACTTTGTGCCAGATGGTTTGAGGCTTGTCTCTGTGCTGTTTGGCGTATTGTAAGTGGGATACTTTTTGGCATTTGCGTAGTAATGGCTTTCTTCTGGCGACTCGACCATGCAGCCCATCTTTCTTCAAGTGCCTCCTTATTGTGCATCTTGAAACAGCCACACATGTTTTCAGAGAGTCCTGTATTTCACCTGAAGTTATTTGTGGGTTTTTTCTTTGTAGCCCGAACAATTTTCCTGGCATTTGTGGCTGAAATCTTACTTGGTCTACCTGACTGTGGTTTGGTTTCAACAGAACCCCTCATTTTCCACTTCTTGATTATAGTTTGAACACTGCTGATTGGCATTCTCAATTCCTTGGATATCTTTTTATATCCATTTCCTGTTTTATACAGTTCAACTACCTTTCCCCGCAGATCCTTTGACAATCATTTGGCTTTCCCCATGATTTAGAATCCAGAAACGTCAGTGCAGCATTGGATTAAAGATACAAGGGTCTGTCAGGAGTCCAGAAACTCATTGACCTTTTATACACACACACACTAATTACAACCAAACAGATCACAGGTAAGGATGGTTACCTTTAATAGCCATTCAAACCCCTTTGTGTCAACTTGTGTGCATGTTATCAGGCCAAAATCACCAGGGTATGTAAACTTTTGATCAGGGTCATTTGGGTAGTTTCTGTTGTCAATATGATAAAAAAAAAAGAGTAAACACAGTTGATTGATAACAAATGTCTTCAGCCAAACACTAACCATGAGTGAAAGAAAAGTGTTTGTGTTATCATTCATATTCTCTGAAAAATGGCCAAGAAATCATAAATTCTGCCAGGGTATGTAAACTTATGAGCACAACTGTACTTCAGAATCTGAAAACTGCTTATACTAACTGCCCAACAATAAAGTTGAGAGCAGCAATGTCAGTCATAGATATAGCTGAACTAAGAATATAAACAGTATGTAAATATGCTCTTTTAAAGTTAAGATGGAAACTTAAAAAGAAATCAGGTTTAACCATTCTAGCAAACATATCATAGATAGCATCTAGAATAGTAAAAAACCTCAGGAGCAATTTAATGAAATCTTTAAATGAATATAGCATATTTAATAGGAGGACTAGATTCCTAATACCTAAAATTATCAAAACTTCCTTAATAAAGAACAAAAAAAATGTTCAAAAACAAAAAAGATTTGTCAAATACAGTCTCTGATGCAGGATCCTTTAAGCCAAAGAAACGCTCATCAGTAGAATAAACTTAAGTATGCTGTTGGTCAAAACAAAATCGATTAAATCTTATAACAATTTTGGAAAGACTTTATAAGTTTATTTGAAGACACATAAGTAGTCATAGCCTTCTTATGATTGCAGTAATAACATTTGAAATCTGCAGAATTAATCAGGTACATTAAAAACAGTAAATGTATTTGTACATATAGAAACATTATCAGCATGAAATAAGATAAATAAATGCCACATAATTGAGCCAAATAGAATAAAATCAGCTTGACAATAAAAAACATACTTAGCTTGTTGAAGAAATGTGTTCAGGGCATCTTAGTTTCTACAATAACAGAAGAGTCAGGATCAGTCTGAGACATCTTGCAAAATGTAAAAATAAAAAATTAACATTTAAACAAAATATTCAATTTCCTCATATAGCAGTTCCAGGAATGGGAAAAAATGCTTATGCAAAAAAAATATGCAAAAAAGCAAACAGCATAGCTCTCTATAATATAAAGAGAGCAAGAAGCATAAAAGGAAGTTGGGTAAAACAACCAATTTTTTTGGCGCCAAGTATGACGCACAACGCAAAAGGAAGTGAATAATTTTTGGCCACCAAACCAACACTAGGAAATGACGCAACTCGTGTCATGACAAGCGCGACTTCGTGCCAAAACAACTAGCGTCAAAGACGCAGGAAATGACTAAACTTGCGCCACTGTAGGCGCAACTTTGCGGGGAAATTTTTTTGCGCCAAGAATGACGCAATAAATAACACTCCTAAAGCATGATTCTCATGCTGTTCCCTCAACATCTAATGCACAAGATATACCTGTAAATTTAAAATAATTTATTTCTGATTCTATATGTCCAGAAATCTGCGCAAGTACAAATTTCTGGCGTCGCCAGTGACTTACGGCACGTTAGAAACTGCCGGCGCCTACAAAACCTGACTAAAGTATGAAATCACCCGCACTGTCTAACACGCCTCCCTGTTCCGATCAGCCAATAGAATGCGAACTCAATCTGATTGGCTGATTGGTTCAGCCAATCGGATTGAACTTGAATCTGATTGGCTGATTCAATCAGCCAATCAGATTTTTCTACCTTAATTCCGATTGGCTGATAGAATCCTATCAGCCAATCGGAATTCGACAGACGCCATCATGGATGAGGTCATTTAAAGGTACCTCATTCGTCGTTCAGTCGTCGGCCGGGATGGATGCTCCGCGTCCGTGGAGCGAAGAAAGAAGATTGAAGATGCCGCTTGATGGAAGATGCTGCCGGATGGAAGAAGACTTTGCAGCCGCTTGGATAAAGACATCGCCCGGATCGGATGAGGAGTTCGGCCCGGTGTGGTGAAGACAAGGTAGGGAGATCTTCAGGGGGGTAGTGTTAGGTTTATTTAAGGGGGGTTTGGGTTAGATTAGGGGTATGTGGATGGTGGGTTGTAATGTTGGGGGGTGTTATTGTTTTTTTTCAGGCAAAAGAGCAGTTTTCTTTGGGGCATGCCCTGCAAAAAGCCCTTTTAAGGGCTGGTAAGGTAAAAGAGCTTTGAACTTTTTTTAATTTAGAATAGGGTAGGGAATTTTTTTTATTTTGGGGGGGCTTTATTATTTTATTAGGGGGCTTAGAATAGGTGTAATTAGCTTAAAAATCTTGTAATCTTTTTTTTTATTTTTTGTAATTTAGTGTTTGTTTGTTTTTGTAATTTAGTTTAGTTTATTTAATTGTATTTTTAGATAGATATTTGTAGTTTATTTAATTTATTGATAGTGTAGGTGTATTTGTAACTTAGGTTAGGATTTATTTTACAGGTAATTGGGTAATTATTTTAACTAGGTAGCTATTAAATAGTTAATAACTATTTAATAGCTATTATACCTAGTTAAAATAATTAACAATTTACCTAGTTAAAATAATTAACAATTTATAAATATAAACCCTAACATAGCTACAATGTAATTATTAATTATATTGTAGCTATCTTAGGGTTTATTTTATAGGTAAGTATTTAGATTTAAAAAGGAACATTTTAGTTTATAATATAAATTAGATTTATTTAATAAGAATTTAGTTAGGGGTGTTAGGGTTAGATAGAGTTAATATAGTTAATATAAATACTATAGTAACTATATTAACCCTAATATAATTAGGGTTAATATAGTTAATATATATAATGTAATAACTATATTAACTATAATATACTTAGGGTTAATATAGATAATATAGCTGGCGGCGGGGTAGGTAGATTAAATTAGGGGTGAATAATTTTAATATAGATGGCGGCGGTGTAAGGGGCTTACATTAGGGGTTAATACTATTAATATAGGTGGCGGCGGTGTAGGGAGGGCAGGTTATAGGGCAAAAGAGCTGTTAACTTTGGGGCAAAGCCCCGCAAAAGGCCCTTTTAAGGGCTGGTAATAGAGCTTATTACTTTATGGATATTAGATTAGGGGTTAATAATATTAATATAGCTGGCGGCGGTGTAAGGGGTCAGATTAGGGGATAGATCAGGTAGATGGCGGCAGTTTTAGGGGTTCACATTAGGGGATAGATCAGTTAGATGGCGGCGGTTTTAGGGGCTCACATTAGGGGATAGGTCAGTTAGATGGTGGCGGTTTTAGGGGCTCACAGTAGGGGATAGATCAGTTAGAGGGTGGCGGTTTTAGGGGCTCACAGTAGGGGGTTAGTTTATGTAGATGGCGGCAGTTTAGGGGTTAAATACTTTATTAGGGATTGCGGCGGGGGATCGCGGTTGACAGGTAGATAGACATTGCGCATGCGTTAGGTGTTAGGTTTATTTAGCAGCTAGTTTAGGGAGTTATGGGGCTCCAATAGTCAGCGTAAGGCTTCTTACGGCTGCTTTTTGTGGCAAGGTGAAAATGGAGTAAGATTTCTCCATTTCGCCACGTAAGTCCTTACGCTGTATATTGGATACCAAACTGCGCGGGTTTGGTATACCTGCCTATGGCCCAAAAAACTACGGCGACGGCAGAAATATACGCGCGTAACTTCTAGGTTACGCCGTATATGTGATACCAAACCAGCGCAAATATTGGCGTTGCCAGCTTTTGCGGGCGACGATTTTTATCGGATCGAGCCCTACATGTTTTGTTAACAAAAGGACAGTAGCAATCTCTGTCTACAAGTCCAGATTGGCTCCTACTAAAAAAAAGGTGGGTGGATTTTAACAATTAAAAAATAATTGTAGCAGTGTTAATATATAGCAAGATTGAAGAAAAATGCTGGAATTACAGGGTAAATAATAATACAATGCACCATTGAGTCAAAGCCTATGGGGACGATTTTTTTAAAGTGCGGATGGACATGATACAATGTAGCGTATCATGTCCGCTGCACATTAATAAATGCCAACAGCATACGCTGTCAGCATTTATCATTGCACAAGCAGTTCTTGTGAACTGCTTGTGCAATGCTGCCCCCTACAGATTTGCAGCCAATCATATAGGATCGGGCCAAAAGGCTCGTGCGGAAACAGGGGCATCAAGCTACATTCTGAGCTTGATAATTTGGCCCCTATAAATTAACTATGTTTGCCAATTAATATACATATTTTAGTTTACTTCTTAAATTAAAATCAGCGTAAACAGCTATAGTTATATATACAATCAGGTTATAAGTTCTATACATATACGTGTAGCCATACAAGAAATATTAGCCAGTCACATAATTAGAACACATTATTAAAAAAAAAAATATCATATTATTCAAAGCACCTTGCACTCTATTTCATAGTTGTAATTTATTTTGGAAAAAAACAAAGATTCACTAAATTTACCATTATTAAAAGTTGAAAAGTTATGTCAATCACCTCTGGCAATTATATTATTTTACCTTAACAAAAAAGCCAAATCTTAAAATGAATGTAAAGTTGAATGAATACTATTAAAAACAGGGGCACTTTCATTAATTCATTAAACTTTATAAAAAAAAAAAAAAAAAAAAAAAAAGCTGCAATCTAAACAAAAACTTACCTTTTTCTTTAGCAAACCCAGATCGGCAATCCTCCGTCCGCTTCTCATGCTGTACTTAGCATATCGATGACGAAACCAGCTTCCTCCAATCGTTGCATGGCCTCACGAGCTGGACGCTCTGTGCACACCATGATTGGAGGAAGCCGGTTTCGTCACTGCTGTGCTTAGTACAGAGGATCGCAGTCTGTGTTTGCTAAAGAAAAAGGTATTTTTAAAAAAGCACTGCAATGTAAAGTTTAATGAATGAAAGTGCCCCTGTTTTTAATAGTATTTTTAAAAAACGGGCACTCATTCATTAAACTTTACATTCACTTTAATCTAAAATCATTTTTTGAGACTGTATTACAAGATATATCTTAACAAAAGACAGAGCACAGTTACTGTACAAAAATCATACAAAATCCTTATGTATAAAAATACAAACATTTAAATAACCAGATTCTTAACATAATCGCTTTCCATTCTTGAAGTAGCCCATCATTATTTATCATATTTGTCACAAAGGACACTTAAAAGAATATCTATTTAGCATGGCTGCTTATGATCTTAATTACAGAAGAAGAAAAAACACTTAGAAGATTAGCATTTTTCAGATCCTTTGGAAATTTCAAAGGATTGTAAATTAAATATCCACTGACTTTCTTTTATGTAATATCGTATTATTGGCCCTTTCTTTATAAGAGCTGTACTTGATCTGTTGCAAACAAAAACAAAAAACAACAGAATATGAAATCTCTCAGGAGGTGAAATAACATAATTTATGTAAGAACTTACCTGATAAATTCATTTCTTTCATATTAGCAAGAGTCCATGAGCTAGTGACGTATGGGATATACATTCCTACCAGGAGGGGCAAAGTTTCCCAAACCTCAAAATGTCTATAAATACACCCCTCACCACACCCACAAATCAGTTTAACGAATAGCCAAGAAGTGGGGTGATAAGAAAAAAGTGCGAAGCATAAATATAAGGAATTGGAATAATTGTGCTTTATATAAAAAAATCATAACCACCACAAAAAAAGGGTGGGCCTCATGGACTCTTGCTAATATGAAAGAAATGAATTTATCAGGTAAGTTCTTACATAAATTATGTTTTCTTTCATGTAATTAGCAAGAGTCCATGAGCTAGTGACGTATGGGATAATGACTACCCAAGATGTGGATCTTCCACGCAAGAGTCACTAGAGAGGGAGGGATAAAATAAAGACAGCCAATTCCGCTGAAAAAAATCCACACCCAAAAATAAAGTTTAAATCTTATAAAGAAAAAAACTGAAAATATAAGCAGAAGATTCAAACTGAAACAGCTGCCTGAAGTACTTTTCTACCAAAGACAGCTTCAGAAGAAGAAAACACATCAAAATGGTAGAATTTAGTAAAAGTATGCAAAGAAGACCAAGTTGCTGCTTTGCAAATCTGATCAACCGAAGCTTCATTCCTAAACGCCCAGGAAGTAGAAACTGACCTAGTAGAATGAGCTGTAATCCTTTGAGGCGGAACGAGCATGATGAATTAAAGATTTCAACCAAGATGCCAAAGAAATGGCAGAGGCCTTCTGACCTTTCCTAGAACCGGAAAAGATAACAAATAGACTAGAAGTCTTTCGGAAATTCTTAGTAGCTTCAACATAATATTTCAAAGCTCTAACTACATCCAAAGAATGCAATGATTTCTCCTTAGAATTCTTAGGATTAGGACATAATGAAGGAACCACAATTTCTCTACTAATGTTGTTGGAATTCACAACCTTAGGTAAAAATTTAAAAGAAGTTCGCAACACCGCCTTATCCTGGTGTAAAATCAGAAAAGGAGACTCACAAGAAAGAGCAGATAATTCAGAAACTCTTCTGGCAGAAGAGATGGCCAAAAGGAACAAAACTTTCCAAGAAAGTAATTTAATGTCCAATGAATGCATAGGTACAAACGGAGGAGCTTGAAGAGCCCTCAGAACCAAATTCAAACTCCAAGGAGGAGAAATTGACTTAATGACAGGTTTTATACGAACCAAAGCTTGTACAAAACAATGAATATCAGTAAGATTAGCAATCTTTCTGTGAAAAAGAACCGAAAGAGCAGAGATTTGTCCTTTCAAGGAACTTGCAGAAAAACCTTATCCAAACCATCCTGAAGAAACTGTAAAATTCTCGGAATTCTAAAAGAATGCTAGGAAAAATGATGAGAAAGACACCAAGAAATATAAGTCTTCCAGACTCTATAATATATCTCCCTAGATACAGATTTACAAGCCTGTAACATAGTATTAATCACAGAGTCAGAGAAACCTCTTTGACTAAGAATCAAGCGTTCAATCTCCATACCTTTAAATTTAAGGATTTGAGATCCTGATGGAAAAAAGGACCTTGCGACAGAAGGTCTGGCCTTAACGGAAGAGTCCACGGTTGGCAAGAGGCCATCCGGACAAGATCCGCATACCAAAACCTGTGAGGCCATGCTGGAGCTACCAGCAGAACAAACGAGCATCCCTTCAGAATTTTGGAGATTACTCTTGGAAGAAGAACTAGAGGCGGAAAGATATAGGCAGGATGATACTTCCAAGGAAGTGACAATGCATCCACTGCTACCGCTTGAGGATCCCTGGATCTGGACAGATACCTGGGAAGTTTCTTGTTTAGATGAGAGGCCATCAAATCTATTTCTGGAAGTCCCCACATTTGAACAATCTGAAGAAATATCTCTGGGTGAAGAGACCATTCGCCCGGATGTAACGTTTGGCGACTGAGATAATCCGCTTCCCAATTGTCTATACCTGGGATATGAACCGCAGAAACTAGACAGGAGCTGGATTCCGCCCATACCAGAATTCGAGATACTTCTTTCATAGCCAGAGGACTGTGAGTCCCTCCTTGATGATTGATGTATGCCACAGTTGTGACATTGTCTGTCTGAAAACAAATGAACGATTCTCTCTTTAGAAGAGGCCAAGACTGAATCGCTCTGAAAATTGCACGGAGTTCCAAAATATTGATCGGTAATCTCACCTCCTGAGATTCCCAAACCCCTTGTGCTGTCAGAGACCCCCACACAGCTCCCCAACCTGTAAGACTTGCATCTGTTGAAATTACAGTCCAGGTCGGAAGAACAAAAGAAGCCCCCTGAACTAAACGATGGTGATCTGTCCACCACGTCAGAGAGTGTCGTACAATCGGTTTTAAAGATATTAATTGAGATATCTTTGTGTAACACTGAATCTATCTGGAAACCTAAAAAGGTTACCTGTGTCTGAGGAATCAATGAACTTTTTGGTAAATTGATCCTCCAACCATGATGTTGAAGAAACAACACAAGTCGATTCGTATGAGATTCTGCTAAATGTGAAGACTGAGCAAGTACCAAGATATCGTCCAAATAAGGAAATACCACAATACCCTGTTCGAGAACCTTCGTAAAAATTCTTGGAGCTGTAGCTAGGCCAAACGGCAGAGCCACAAACTGGTAATGCTTGTCTAGGAAAGAGAATCTCAGAAACTGATAGTGATCTGTATGAATCGGAATATGCAGATATGTATCCTGTAAATCTATTGTAGACATATAATGCCCTTGCTGAACAAAAGGCAGGATAGTCCTTACAGTTACCATTTGAATGTTGGTATCCTTACATAACGATTCAATATTTTTAGATCCAGAACTGGTCTGAAGGAATTCTCCTTCTTTGGTACAATGAAGAGATTTGAATAAAACCCCAGTCCCTGTTCCAGAACTGGAACTGGCATAATTATTCCAGCCAACTCTAGATCTGAAACACATTTCAGAAATGCTTGAGCCTTCGCTGGGTTTACTGGGACACGGGAAAGAAAAAATCTCTTTGCAGGAGGCCTTATCTTGAAGCCAATTCTGTACCCTTCTGAAACAATGTTCTGAATCCAAAGATTGTGAACGGAATTGATCCAAATTTCTTAGAAAAAACGTAATCTGCCCCCTACCAGCTGAGCTGGAATGAGGGCCGCACCTTCATGTGGACTTAGGAGCTGGCTTTGATTTTCTAAAAGGCTTGGATTTATTCCAGACTGGAGATGGTTTCCAAACTGATACCGCTCCTGAGGATGAAGGATCAGGTTTTTGTTCCTTGTTGTGACGAAAGGAACGAAAAACGATTATTAGACCTAAATTTACCTTTAGATTTTTTATCCTGTGGTAAAAAAGTTCCTTTCCCTCCAGTAACAGTTGAGATAATAGAATCCAACTGAGAACCAAACAATTTATTACCCTGGAAAGAAAGGGAAAGCAGAGTAGACTTAGAAGACATATCAGCATTCCAAGTTTTAAGCCATAAAGCTCTTCTAGCTAAAATAGCTAGAGACATATACCTGACATCAACTCTAATGATATCAAAGATGGCATCACAAATAAAATTATTAGCATGTTGAAGAATAATAATGCTATGAGAATTATGATCTGTTACTTGTTGCGCTAAAGCTTCTAACCAAAAAGTTGAAGCTGCAGCAACATCCACTAAAGATATAGCAGGTCTAAGAAGATTACCTGAACACAAGTAAGCTTTTCTTAGAAAGGATTCAATTTTCCTATCTAAAGGATCCTTACAGGAAGTACCATCTGCCGTAGGAATAGTAGTACGCTTAGCAAGAGTAGAGACAGCCCCATCAACCTTAGGGATTTTGTCCCAAAACTCTAATCTGTCAGATGGCACAGGATATAATTGCTTAAAACGTTTAGAAGGAGTAAATTAATTACCCAAATTATTCCATTCCCTGGAAATTACTTCAGAAATAGCACCAGGGACAGGAAAAACTTCTGGAATAACTACAGGAGATTTAAAAACCTTATCTAAACGTTTAGATTTAGTATCAAGAGGACCAGAATCCTCAATTTCTAATGCAATTAGGACTTCTTTAAGTAAAGAACGAATAAATTCCATTTTAAATAAATATGAAGATTTATCAGCATCAACCTCTGAGACAGAATCCTCTGAACCAGAAGAACCATTATCAGAATCAGAATGATGATGTTCATTTAAAAATTCATCTGAAAAATGAGAAGTTTTAAAAGACTTTTTACGTTTACTAGAAGGAGAAATAACAGACATAGCCTTCTTAATGGATTTAGAAACAAAATCTCTTATGTTATCAGGAACACTCTGAGTATTAGATGTTGACGGAACAGCAACAGGTAATGTAACAGTACTAAAGGAAATATTATCTGCATTAACAAGTTTGTCATGACAAACAGTACAAACAACAGCTGGAGAGCAGATACACTTAGCTTTGGTAGCTCCAGCCCCCCCAGGCAGCGATTTTCCAGAAGTATCTTCTGACTCAGTTTCAACGTGGGACATCTTGCAATATGTAATAGAAAAAACAACATATAAAGCAAAATTGATCAAATTCCTTAAATGACAGTTTCAGGAATGGAAAAAATGCCAGTGAACAAGCTTCTAGCAACCAGAAGCAATAAATAATGAGACTTAAATAATGTGGAGACAATAGTGACACCCATATTTTTTTAGCGCCAAAAATGACGCCCACATTATTTGGCGCCTAAATGCTTTTGGCGCCAAAAAATGACGCCACATCCGGAACGCCGACACTTTTGGCGCAAAAGAACGTCAAAAATGACGCAACTTCCGGCGACACGTATGACGCCGGAAACGGATTTTTTTTTTTTTTGGCGCCAAAAAAGTCTGCGCCAAGAATGACGCAATAAAATGAAGCATTTTCAGCCCCCGCGTGCCTAACAGCCCACAGGGAAAATGTCAAATTTTAAGGTAAGAAAAAAATGATTTATTCATATGCATTATCCCAAATATGAAACTGACTGTCTGAAATAAGGAATGTTGAACATCCTGAGTCAAGGCAAATAAATGTTTGAATACATATATTTAGAACTTTATAAAAAAAAGTGCCCAACCATAGCTTAGAGTGTCACAGAAAATAAGACTTACTTACCCCAGGACACTCATCTACATGTTGTAGAAAGCCAAACCAGTACTGAAACGAAAATCAGCAGAGGTAATGGTATATATAAGAGTATATCGTCGATCTGAAAAGGGAGGTAAGAGATGAATCTCTACGACCGATAACAGAGAATCTATGAAATAGACCCCGTAGAAGGAGATCATTGAATTCAAATAGGCAATACTCTCCTCACATCCCTCTGACATTCACTGCACGCTGAGAGGAAAACCGGGCTTCAACCTGCTGCGGAGCGCATATCAACGTAGAATCTAGCACAAACTTACTTCACCACCTCCATAGGAGGCAAAGTTTGTAAAACTGATTTGTGGGTGTGGTGAGGGGTGTATTTATAGGCATTTTGAGGTTTGGGAAACTTTGCCCCTCCTGGTAGGAATGTATATCCCATACGTCACTAGCTCATGGACTCTTGCTAATTACATGAAAGAAATACTCTTATGTAAAGGAGAGGCACACTTTACTCACAAGTTGTAATTCAACTATACATCGGGGTAGATTTATTAAGCTGCATCAACAGCTTTTGAGGCTTTGTGGTGCAGGCTCACATGAATGAGGCTGCAGCTACAAATATAAAACGACAGTAAAATGTAAAATAAATGTTTATAATTCATAATTCATACAGAACATGCCATTTTAAACAACTTTTCAATTAAATTCTCTTATCAGCTTTGCTTAGTTCCCTTGGTATCCTTTGATAAAGAGTAATCCTAGGTGAGCCTAGGAGTGTTCATGTATCTTTAGCCATATGGAAGCAGTGTTTGCAACAATGTTTACAGCAATATTATACATAGTTGCAAACTCTGCTGCAGCAGAGTGTATGTAGCATTCTATGGCAGCAGTGTTTGTAATTATGAACAACATTGCTAGTAACATTGTTGCAAACACTGCTGCCAGATGGCTAAAAATATATGCACATAGGGTTAATGTTTAAAGGGACACTGTACCCAAAAAATTTCTTTCGTGATTCAGATAGAGCATGCAATTTTAAGCAACTTTCTAATTTACTCCTATTATCAAATGTTCTTTATTCTCTTGGTATCTTTATATGAAATGCAAGAATGTAAGTTTAGATGCCGGCCCATTTTTGGTGAACAACCTAGGTTGTCCTTGCTGATTGGTGGATAAATTCATCCACCAATCAAAAACTGCTGTCCAGAGTGCTGAACCAAGAAAAAAGCTTAGATGCCTTCTTTTTCATATAAAGATAGCAAGAGAACAAAGAAAAATTGATAATAGGAGTAAATTAGAAAGTTGCTTAAAATTGCATGCTCTATCTGAATCACAAAAAATATTTTGGGTACAGTGTCCCTTTAACAAAGGATATCAATAGAACTAACCAAAATTGATGATAGAAGTTGGAAAATTGTTTAAAATTGTATGCTCTATCAAATCCATTGAAGTTTAATTTTGACTTTACTGTCCCCTGTCTTAAGAAGCAGAAACATTCCCCTTTGTCACCTCAGAGGTGGCGAGATAAGCCATTCTAACACACAGGTTTTCAAACCTGTCCTCAGAGCTCCCTAACAGGCCACATTTTGAGGCTATATGAACTTGAGCACAGGTAAAATAGCTGATTAGTAAACATGGTTATTGTACCTGCTCTCATCCAAGGTAATCCTGAAACCCTGGACTGTTGGTAGGCTTGAGGACAGGTTTAAAAATCAGTGCTCTTAACACTCACTTGTTCAGGTTGACTGACATGCACAATATAGCGCTTGTGCAATAAAAAAAATATTATACCACACTATGCAGCACTGCAAGTCACGATTGCAGGTGAACCGGTTCTCTGCTTCCAAACCTGTCTGCCTGCAATTATCATACATTTTGCCCATTGTATAATTGGGTACTGAATTGTATTATTATTAGGTACTAATAGGTACCTTCTAGCCCATAAAAATTCATGTGGGCTTTTAAATAAGCTTTTCAAATAATACAAAATAGCAAATACCACAATACAGTGATTAAATTACACTACAAAATGTGACTAACGTATAAAAAAATAAAATAAAAAGTATGCAAATAATTATTTCCACAAACTTGTGTGATATCAAACGAAGTGTGAATACTTAAAATAAAAAAACTCAGGCACAGTCCTTAAAATAACCTTATCTTGATTAAAACAATAAAAAGGATCTTTAGCAGAAAGGGATTAAAGTTCAGAGATATGTTTAGCAGACGCAATGGCTACCAAAAAAATAGTCTTCAAAGTAAAAAACCAAAAGGAAATTTCACAGATACTGAGGTACCTCCAAATCAAAGGCGAGCAAACGCAAGAAACTCATCCCAGACCATAGGTGAGGAGAAGAGGAAGTAGAGAAAACGGTAAACACCCTAACTAGAGGCGAAACCCTTCTGTCATTACCGCCAGCTCAGGTGATGTGACAACTGAAAGTCTACAGGGAGATCCAACCCCAAGTTTGAACTAAACCGCCCATGCCCAATTCAAAGTCAGAGTCCCCGAGAAACAGGACCGATCGAAAGATCTAACCTCCTGAGGAATCCTTAAGCTGCCTCCTATGGTTAGGAGTGCACCGAGAACAGAGCCTTCCACATACAAAGTCCGTGGACTTTGTATGTCCATGGACATACAGACCCAAGAGTCTGAAAAAACTTGTAAAAGGTCTAAGAAAATGGCAACCAGTACCTACAACCAAGCCCTACTAGCATTGTTTTGAGGTCTTGTCTGTGGTGTCTTGTTGGCCCTTTCCTCCCCCTGTTCAGGTACTCCCGGACAGATATTAAGGGAAAAAAAAAGTCCTCGACCACTTTACACAGCCTTCTAAGGAGCGAATAGAAGATTCTAATGATGGTCTGAGTGATTCTGAATCAGTGGGGGATGGTTCCCAGCCTGATAACATGCCATCTGCCCAGTCCCAACATTTTATTATGGAAGCAACCCTTAAAAATATGTTTGCGCGTCAAACCCACTCTATAACTAAGGAAATTCAGAGAAGTCATGCCGAACTTCGAAAGGATATTTCAGAAATAGGAGAGCGAGTGGATTTCCTAGAAAGGAAACAAGATGACATAGCCATTGACCAGTGAAATCTCCTTGCATACTCAGAAACCCTAGCTGAACAGATAAGCCAGCTGGAATTCAAGCTCGCCGACGTGGAAGACTGAGGGTGTTAGGTGTAGACATAACTTTTATTTCCCCATAGGAATCAATGGGGCTGCGTTAGAAAGCTTTACGCTGCTTTTTTGCAGGTGTTAAGACTTTTTTTCAGCCGGCTCTCCCGTTGATTCCTATGGGGAAATCGTGCACAAGCACGTACGACCAGCTCACCACTGACTTAAGCAGCGCTGGTATTGGAGTGCGGTAATGAGCAAAATTTTGCTCAACGCTCAATTCTTGTCTTTTAACGACGGGTTTCTGAAAACTCGTAATACCAGTGCTGTAGGTATGTAGGTAAGTGAGCAGTGAGAAAAAAACTGCTCGTTAGCATCGCATAGCCTCTAACGCAAAACTCGTAATCTAGCCGTATGTTAGCTAACAAATTGCGTCATAGGAATAATATATCCCGAATCCATGAAATCCAACATAACAACAACAACATGCTTAGATTACCCTCATCGATAGGGGAATGCTTTGCAGATTATTACTCAAAACTATACAACATTGACGCAAAGGAAATTAACCATCCTGCCTCAACACAGCATATCAGACAATACCTTAGCTCCCTAAATCTCCCGACACTCACACCAGAACAACAAGACTCACTTACTAGTCCGTTCACTTCGCTGGAACTCAAACATGTAATTAAACATCTTAAACCCTTTAAGGCTCCTGGGATGGATGGATTCCCTGCACAATTTTATAAGACCTACTACCAAGAATTACTGCATTTACTCCTCAGGTTCTTTAGTCTAGCGAGACAAGAAGGGAGCTTCAGAAAATAATTCTTGGAAACTATCATTGTCACAATCTATAAACCAAACAAAGACCCTTCATTGTGTTCTAATTACAGGCCAATTTCTCTGATCAATGTAGATATCAAAATTTATTCCAAATTACTGGCCAACCACATCTGCAAACTCCTATTCAGTTTAATCAATTCGGATCAGGTGGGATTCATACACAACCGGGAAGGCCCGGATAACACTAGGCGTCTTATTAATGTTATATGCGAATCCACAAGAATGAATAAGCCTCTCTCGTTCATCTCTTTGGATGCCGAGAAGGTCTTTGATCGGGTTAGATCGGCTTATCTCTGGGAAAAACTTAGAGCCTTCAAATTTCCCCCTGCCACTTGCCTTGCCATTCAAGCCTTATATTCCAGGCTGATGGCAGTGGTTAGGGGTTTAGGTTTCCGGACCGCTCCATTCTCGATCTCTAATGGCACCCGGCAGGTATGCCCTCTGTTCCCATTATTGTTTGCGTTAGCCATCGAGCCTCTAGCGGAGAAGATACGCTCTGACAAGGTTTTAGAGGGAATTACGCTATCTAGATCAAAACATAAAATTGCACTATTCGCGGTCGACGTTACCATATTTTTGGCAGACCCTGCTCATACAATTTCTAAACTCCTGGAGATCCTGGAAGCCTTTGGCGACCTCTCCTTCTATAAGCTCAATGTTCTCAAAACAGAGATATACTGGTGGGGATATTCCCAAAACAATATTCTTAACCTAAAAAAATAAATTCAGCTTCAAATGGTCAAACGAGCAGGTCACCCATCTTGGAGTAAAGATCTCCAACAGCATAGGGCAGATGGTTAAAGATAACTACCTTCCCTTACTAGCAGACTTGCGTACTCCTAAAAAAATGAATGGGATCATAAGTCCATATCTTGGCTCTCAAAGCTCACGTACCTCTTCAGGTTTCTTCCAATTAGGCTACCTAGGCACCGTCTATTGCAGTTTCAAAGTGAATGTATGAAGTTTATTTGGCAGGGCAAGACCCCCAGAGTTGCTCATAGAAGCCTTCAATTCCCCATTCACCTTGGAGGGTTGGCCTCCCCTTCCATTGTCAAATATTATGAGGGGGCAATGCTCACGCATGTATCCCAATGGGTTGTACTCCAGGCACAGACAGATGGAGAGAAATCGAACAAGCTTCGTTACCATCTAACATTTTCCTCAGGGATCTAATCTGGACCCCAGCTCATAGTCGTAGAATTCTAGGTATATCTAACCATGTAATAATTGAATGTCTATCTCTCTGGGATAAGATCTGGCACCGCCTGTTAATCACACCCCACCCTTCTCCGGTCACTTCTGTTGCAGGCCTCCTCACGGGCCTTGCAGAAACTCACCCTAATACTTGGGCCCTAATAGGAATCAAACAAGTATCGGACCTCTGGTCTGAGACCAGCCGAGACTGACATATTACATTAGATCAGATTGAATCAGACACAAACATTCCACCCTTCCTCCACTTTGAACTCACCAGAATTAAAAGTTTCCTCTCTAGTTGGGGATTTTTTCCTAATTTTACTCGCCCACTCACCCCATGGGTGTCTATCTGGCTCAGGGGCCACAGACTTCTTAAGCCTCTGTCAATACATTATAGATTGCTTGACGTTAATGTACCACCTGATCCGGCACCACACTTACTTAGATGGAACACTCTCTTTCACATACGTATTCCTGTAAATTCCTGGCAAAGATCTCTCATGCTGACTAAAAAAACTTTACACAGTATAAAAATGTTTGAAACCTATTACAAAATTTTATCCCACTGGTATTTGATCCCCACACCACTATCTAAAATGTTCCCAGGTACCTCTCCCCTTTTTTGGAGGCAGTGTGGCCTTTCAGGTGACATGCTTCACACGTGGTGGGAGTGCCCAAAAATTAAACTCTTATGGAACCTGTGCTTTTGCACTATAACTGCACTTGAGATTACGATACCTAAAAACCCAGCCACGGCACTTCTTCACTTAGATTTACACACCCTCCTTAAACACCAGAGGATGATATGTATATACCTTCTGTCCTCTATCAAAACTAACATTGCTAGGTTCTGGAAGAAAGAGTTCCCTACAAAGTGGACTGAGATCCTCAACACTATGGCTTATTTATATACAATGGAAAAAGACATATACTACAATCTAGATAAAGTTGATTTATTCGAAATGGCCTGGGCTGACTGGAAGGATAAACATGACACTTTGTGGAAGCCATTAGTCATGACCTAAGAAGCCCCATACCATACTTGGACGATCGACTCTGACGAGGTCCCCCATCCCTCCCCCCTTTTCCTTCATTCTCTCCCTTTCTCCCCTCTCCCTGAGAAAACACTGTACTGTAGCGATTACTCATTTATTTTCAAACGTTATAATTGTCTATTTGCTGTTTCCTTCCCTTAGAATTTTGTAATAACAGAATTTATGTTTACCTGGTAAATTTCTTTCTCCTACGGTGTATCCGGTCCACGGCTTCATCCTTACTTGTGGGATATTCTCAATCCCTACAGGAAGTGGCAAAGAGCACACAGCAAAGCTGTCCATATAGCTCCCCTCAGGCTCCGCCCCCCCAGTCATTCGACCGACGGTTAGGAGAAAAAGGAGAACCATAGGGTGTAGTGGTGACTATAGTTTATAAAAATAAATTTAAACCTGACTAAAATGCCAGGGTGGGCCGTGGACCGGATACACCGTAGGAGAAAGAAATTTATCAGGTAAACATAAATTCTGTTTTCTACTACATTGGTGTATTCGGTCCACGGCTTCATCCTTACTTGTGGGAACCAATACCAAAGCTTTAGGACACGGATGAAGGGAGGGAACAAGTCAGGTAACCTAAACGGAAGGCACCACTGCTTGCAAAACCTCTCTCCCAAAAATAGCCTCCGAAGAAGCAAAAGTATCGAATTTGTAAAATTTGGCAAATGTATGCAGTGAAGACCAAGTCGCTGCCTTACAGATCTGTTCAACAGAAGCCTCATTCTTGAAAGCCCAAGTGGAAGCCACAGCTCTAGTAGAGTGAGCTGTAATTCGTTCAGGAGGCTGCCTTCCAGCAGTCTCATAAGCCAACCGGATGATGCATTTCAGCCAGAAAGACAGAGCGGTCGCAGTCGCCTTTTGACCTCTCCTCTTACCAGAATAGACGACAAACAAGGACGAAGTTTGTCTGAAATCTTTAGTTGCTTTTAGGTAAAACTTCAAAGCACGAACCACATCGAGATTGTGTAACAGAGGTTCCTTGTTAGAAGCTGGGTTAGGACACAGAGAAGGAACAACTATTTCCTGGTTAATATTCTTATTGAAACCACTTTTGGAAGAAAACCAGGTTTGGTACGTAAAACGACCTTATCTGTATGAAACACCAGATAGGGTGAATTACACTGCAAAGCAGACAATTCAGAAACTCTTCTAGCGGAAGAGATAGCAACCAAAAACAAAACTTTCCAAGATAGTAACTTAATATCTATGGAATGTAGAGGTTCAAACGGAACCCAATGAAGAACTGAAAGAACTAGATTTAGACTCCACGGAGGAGCCACAGGTATGTAGACAGGCTTGATTCTAACTAAAGCCTGCACAAACTCCTGAACATCTGGCATTGCTGCCAGACGTTTGTGTAACAAAACAGACAGAGCTGATATCTGTCCTTTTAAGGAACTAGCTGACAAACCTTTCTCCAATCCTTCTTGGAGAAAAGCTAAAATCCTTGGAATCCTAATCTTACTCCATGAGTAACCCTTGGATTCGCACCAACAAAGATATTTCCGTCATATCTTATGGTAAATTTTCCTAGTGACAGGCTTTCTAGCCTGAATCAGGGTATCTATAACTGAATCCGAAAACCCACGCTTAGCTAGAATCAAGCGTTAAATCTGCAAGCAGTCAGTTGCAGAGAGACTAGGTTTGGATGTACGAATGGACCTTGAATTAGAAGGTCCTGCCTCAAAGGTAGCTTCCATAGTGGAACCGATGACATATTCACCAGGTCTGCATACCAGGAGCTATCAGAATTACCGAAACCTTCTCTTGTTTGATCCTGGCTACTAGCCGTGGGAGAAGAGGAAACGGTGGAAAGACATAAGCTAGATTGAACGACCAAGGCGCTGCTAAGGCATCTACCAGTGTCACCCTGGGATCCCTGGACCTGGACCCGTAACATGGAACTTTTGAGTTCTGACGTGACGCCATCAGATCCAGATCCGGAATGCCCCATAGTTGAGTTAACTGGGCAAAAACCTCCGGGAGAAGTTCCCACTCCCCCAAATGGAAAGTCTGATGACTCAGATAATCCACTTCCCAGTTGTCCACTCCTGGGATGTGAATTGCTGATAGATGGCAGGAGCGATCCTCTGCCCATTTGATGATCTTGGATACCTCTCTCATCGCCAGGGAACTCTTCGTTCCCCCCTGATGATTGATGTACGCTACAGTCGTCATGTTGTCCGACTGAAATCAGATGAATCTGGCCTCCGCTAGTTGAGGCCATGCCTGGAGCGCATTGAATATCACTCTCAATTCCAATATGTTTATCGGGAGAAGAGATTCTTCCCGAGACCATAGACCCTGAGCCTTCAGGGACTCCCAGACAGCGCCCCAGCCCAAAAGACTGGCGTCGGTCGTGACGATAATCCACTCCGGTCTACGGAAACTCCTTCCCTGAGACAGGTGATCTAGAGACAGCCACCAGAGGAGTGAGTCTCTGGTTTTGTGGTTCATTTGAATCTGGGGAGACAAGTCTGCATAATCCCCATTCCACTGTTTGAGCATGCACAGTTGAAGTGGTCTTAAATGAATTCGAGCAAAAGGAACCACGTCTATTGCCGCAACCATTAGTCTTATTACCTCCATGCACTGAGCTATGGAGGGCTGAGGAATGGATTGAGGAACTCGACAAGCGTTCAGAAGCTTTAACTTCCTGACCTCTGTCAGAAAGATCTTCATTTCTACGGAGTCTATTATTGTTCCCAGAAAGGGAACCCTGTGGACGGGGACAGGGAACTTTTTTCTATGTTCACCTTCCACCCGTGAGATCTGAGAAAGGCTAAAACAATGTCTGTATGAGCCCTTGCTTTGGGAAGGGACGACGCTTGTATTAGAATGTCGTCTAGGTAAGGTGCTACTGCAATGCCCCTCGGCCTTAGCACCGCTAGAAGGGACCCTAGCACCTTTGTGAAAATTCTGGGAGCAGTGGCTAAACCGAACGGAAGAGCCACGAACTGGTAATGTTTGTCCAGAAAAGCGAACCTCAGGAACTGATGGTGATCTCTGTGGATAGGAATATGCAGGTACGCATCCTTTAAGTCCATGGTAGTTATGTATTGACCCTCCTGGATCGTTGGTAAAATTGTCCGAATGGTTTCCATTTTGAATGATGGAACTCTGAGGAATTTGTTTAGAATTTTTAAGTCCAGAATTGGCCTGAAAGTTCCTTCTTTTTTGGGAACTACAAACAGGTTTGAGTAAAAACCCAGTCCTTGTTCCGCTGTTGGAACTGGGTGTATCACTCCCATCTTTAATAGGTCTTCTACGCAACGTAAGAATGCCTGTCTCTTTATCTGGTCTAAAGATAAGCGAGACATGTGGAACCTTCCCCTTGGAGGAAGGTCCTTGAACTCTAGAAGATACCCCTGAGAAACAATTTCTAGTGCCCAGGGGTCCGGAAAATCTCTTGCCCAAGCCTGAGCAAAGAGAGAAAGTCTGCCCCCTACTAGATCCAGTGGCCTGTTTGCTCTTGTTCCAGCCTTGCAATGGCTTCCATGCTGGTTTGGGCTGGGATGCGTTACCCTCTTGCCTAGTGGCTGTAGAGGTGGAAGTCGGTCCGTTCCTGAAATTGCGAAAGGAACGAAAATTAGACTTATTTTTAGCCTTGAAAGGTCTATCCTGTGGAAGGGAATGGCCCTTTCCCCCAGTGATATCTGAAATAATTTCCTTCAACTCTGGCCCAAATAGGGTCTTACCCTTGAAAGGAATATTAAGTAATTTTGTTTTGGACGACACATCCGCCGACCAAGACTTTAACCAAAGCGCTCTGCGCGCCACAATTGCAAAACCAGAATTTTTCGCCGCTAATTTAGCTAACTGGAAAGCGGCGTCTGTAATGAAAGAATTAGCCAACTTCAGGGCGTGAATTCTGTCCATGACTTCATCATAAGAAGTCTCCTTTTTGAACGAGTTTTCTAGTTCCTCAAACCAAAAAGCCGCTGCAGTGGTTACAGGAATAATGCAAGAAATTGGTTGAAGAAGAAAACCCTGTTGAACAAAGATTTTCTTAAGTAAACCTTCTAATTTTTTATCCATAGGATCTTTGAAAGCGAAACTGTCTTCTATTGGTATAGTCGTGCGCTTAGCTAGCGTTGAAACTGCCCCCTCTACCTTAGGGACCGTCTGCCATGCGTCCCTTCTAGGGTCAACAATTCGGAACATTTTCTTAAATATAGGAGGGGGAACAAAGGGTACACCTGGCTTCTCCCACTCCTTAGACACGATATCCGCCACCCTCTTAGGTATTGGAAATGCATCAGTGTGTACTGGGACCTCTAAGAATTTGTCCATTTTACACAATTTTTCAGGGATCACCAACGGATCACAATTATCAAGTGTAGCTAGGACCTCCTTAAGTAGGGCGCGGCGGTGTTCTAGCTTAAATTTAAATGCTATGGCATCAGGCTCTGCCTGCTGAGAAACTTTCCCTGTGTCAGAAATTTCTCCCTCAGACAGGCCCTCCCTCACCCCCAAGTCAGATTGATGTGAGGGCACTACAGATAAATTATCCTCTGCGTCAGCTTGCTCATTTTCTGTGTTTAAAACTGAGCAATCACGCTTCCTAGGAAAATCTGGCAGTTTGGATAAAAATGCTGAGAGAGAATTATCCATTACTGCCGCTAACTGTTGCATAGTAATCGCAATTGGTGCGTTAGATGTACTGGGCATCGCTTGCGTGGGCATAGCTGGTGTTGACACAGAAAGGGAGGATAGCGAGCTATCTTCACACCCTTCAGCTAAAGAATCATCTTGGGCTATATCTTTAAGTGTAATTGTACGGTCCTTAAGCTGTTTGGACGCTATAGCACATTTCGCACATAAATGTAATGGGGGAACCACCTTGGCCTTTGAACATAGAGAACATAGGCTATCTGAAGGTTCAGACATGTTTAACAGACTTAAAAGTAACTTCAATGCAATAAAATTTATCTTTGACAAAAACGTTACTGTCTCTTTAAATAATAAAAGTGCACACTTAATTACTGAAACATCAAAAAATCATCAACAAAACACATACGATTTTTATGAAAATTTCACCAGTGTCATAATGCTTTGAAAAGGTTGCACACAAATTTTCAGACCAATTAACCCCTTAATGCCCAAACCGGAGCTAATAACAGCAGTTAACCGGTTAACACACTACAGTACTCTGCCACAGCTTGCCCTGTGGCTTTTACCTTCCTTAGGGTTATTTTGGTAAGAATATTATAAGCCTCCCTGGAGCCCTTCCTGATGCCTCCGGACTCCCCACGTGAAGCTGCATGAACTGGCTAGTCAAAACAAGTGCACAATTGAGGCGCGAAAATGAGGCTTCCTTCCTCTGCATACCAGAGTGGAGGGGCCTTTCTGACTAGATTAGGTGTCCAACTAAGTGCCAGGCGCAAATTAATCCCCAAAAGTGTTTTAAGTTGATAAAAAAACACCTATTTAAGTTGAAAACTTGCTAAAAAGCAATCTATTAGCCCACAATAGTGTCAACCAGCATAAGCCCTTAAAATAAGCCATCCTTTTATTGCTGAATCTAATAACAATGGCTTACCTATCCCAGAGGGAATTTCTGACAGTCTTCTAGCATTACTGGGTCTTGTTAGAAAAATGACTGATCATACCTGAAGCAGTTAAGCCTGCAAACTGTTCCCCCCAACTGATGTTATCTGGTTTCAACAGTCCTGCGTGGGAACAGCAATGGATTTTAGTTACTGGTGCTAAAATCATAGTCCTCTTAGCAGAAATCTTCTTCACTTTCTGCTGCAGAGTAAATAGTACAAGCCGGCACTATTTTAAAATAACAAACTCTTGATAGAAGAAATAAAAAACAACAACTAACACCACATACTCTTTACCACCCCCGGGGAGATGCTACTAGTTAGAGCGGCAAAGAGAATGACTGGGGGGCGGAGCCTGAGGGGAGCTATATGGACAGCTTTGCTGCGTGCTCTCTTTGCCACTTCCTGTAGGGATTGAGAATATCCCACAAGTAAGGATGAAGCCGTGGACCGGATACACCAATGTAGGAGAAATATTAACATTATGATAAGACTTGAAATCGGACCTTTGTATCCGAACATGGGTTATGTGTCAATATGTGTAGGGGTCCTGCGAGTCCCCAATTGTTATTTGTCATGTTTAAACCATATAAAAATGTATTTTAAAAAAAAACAACAAAAAAAAACAAATCAAACACATCCTAACCGGATCAAAATAAAAGTAAGGCAGCACCCACGGGTGAATGACCAAGGAATGGGCACGCCAACCGGACCAGTGGATCATAGTCCCCATTCCCCCAAGTTCAAAAGTGGAACCGATACATAAAAGAAAGACAGAAAAAATGGAGACGTCAAGGAGATTGGTTTCATCCCCAAACGTCTAACCCAGCTTGCCATCCGGCTCAGAATCCCTCGGCCCACTAGGACTGGAATCCTCCAGCACTGCCAAAACATGCCTTAGTAAAACACGAAGACACACCAGGCTATAACGGAAGGCAAAATTATCTCTCACTGGATCGATGGACGAGGTTGGGGCCCCTGAAGCCATCTCTTCCCCAGAAGGCCTAACTGAATCAGGTGATCTCACGCCCAACGGGCCCTGGTTGACAGAACATGGACAGTACCTTAAAAATATTTCCCATGGGAGATATAAAAGAGCCAGTGTCATAGATATGGCCTTGCTGAACTGTGCCGTAACCTCTGGAGGAAACAAGCTGCCTTCCGGAGAAGGAGTAACGGCCATAGGGACACCTGCTTGCGTAGCAAAAGAAGGTTCTGGGTCATGCGCCTCACAGGACATGGAATCCTCGGGGGTGGATGGCTCAACGCACTCTAAGTTCCCTGGTTCGGGAGAAGAGAGTACTCTGGAACGGCAATTGGAACATAGCTGATGGGCATGGATAACCCGGGCCATTTCATATTCTTCGCAAGACGCATTCTCCGAATCAGAGATATCCGTGTCTAAAAAAATCAGAATCCTCCATAACATTGGGATTAAAAATATGGACAAACACTAAACGGCACCTTTTTTACACCCCCAATGACTGGGGCACTCACCACCTCCTGTGAACCAGACAACTCAACTAACAAGCAGACTCTCTCCGTCACCACTCGATCAGAATACGGAAGTGGAATACAACGTAACCGCACCAGGTCACGAGGTGCACCATGCAAGTCACAAAAAGGCCGCGCAAATCTAAAGAGATTGCGCCAACTGATAAGCACGTTATGTTCCGAATAGCCATGAGCCCAAGTATCATTACACATTAGCAGACAGAATAACTTAACAAACATGATTAAAGTCCCCCCTGTTCAATCCCCTTCAGGAGATATTAACCATTGAGTCCCACTGGGATCCTGACTTCTTTCGTTAAGATTACATGTACATATTGAAATAAAATGAAACGATCTTACTGGAATCTGTGCCATGGAACAGGAACAAGGCCCTTAAAATGTGACAGATAGTAGCCTTGCTTCTGACATGGACTTAAATTAATAAAGGCAGGCAGTGAAACTTGTCAACGCTGATTTCCAAGGAGCTGTGCTGTTAATATGAGTCGGGATGGTTTCGCAGAAAGACTCTCCCTGCATCTCCGGACTCTAACCTTCATCCATGCTCTCACTAAGAGGCTGACAGGATTAATTAAAACTCCAGTCTCATTTCGAAGAGTACTACCCTCAATAAGAGACTATCTTCAATCTTCTGACACTTTTCTGCGTGACGAAAGGCAAAGAATGACTGGGGGTCCAAATATAATTTTGTAAGTATATATAAATATGTTATAAATATGTGGACTTAAGTGTTTGGATGTGCGCCAAAACTTGTGTTGTGTTGTTTTTTTATTTTGGTCACTTTGGCAGCACTCCCACAATATGTGTGCTAATATATAAAAGGCCTTTTTTTCTACCAGGTGTGCTTAACCAAACCCCTTTGTTGTTGTATTTCATTCTTCACCTACCTCCAGCGGAGGCAAAGACACAACTAATTACCATATAAGTGGGAAGGTTTATATAGAGATCTGAGGTTTGGGAATCTTTGTCTCCTCCTAGTGGAAGGAAAGGTAATTCCCAGGAGTAATGGATTGTGGACTCTTATCACCTATATGAAATAAATGGGAGAGTAGAACCCCTGAAACTTTAGAAGGGCAGGAAGCTCCTGTAAAACACCTTCACTCCGAAATTTGCTAACAAACTGGTGGATGGCTTCCAACTACAAAGAATCTTTTGGGAGTGGTGATCTTATTAAGTGAGGTAAACAAAGCATTTTTTCTCAATGGCAAGTATTACCAGGGAGGGCCAAGATATTTTTCGTCTTACATTTTTTTTCTAACTTCTAATTTATTGTAAAAAACCTTTGGTGAGGTGTTGGTCTAGAAACAAGATTAACAGTACAGCTTTTTAATATCTTGGGAAACAATGTCTATGGGTTTTCTCATTTACAATAGTAGACTTTTAGATATTTCTCACACTAAAAAAAAAACTGTTTTGTAAAAAGGTGCCATTTCTACCAATGAAATTAAAGAGCTGCTTCATTCTCACAGAATAATTTCTCACCGTGCAGACTGGGATCCTGCAAAATAACACCACTTGTAAGCTAGGCCATAATGTGTGGAGTAATAGTTCTGCATAGCAACAAGTATATCGCTATGGTAAAGAGAAGAAGCTGCAACACCCATAACAGTTTCAACAAAATCAACTGAAAGGTACATGTACATGTTACCCAAATGCTGAATCACTTGAAAGTGATGCAGCATATCGGTAAAAAGCCAGCTAGAAAATATCAAATGAACATTTCTTTATAGAAAAGAAAGAGTTTTTAACCTCAAAATTTCTCTCAGTAACCAAATACCATTGTAATGTGACATTAAGCATCCAATCAGGATGCTTCTCCCAGGAATTGCAAGGGAGCTTGTATCTGGCATTTGCAGATCCAAGCACTTTGTTTCCCTCCTCAGTTTAAGGACATTTACAATGAAAATGTTAAACCCTGCAAATGGAATAAACATATACCCAACATCCTACTCTGACACATTACAGCCCATGAGAAGGAAACTGCCGATGAGCAGCATATGTATGTAGCCACCTACCAGCAAGAGCTGCAATGTGTCATGGCTCTCTAATATGGAATAACTATGTGTTTACCCCTTTAAAGGCACACTAACACAAAAAAACTAAATGTATGCTTACCTGATAAATTCTCTCTTTCCGGATATGGTGAGTCCACGGTTTCATCAATTACTGTTGGGAATATCACTCCTGGCCAGCAGGAGGAGGCAAAGAGCACCACAGTAAAACTGTTAAAGGTTCGATAATATGAACTAGAAACATCACTATGTTCTTAACAAAAAAATGTGCAACTTCCGAGAAAGTGCCCACGCGACTACAAAATCGCAAGAATCAGTTCCAGAGAAAGAATGTTCCCAAAACGGAAATTATATCAGACATGAGTTCTTTAAAACAAATCAAACACATCCTAACCGGATCAAAATAAAAGTAAGGCAGCACCCGCGGGTGAATGCCCAAGGCGAATGGGCACACCAACCGGACCAGCCGATCATAGGCCCCATTCTCCCAAGCTCAGAACCGGAACCGATACATAAAAAAAAGAATGAAAAAATGAAGACGTCAAGGAGATTGGTTTCATCCCCAAACGTCTAACCCAGCTTGCCATCTGGCACAGAAGGCTGAGGATCCCTTGGCCCACAAGGATTGGAATCCTCCAGCACTGCCAAAACATGCCTTAGTAGGACACGAAGACGTGCCAGCCTATAACGGAAGGCAAAATTATCTCTCACCGGATCGATGGACAACCCCGGCCCCAAAGTTGGGGCCCTTGAAGCCTCAGAGGCCATCGCTTCCCCGAAGGCCGAACTGAATCAGGCAATCTCACGCCCGACAGGACCTGGTTGACAGAACACGGACAGTACCTTAAAATATTTCACTTGGGAGATATAAATGAGCCAGCGCCATAGATATGGCCATGCAGAACCGTGCTGTAACCTCTGGAGGAAACAAGCTGCCTTCCGGAGAAGGAGTAACGGCCATAGGGACACCTGTTTGCGTAGCAAAAGAAGGTTCTGGGGCACGCGCCTCACAGGACATGGAATCCTCCTCCTATGAACCAAACAACTAACGAGCAGACTCTCCGTCGCCACTCGGTCAGAATACGGAAGTGAAATATAACGAAACCACACCCAGTCACGAGGTGCACTGTGCAAGTCACAAAAAAGGGCGCACAAATCTAAAGAGATCTCGTTATGTTTCGAATAGCCATGAGCCCAAGTATCACTACACATTAGCAGACAGAATCACATAACAAACATGATTAAAGTCCCCCCTGTTCAATAACCCCCCTCAGGAGATATTAACCCTTGATTCCTTAAGATAAAGGAGTTCCACTGGGACCCTGACTTTCGTTAACATTACATGTACATATGGAAATAAAATAAAATGATCTTACCGGAATCTGCCCCATGGAACAGGAACATGGCCCTTCAAGTGTGACAGATAGTAGCCTCGCTTCTGACATGGACTTGAGTGAATAAAGGCAGGCAGCAAAACTCGTCAACGCCGATTGCCAAGGAGCTATTAATATGAGTCGGGATGATTTCACAGAAAGACTCTCCCTGCATCTCCGGACTCTAACCTTCATCCATGCTCTCACTGAGAGGCTGACAGGATTACTTAAAACTCCAGTCCCATTTCGAAGAGTACTACCCTCCATAAAGAGACTATCTCCAATCTTCTGACACTTCTCTGCCAACCTCCTGTAACGAAAGACAAAGAATGACTGGGGGATGAGGGAAGTGGAAGAGGTATTTAATCCTTTGGCTGGGGTGTCTTTGCCTCCTCCTGGTGGCCAGGTTCTAAGTTCCCAAAAGTAATGAATGTAGCTGTGGACTCTTCCCGTTTAAGAAGAAAATACTAAATTATAAAACAGCATTAAATATACAAAAAAATAAGATGATCCTATTTTAATATGTGTATTTAATAATTTAAAAGTGTGCTTTGAACATTATTATATTAAACAAAAAAGATCATGTGAACGGAGCAGCCGCATAACTTTAGCATAAATAACACCATGAGAACAGCCGAAAAATGTCACTCGAATTTGAACAAATTCAAGGTATAGAATTTTAAAAAAGTCAAAAAGTCCTCTACAATGCTACCTAAAACAATTTTCTGATTGATTAGAACAACTGTGTCTCATTGCACATATACATATAAGCATTCATTACTCAATGTGTGGTCCAGGCATATACAAATCACAGATTAATAGAGACAAGAGGGAGACTTTCAGTGATAACAATGTGAAGTAGTAAAATATTAACAAAGACTACTTATTCAATCAGCATGTTGTATGTGTGCCACTTGAGGCAACAGAGATAAGCTCGATTACACAAAAACAATAGTGATAGTCATACAGCACATTAAACAGCTGCCTAATAATATGATACATACCAGGGCTAGACAAATTTAGTATTTTGTATTTTTATACACATATTAATATACATTAGAGCGTTTACATTATATTGTCTAGGTCACTGTTTTTTTAAACCTGTTTTCAGGCCTCCCTAACAGGTCAGAATTTGAAGATATCTAAACTAGAGCACAGGTGGAATAATCAGTGGATTAGTAAACATGGTTATTTTACCTGCTCTCACCCAAGGTAATCTAGAAAATCAGACCTGTTATGGTGGCCCCTGAGGACAGGTTTGAAAACCAGTGGCTTGGTATTAACATTAAATGTCCTATTCATTACATAATCTATGCTATGGGCTTGAAAAACAGAGTTCCAGTGTGCCATGGGCTATGGTGTCTGGTAAAATGCCCTTCTCTGCTCTATTTGGCTTGCAGCACACACTAGTTCAGTCACTTCCATCTACATGCACCATGTGACTGAGAGCTGGTTCCATTAATGCAAGAAATAAAATCGGGGGATTAAAACCTGCCTTCGATGTTACACACCAGTGATTAAAAGCCTGCCTTCAATATTACACACCAGTAATTTAACCCCTTTATCGCTGCGTAATCACTTTTGCTTCTAGGAATTTAATAGAAATGAAACGCCTTTTAACCAATAGGTTAAAAGGCGTTTAATTTTTTGACTGATGTGTAGTTCTATGCATTCAATTGGTTAATTGCTAATGTATAATGCTTTACTGGCAATAAGTGGGATAAATCACTGCGTGTTTCTAGCCAACAAGTGGTAAATTACTATGATGGTTTTGTTTCTGATACATAAGGAATTTACGGTTAGGATAAAATACTAATATGTCTAAGCACTTCTGTTTTTATTTCTATACAGATTTCCTTTTTGTCTAAGACCACCAGAAGACATATTGTGAAAAGCCACTAGACACCGTTTAAAAACACTGAGCATACAATATCTGCATTATTAATAGAAGGGACTTTTTTATAAGTTAAATATTCCTTTTCTCCCCTCTTCTTACACCAAACATAAAGCTTACTGTTATCAATATATCTCCTATTTAAATGGCCCTTTATTTTAACACCAGCAATCCGGATTCCAACATTTGGTCTCCTGTCCTATTGTTCTCATGTGTGACTGTAGTTTTCATGTGAGTTTGACACTATACTAGTTATTTATTTTCCCTTGAAAGGCTCTTATAATAATGAGCACTTTTAAGATAACATGAGGTCAATGACAGCATTTTATACATCCTTCTCACCATTAATGACCACGAGATGTTAATTTAAGTGATTTCTGCTGTATATTGTCTTGATATATGTGAACTAAAGTTTGTCATCTTCAAAAATAAGAGGCTGCTTCTTTGGTGGTAACTAGCCATAGAACAAGCTATTATGCTATTGTTCGTTCCCAGGTTGAGCGCTTCTCTCTTTTTATTTATGCAAATTATGACACTTAGGGAAGTCTCCCTAAGTGTGATGCGGGAATCCAGACGTGGACCCGTTGCTCAAAGTGCCTCGAGGGATATGGCTGCACCTCACTGACGAGGCCCACAATAGGCCGAAACGTACGTCTGGGGTTTTGCGGTTTCTCTCATTCAGAGAGCGATTGCCTGCTATTTCAGGGCTGGACTGTACTGTGAAGTCAGGATCAGACTGATATGCTTCAGGAAAGTTCTTCTCTGTGAAAGGCACATGTTGAGCAAAAAGAGGCTGCTTCTTGGGTGGTAACTAGCCATAGAACAAGCTATTATGCTATTGTTCGTTACCAGGTTGAGTGCTACTCTCTTTTTATTTATGCAAATTATGAAACTTAAGGAAGTCTCCCTAAATGTGATGCGGGAATCCAGACGTGGACCCGTTGCTCATTGTGCCTCAAGAGATATGGCTGCACCTCACTGACGAGGCCCACAATAGGCCGAAACGTACGTCTGGGGTTTTGCGGTTTCTTTCTTTCATTGCCTGCTATTTCGGGGCTGAACTGTACTGTGAAGTCAGGATCAGTAAATTAGAAAGCTGCTTAAAATTGCATGCTCTATTCTATCATGAAAGAAAAAATTGGTTTTAGAATCCCTTTAAGAGTTTCTACATCTAATATTGTATTATAAATCAGTATTCATTTGACATTTGCTTTTTTCAAAAAATAAATGTACTCACACAGCATGAAAACAAGCATCTCCGGATCCTAAATGTTTTCTATGATGTCAGAAAAAATACTAAGATATTAGTATGAACTATGTAATTAGCAGTATGGTATATACAGTATATTATAAAAGAAGTAATGGAATGTCAACATAAAATAAAAAAATAGTGGTATAGAATATGCATTAGGGATGTGCATTCGGAATATTCAGCAGCTAATTATTGGGCAAGATGGTGACTGCCAGCAATAATAGAGATATGGACTAAGTTACACCATATACAGTGGCAGTTATGTCCTTCCCCATGTCCATGTTCCACTCCATTACTCTATATTAGCTAGATTATGAGCTACTGTTTGTCTTGCACGCAAAAATGTTTGAGCAAAAAGTACATCCTTTTATTTATGGTGGGAGATGTATACTTTACAGTGTTCTCCACTGAAAATGTTACCAGCTGGGTGACTGGGTAGGGGCAGTGTAATACTTTATAATATTATAACATTTTCTGTTATTTAATGTTACTTAAGCTATACAAAGCTCATATTAATTATCATTAAATTGTGCAATTTTGCAACAAACATTAAAACAAATTAAATATTAGCTAATTTTACATTAATATCGGTTTAAATTGTTCCAACTCTAAAATATAAATGCTTTCAAAAATAGAAAAAGAAATAGTTTAATTAACAAAATGCAAACGGCTAGATTTAGAGTTTTGTCGGTAACGACCCGCGTAGCTAACGCATGCTTTTTTTTCCCCTGCACCTTTTAAATACCGCTGGTATTTATAGTTCACAGAATGGCTGCGTTTTCAGTGCGTTAGGCTCCAAAAAAGGAGCGTAGAGCATAATTTACCGCCACTGCAACTCTCGATTCCAGCGGTGCTTACGGACGCGGCCAGCTTCAAAAACGTGCTCGTGCACGATTCCCCCATAGGAAACAATGGGGCTGTTTGAGCTGAAAAAAAAAACACCTGCAAAAAAGCAGCGTTAAGCTCCTAAAGCAGCCCAATTGTTTCCTATGGGGAAACACTTCCTAAGTCTGCACCTAACACCCTAACATGTACCCCAAGTCTAAACACCCCTAGCATTACACTTATTAACCCCTAATCTGCCGCCCCCGCTATCGCTGACCCCTGCATATTATTATTAACCCCTAATCTGCCGCTCCGTACACCGCCGCAACCTACGTTATCCCTATGTACCCCTAATCTGCTGCCCCTAACACCGCCGACCCCTATATTATATTTATTAACCCCTAATCTGCCGCCCCCAACGTCGCCTCCACCTACCTACAATAATTAACCCCTAATCTGCCGACCGGACCTCACCGCTACTCTAATAAATGTATTAACCCCTAAAGCTAAGTCTAACCCTAACACTAACACCCCCCTAAGTTAAATATAATTTAAAGCTAACTAAATAAATTAACTCATTAAATAAATGATTCCTATTTAAAACTAAATACTTACCTGTAAAATAAATCCTAATATAGCTACAATATGAACTATAATTATATTGTAGCTATTTTTGGATTAATATTTATTTTACAGGCAACTTTGTAATTATTTTAACCAGGTACAATAGCTATTAAATAGTTAATAACTATTTAATAGTTACCTAGTTAAAATAATTACAAAATTACCTGTAAAATAAATCCTAACCTAAGTTACAATTAAACCTAACACTACACTATCAATAAATAAATTAAATAAACTACCTACAATTATACCTAACACTACACTATCAATAAATTAATTAAATACAATACCTACAAATAAATACAATGAAATAAACTAGCTAAAGTACAAAAAATAAAAAAGAACTAAGTTACAAAAAATAAAAAAATATTTACAAACATTAGAAAAATATTACAACAATTTTAAACTAATTACACCTTCTCTAAACCCCCTAATAAAATAACTAAGACCCCCAAAATAAAAAAATGCCCTACCCTATTCTAAAATTAAAATAGAAAAGCTCTTTTACCTTACCAGCCCTGAAAAGGGCCCTGTGCGGGGCATGCCCCAAAGAATACAGCTCTTTTGCCTGTAAAAAAAAAACATACAATACCCCCCCCCAACATTACAACCCACCACCCACATACCCCTAATCTAACCCAAACCCCCCTTAAATAAACCTAACACTAAGCCCCTGAAGATCTCCCTACCTTGTCTTCACCACGCCGGGTTCACCGATCGATCCAGAAGAGCCTCCGATGTCTTGATCCAAGCCCAAGCGGGGGGCTGAAGAGGTCCATGATCCGACTGAAGTCTTCTATCAAGCGGCATCTTCAATCTTCTTTCTTCCGGATCCATGGTCATCCCGCCGACGTGGAACATCCATCTTCACCGACGACTTCCCGACGAATGACGGTTCCTTTAAGGGACGTCATCCAAGATGGCGTCCCTCGAATTCCGATAGGCTGATAGGATTCTATCAGCCAATCGGAATTAAGGTAGGAAAATTCTGATTGGCTGATGGAATCAGCCAATCAGATTCAAGTTCAATCCGATTGGCTGATCCGATCAGCCAATCAGATTGAGCTTGCATTCTATTGGCTGATCGGAACAGCCTTAATTCCGATTGGCTGATAGAATCCTACATGGATCCGGAAGAAAGAAGATAGAAGATGCCGCTTGATAGAAGCCTTTAGTCGGATCATGGACCTCTTCAGCTCCCGCTTGGGCTTGGATCAAGACATCGGAGGCTCTTCTGGATCGATCGGTGAACCTGGCGTGGTGAAGACAAGGTAGGGAGATCTTCAGGGGCTTAGTGTTAGGTTTATTTAAGGGGGGTTTGGGTTAGATTAGGGGTATGTGGGTGGTGGATTGTAATGTTGGGGGGGGGGGGGTATTGTATGTTTTTTTTTTACAGGCAAAAGAGCTGAATTCTTTGGGGCATGCCCCGCAAAGGGCCCTTTTCAGGGCTGGTAAGGTAAAAGAGCTTTTCTATTTTAATTTTAGAATAGGGTAGGGCATTTTTTTTATTTTGGGGGTCTTTGTTATTTTATTAGGGGGCTTAGAGTAGGTGTAATTAGTTTAAAATCGTTGTAATATTTTTCTAATGTTTGTAAATATTTTTTTATTTTTTGTAACTTAGTTCTTTTTTATTTTTTGTACTTTAGTTAGTTTATTTCATTGTATTTATTTGTAGGTATTGTATTTAATTAATTTATTGATAGTGTAGTGTTAGGTTTAATTGTAGATAATTTTAGGTAGTTTATTTAATCTATTTATTGATAGTGTAGTGTTAGGTTTAATTGTAACTTAGGTTAAGATTTATTTTACAGGTAATTTTGTAATTATTTTAACTAGGTAGCTATTAAATAGTTCTTAACTATTTAATAGCTATTGTACCTGGTTAAAATAAATACAAAGTTGCCTGTAAAATAAATATTAATCCTAAAATAGCTACAATATAATTATAATTTATATTGTAGCTATATTAGGGTTTATTTTACAGGTAAGTATTTAGCTTTAAATAGGAATAATTTATTTAATAAGAGTTAATTTATTTAGTTAGATTTAAATTATATTTAATTTAGGGGGGTGTTAGGGTTAGACTTAGCTTTAGGGGTTAATAAATTTATTAGAGTAGCGGTGAGGTCCGGTCGGCAGATTAGGGGTTAATACTTGAAGTTAGGTGTCGGCGATGTTAGGGAGGGCAGATTAGGGGTTAATACTATTTATTATAGGGTTATTGAGGCGGGAGTGAGGCGGATTAGGGGTTAATACATTTATTATAGTGGCGGTGAGGTCCAGTCGGCAGATTAGGGGTTAATAATTGTAGGTAGGTGGAGGCGACGTTGGGGGCGGCAGATTAGGGGTTAATAAATATAATATAGGGGTCGGCGGTGTTAGGGGCAGCAGATTAGGGGTACATAAGTATAACGTAGGTGGCGGCGGTGTGCGGTCGGCAGATTAGGGGTTAAAAATTTTTAATAGAGTGGCGGCGATGTGGGGGGGACCTCGGTTTAGGGGTACATAGGTAGTTTATGGGTGTTAGTGTACTTTAGAGCACAGTAGTTAAGAGCTTTAAGAACCGGCGTTAGCCCAGAAAGCTCTTAACGCCTGACTTTTTGCTGCGGCTGGAGTTTTGTCGTTAGATTTCTAACGCTCACTTCAGCCACGACTCTAAATACCGGCGTTAGAAAGATCCCATTGAAAAGATAGGATACGCAATTGACGTAAGGGGATCTGCGGTATGGAAAAGTTGCGGCTGGAAAGTAAGCGTTAGACCCTTTCCTGACTGACTCCAAATGCCAGCGGGCGGTAAAAACCAGCGTTAGGAGCCTCTAACGCTGGTTTTGACGGCTACCGCCAAACTCTAAATCTAGGCGAAAGTGAGTAAACAAAAGAAAAATCTAAATCAAATCAATATTTGACATGACCATCCTTTATTCTAGGTACACTTGCACTCAATTATTTTAAGGAACTCGGCAAGTAGTTTGTTACAAACATCTTGGAGAACTAAGCATAGTTCTGATGATTTAGGTAGCCTCAGTTGCTTCTCTCTCTCTTCATGTATTCCCAGACAGACAAGATGATGTAGAGATCAGGGGCCTGTGGAGCCCTTAACTTCCAGGACTCCATTACACTGAAGATAGTTCTTAATGCCTTTGGCTGTATGCTTGGGGTTGTTGTCATGCTACAGAATACATTTGGGGCCAATCAGATGCCTCCTGATGGTGCTGCATGACAGATAAATATCTGCCTGTAATTCTCAGCATTAAGTAGACCATTAAATCCCCAATTCCATTTGCAGAAATGCTTCCCCAAACTTTTGCCTGCAGACACTCATTTTTGTACCGCTCTCCAGCACTTTGGCATACAAACTGCCATCTGCTACAGCCAGATACTTTAAATGTAATCAATCCAGAGCTGCCGCCTTTTTTCTGAACCAACGTTCTTGTGTTTTCATAAACCATTGAGTCGCTTTGCCTTGTTTCCACGTCAGAGGCATAGCTTTTTTTGCTGCAAGTCTTCCTTAAAGACCACTTCCGACCAGCCTTCACCAGACAGTAGATGGGTGTACCAGGGTCCCACGGATTTCTGCCTATTCTAAACTGATGACAGTGCTAGACATCTTCTCGTTGTTAAGGAAATTAAGCCTGATGTGTCTTTTGTCTACTGCACTAAGTTTCCTTGACCAACCACTGTGTCTTTGGTCCTCAACGTTACCTGTTTACAGAAGAGCTTGGACATTACATCTGGTATCCTGTCTGCTTGAAGTTTCTGGCTGGTGGAGACCTTGCTAATGAAGTATAACTATCTTGTGTCTTGTTGCTGTGCTCAGTCTTGCCATGGTGTATGACTTTTGATATTAAATGGTCTTTAGCAACCTCACCTTGTTAGCAGTTTGGCTGTTCTTCACCAAGTTTTATCCCTCCTACACAGCTGTTTCTGTTTCAATTAATGATTAAGTTTCAACCTACATATTTGATAATCCTTAGCACCTGTTTGGTATAATTGTTTAATCATGAACCTGACTTTACTTTACTTACTTGCACTTTGTTAATTGATAAAAAAAATAAACTATTAATATTTCTACTTTTGAAAGCATTCCTATGTTACAGAATGTTTTCATATCTGCCTAAAACGTTTACAATGCCATCTTTGGTAATTGATTGCACATACATACATTCTATACAGAGATTAATAGAATACATTGATTGTTATATACAATGTATTATTATATTAATTGCTGTAAGGTGTGGGAATTACATTTTTGGAATTTCCATCATTTGCATTTGGTGTGCACATAGAATGAATGTTTGAGGATGTGTGTGCACTGTGTGTACTACTAACTGCACATACTGTGTGTGTGTTATGCAAATATAAACCTTTATAACTCAACATCAACATTTCCAATGTTAAGAGATAGTGAAAACAAAGTACCTTATTTCATCATTTAATAATGCCAAAAATACTCAACCTATTTATATTTTCAGCATTCCTAGTCACTGACCCACAAAACTGCTAAATTTCAAATAAAGCTAAATTTACAAACACCTGAAACTTCCCCCCCCCCCCCCCCCCCCGACACCCCTTTCTTGCAATCCAAAGAACATAAAATGCTGTCCCATTACAGACATGCGCCACTTTGTTGGAAAATTTGCAACTGTTCCAAGCTTCTTTGATTACATTTTATTGCTCCACTGTTTTATTGGTATATTCAACTGTTTGTGTATTTATTATGTATTTATTTTTATATCCATTATCTGATCTATGTACATCAACAACTATCTGTCTCCTTTCATCTTTGTTTTTACCTATGGTGTTGGATGACAAAGGGATTTTATATGCACACAACCTCATATTTATACCCTAAGGAAATAGGAACAGGTAAATGACAAAAATAAAGTTCATGGAGACAGAGAGGAAAAAAAAAAAAAACAGAATTTTATAACAGACACCACTTTTGGTTTTGTTTTAAATATTGTTTATGGGTGCTAATGCATTTGAAGTGATTTGCCTAAAAAAATTATTGCTCAACAAAATGTTTTGTTTTTATTTTATTGTGTAAAATTGAAAATATACGGCTCCTTTTTATATTTAATACCAAAAGAGAACTCCTTGTTTGTGTTGGTTATTTTACCATTTTTACTTCACGTTTGCTTAATTTATGAAAGGTTGACATTGTCGAGTATAAGTAAAACATTTAAACATATGATTAAAGTAGGACCCCTGTATGGGGGTCTGCTTTCATGTGGGCATGGAAGCTTACATGCTTTGGTCAAAATATGTTGGTATTAACATTATCTAGTATTTTTAACATATATGCAGACATCCCAACCTGCAAAAAACTCATTTCAGGTAGGTGGCATCACCCGCTACTGCGCCGCCACCCCCCCTCGCAGTTATATATTGGACACCTTGAAACTCTATATAAGATAAACTTATCATTAAAGTAGCTTCCCGCTAAAGTCACATTAAAAAAAAAAAAAAAGTAGCAACAAACCTATTTTCCAGTGATTGTACGCTTGTTGAATGCTTAAATATTTTAGAATGCGAAGTTTAATTACGTGCAGTAAATAAGGAAGTATTTGTGTTTTTATTTTAATAAAATCAGTAGGGGGCTTTTTGGTTACTGATGCATGCTTTGAGGGTTCTATAACGTCCCAGCAACTAAAGGCATTCCTTAAAGAAACACTTTTTTCTGGATTTGGGCCACATTGAATCATGGTACATGGAGTTTCAGGGAGATTGCACTCCATTTGCTGACATCAGGGAGCCGTTATTACAATCAGGGAGACTCCCTGAACTATTACAATCCAATCAGGGAGACTCCCTGAACTTCAGGGAGAGTTGGGATGTCTGTATCTGTATCAGGAGCAAAATTTGGAAGAAATCATACCTTCCAACTGTTTTGGATATTTCAGGATTGTCATAGCTTGATAGTTTAGCCGGCTGTCCCTCCAACAGCATCCCCCATAGGGGCAATTGTTCTAGTTTTTAGAGACTATCCCATCTCTGCCTAAAACACACCCACAGCCCCATCTCTCCTCTCGCAGATCTACCCACCAATCACTGCTAGGTCCATTCCCTGTCCTGGAAAGCCTCTGGGAAATGTTAGGAGGCATGAGATAATGTGAAACATGAAGACAAATTAATTCAATACTGATGATACCTGTGATGATACCTGTGCCTGAATAATTAAATACTGATGATACCTGTGCCTGAATAAAAAAAATTCCCTGTATTTAACTTTCTATTAACTTTCTATTAAACCACAACATTGCGTATATATTAAAATGCAAAACAAGCATACAGAAAATAAACTAAAAACTTAAAAAACACACACTTTTTTTTTTAATAATAATAATAATAATAAATAATAATATATATAATATATGTGCATATTATTTTTCAACAAGGGATACCAAGAGAACAAACCCCATTTGAAAAATGAAGTGAATTTAAAAGGGTCTTAATATTGCATGCTCTATCTGAATCATACACGTTTAAATGGATAGGAAAATCAAGATTAAACTTGCATGTTTCAGGTAGAGCATGTAGTTTTGAGACACTTTAAATTCACTTCTATTTTTAAATGGGCTTTGTTCTCTTGGTATCCCTTGTTGAAAAAAATACGCACATACTCCACACTAGTGGGAGCTAGCTGCTGATTGGTGCCTTTGCACATTTGTCTCTTGTGATTGGCTAACTAGATGTGTTCATCTCATCTAGCTGCCAGTAGTGCACTGTTGTTCCTTCAGCATAGAATAACAGGAGTATGAAGAAAATTCGATAATAGAAGTAAATTGGAAAGCTGTTTAAAATTGTATGCCTTATCCAAAATCATGAAATACATTTTTGGGGTTTCCTGTCCCTTTCATTTTGACTTTCCTATCCATTTAATTCTATGGCCTCTAGTTATGAAAGTCTGGCGGACCTGATCCGCCAGTGCGGATCAGGTCCACCAGACCTCGCTGAATACGGCTGGTGGTGCAACGCCGCCCCCTGCAGACTCGCCGCCAATAGGCCGCCAGCAGGGGGGTGTCAATCAACCCGATCGTACTCGATCGGGTTGTATTGTTGCGATGTGTGTTCACCTGCTCAGAGCAGGCGGACAGGTTATGGAGCAGCGGTCCAGAAACACGGGGCATCAAGCTCCATTCGAAGCTTGATACATATGCCCCTATGTATGCAATCAGCAACAGGAACTGTACAGATTTTTGTTGCGTACATTTCTGTTGGCAAAACTATACTTGCTATGATTTACAGACACTGTACAGAACACTAATAGCCCATACGACAAACAGAATACACTTTCAGATTTTTGTGAACTTTAGAAAACCAGGCTCCTGATGAGAAATTATAATTTGTTAAAAAAAAAAAGAAAAGAAAACCATTTTAACAAATACAGCATTTTATTAGAACACTACAATATCAAATACTAAAAATACCACCACATAAATTCTAGAACTGCATATTTTTAATTCCTGCTGTGTTATTAATGGGGCATCAAATTGGAACCTAAATTATTGGAATGAAATTATTATGAATCAAGATTTTAAGCAGTTACAGATCTCTCTAGACACAAATGTCTTGTATGATCAAACGTCCAGCACACTGCTGGACTTTTACTGTAACAATACTTGAAACAAATACAAGAATGTCTTTTGGAGAGCGTATCAAGCAAAGACTGACATGTTTGGGTAAATGTAAAATATAAAAAGATGAATAGTTTTTGAGAAACTAAACATATTAAGTTGCAAGAGAAAAATGGATGGAAAGCTGCTGCTTGAAAAGTACAATTGAAGAAGTGTGACACGTTAATGTCAGAGAGTTGTAGTTAAAGGGGCACTCAGGTCAAATTAAACTTTAATGATTCAGATAGAGAATGCAATTGTAAACAACTTTCCAAATTACTTCCATTAACAAAATGTGCACAGTCTTTTTGTATTTACACTCTTTGAGTCAGCAGCTTCTACTGAGCATGTGCAAGAATTCACAGAATATACGAATATATGCATTTGTAATTGGCTGATGGCTGTCAAATGATGAAGGAGCAGTGGAAATAGACATAACTTTGAAATTTGTCAGAAAAAAAATCTACTACTCATTTGAAGTTGAGACAAGGGGCTGATTATCAATGTCTGTCCGAAATGATAAGCTATAGCATATCATATCCGACATTACATCGCTGAATGCCGACAGCATACGCTGTCGGCATTTAACATTGCACAAGCAGCTCACCAGAACTGCTTGTGCAATGCCGCCCCCTGCAGATTCGCAGCCAATCAGCCGCTAGCAGGGGGTGTCAATCCTATACAATCGGGCGGATTGCAGACTGCAGCCTCAGAGGCAGTGGACCGGTTATGGAGCAGTGGTCTTAAGACCGCTGCTTAAGAACTGCTGTTTCCGGCGAGCCTGAAGGCTCCTGCGGGAACAGGGGCATCAGGGGCCATTCGGCCCTTGATAAATCGGCCCCTAAGTGCTATTGCATTTTCTTGTTATCATGCCATTGTTGATTAAGCAAATCTACTGTATTTACTGGTCCTTTAACGATACAAAAACAGAATTTATGTTTACCTGATAAATTTCTTTCTCCTACGGTGTGTCCGGTCCACGGCTTCATCCTTACTTGTGGGATATTCTCATTCCCTACAGGAAATGGCAAAGAGAGCACACAGCAAAGCTGTCCATATAGCCCCCCCTCTAGCTCCGCCCCCCAGTCATTCGACCGACGGTTAGGAGAAAAAGGAGAAACCATAAGGTGCAGTGGTGACTGAAGTGTACAAAAAACAAAAATTTTAAACCTGACGAAAAGCCAGGGCGGGCCGTGGACCGGACACACCGTAGGAGAAAGAAATTTATCAGGTAAACATAAATTCTGTTTTCTCCTACATTGGTGTGTCCGGTCCACGGCTTCATCCTTACTTGTGGGAACCAATACCAAAGCTTTAGGACACGGATGAAGGGAGGGAACAAGTCAGGTAACCTAAACGGAAGGCACCACTGCTTGTAAAACCTTTCTCCCAAAAATAGCCTCCGAAAAAGCATAAGTGTCGAATTTGGAAAATTTGGCAAATGTATGCAGAGAAGACCAAGTCGCTGCCTTACAGATCTGTTCAACAGAAGCCTCATTCTTGAAGGCCCATGTGGAAGCCACAGCTCTAGTAGAGGGAGCTGTAATTCGTTCAGGAGGCTGCCGTCCGGCAGTCTCATAAGCCAATCGGATGATGCTTTTTAGCCAAAAGGAAAGAGAGGTAGCAGTAGCTTTTTGACCTCTCCTTTTACCAGAATAGACGACAAACAAGGATGATGTCTGTCTGAAATCCTTTGTTGCTTCTAAATAGAATTTTAAAGCACGAACCACATCTAGGTTATGTAACAAACGTTCCTTCTTCGAAACTGGATTCGGACACAGAGAAGGAACAACTATTTCCTGGTTAATATTCCTGTTGGAAACCACTTTTGGAAGAAAACCAGGCTTGGTACGTAAAACTACCTTATCTGTATGGAATACCAGATAGGGTGAAGTACACTGCAAAGCAGACAATTCAGAAACTCTTCTAGCAGAAGAAATAGAAACCAAAAACAGAACTTTCCAAGATAGTAACTTAATATCTATGGAATGTAAAGGTTCAAACGGAACCCCTTGAAGAACTGAAAGAACTAAGTTTAGACTCCATGGAGGAGTCATAGGTCTGTAGACAGGCTTGATTCTGACTAACGCTTGTACAAACGCTTGTACATCTGGCACGGCTGCCAGACGTTTGTGCAACAAGACAGACAGAGCAGATATCTGTCCTTTTAGAGAACTAGCTGACAGACCTTTCTCCAAACCCTCTTGGAGAAAGGAAAGTATCCTTGGAATCCTAATTTTGCTCCATGAGTAACCCTTGGATTCGCACCAACAGATATATTTTTGCCATATGTTATGGTAAATTTTCCTGGTCACAGGTTTTCTGGCCTGAACCAGAGTATCTATAACAGATTCCGAAAACCCACGCTTAGATAGAATCAAGCATTCAATTTCCAAGCAGTCAGTTGCAGAGAAACTACGTTTGGATGTTCGAATGGACCTTGTACCAGAAGGTCCTGTCTCAAAGGTAGCTTCCATGGTGGAGCCGATGACATATTCACCAGGTCTGCATACCAAGTCCTGCGTGGCCATGCAGAAGCTATTATAATCACGAAGCCTTCTCCTGTTTGACCCTGGCTACTAGCCTGGGAAGGAGAGGAAATGGTGGAAACACATAAGCTAGATTGAACGACCAAGGCGCCACTAATGCATCTACTAGTGTCGCTTGGGATCCCTGGATCTGGACCCGTAGCGCGGAACCTTGGAGTTCTGACGAGACGCCATCAGATCCATATCTGGAATGCCCCATAGTTGAGTTAACTGGGCAAAGACCTCCGGGTGAAGTTCCCACTCCCCCAGATGGAAAGTCTGACGACTCAAATAATCCGCCTCCCAGTTGTCTACTCCTGGGATGTGAATTGCCGATAGATGGCAGGAGTGATCCTCCGCCCATTTGATGATCTTGGATACTTCTCTCATCGCCAGGGAACTCTTTGTCCCTCCCTTATGATTGATGTACGCTACAGTTGTCATGTTGTCCGACTGAAATCTTATGAATTTGGCCTTCGCTAGTTGAGGCCAAACCAGGAGCGCATTGAATATCGCTCTCAGTTCCAAAATGTTTATCGGGAGGAGAGATTCTTCCCGAGACCATAGACCCTGAGCTTTCAGGGAGTCCCAGACCGTGCCCCAGCCTAAGAGACTGGCGTTGGTCGTGACAATGATCCACTCTGGCCTGCGGAAACTCATTCCCTGAGACAGGTGATCCTGAGACAACCACCAGAGGAGCGAGTCTCTGGCTTTCTTGTCCATTTGTATCTGGGGAGACAAGTCTGCATAATCCCCATTCCATTGCCTGAGCATGCACAATTGCAGAGGACTTAGATGAATTCTGGCAAACGGGACTATGTCCATTGCCGCAACCATTAAACCGATTACCTCCATGCACTGAGCCACAGACGGCTGAGGAATGGAATGAAGAACTCGACAAGCATTTGAAAGTTTTGACTTCCTGACCTCCGTCAGAAAGATTTTCATTACTACCGAGTCTATTATTGTTCCCAGGAAGGGAACCCTTGTGACCGGGGACAGAGAACTTTTTTCTAAGTTCACCTTCCACCCGTGAGACCTTAGGAAGGCTAGAACAATATCCGTATGAGCCTTGGCTCTGGGAAAAGACGACGCCTGTATTAAGATGTTGTCTAGGTAAGGTGCTACTGCAATGCCCCGCGGTCTTAGTACCGCTAGAAGGGACCCTAGCACCTTTGTGAAAATTCTGGGAGTGGTGGCCAACCCGAAAGGAAGGGCCACAAACTGGTAATGCTTGTCCAGAAAGGCGAACCTTAGGAACTGATGGTGATTTTTGTGGATAGGAATATGCAGGTATGCATCCTTTAGGTCCATGGTAGTGATGTATTGACCCTCCTGGATCATTGGCAAAATTGTTCGAATTGTTTCCATTTTGAATGATGGAACTTTGAGGAATTTGTTTAGGATCTTTAAGTCCAGAATTGGCCTGAACGTTCCCTCCTTTTTGGGAACTACAAACAGGTTGGAGTAAAAACCCAGTCCTTGTTCTGCTTTTGGGACAGGGTGTATCACTCCCATTTTGAAAAGGTCTTCTACGCAATGTAAGAATGCCCGTCTCTTTGTCTGGTCTAAAGACAAGCGAGATATGTGAAACCTTCCCTTTGGAGGAAGGTCCTTGAATTCTAGGAGATACCCCTGAGAGACAATCTCTCAAGCCCAGGGATCTAGGACATCTCTTGCCCAAGCCTGAGCAAAGAGAGAGTCTGACCCCTACCAGATCCACTCCCGAATCGGGGGCCATCCTTTCATGCTGATTTGGTAGCAGCAGGAGGCTTTTTGGCCTGTTTTCCCTTGTTCCAGCCTTGCAATGGTTTCCATGCTGGTTTGGGCTGGGGAGTGTTACCCTCTTGTCTAGAGGCTGCCGAGTTAGAAGCCGGTCCGTTCCTGAAATTGTGAAAGGAACGAAAATTAGACTTATTTTTTGCTTTGAAAGGCCTATCCTGTGGAAGGGCATGGCCCTTTCCCCCAGTGATGTCTGAAATAATCTCCTTCAATTCTGGCCCGAATAGGGTCTTACCTTTGAAAGGAATATTAAGCAATTTTGTTTTGGACGACACACCCGCCGACCAAGATTTTAGCCAAAGTGCCCTGCGCGCCACTATTGCAAAACCTGAATTTTTCGCCGCTAATTTAGCCAATTGAAAAGCGGCATCCAAAATAAAGGAATTAGCCAACTTTAGTGCGTGAATTCTGTCCATGACCTCATCATATGGAGTCTCTTTTTGGAGCGAATTTTCTAGTTCATCGAACCAAAAAGACGCCGCCGTAGTGACAGGAATAATGCACGAAATTGGTTGAAGAATGAAACCTTGCTGAACAAAAAGTTTCTTAAACAAGCCTTCTAATTTTTTATCCATAGGATCTTTGAAAGCGCAACTGTCCTCTATTGGAATAGTTGTGCGCTTAGCTAACGTTGAAACTGCCCCCTCTACCTTAGGGACCCTCTGCCATGCATCCCTTCTGGGGTCGACAATGGGGAACATTTTCTTAAATATAGGAGGGGGAACAAAAGGCACCCCTGGCTTCTCCCACTCCTTAGTCACTATATCCGCCACCCTCTTGGGTATCGGAAACGCATCAGCGTGCACTGGGACCTCTAAGAATTTGTCCATTTTGCATAACTTCTCTGGAATCACCAAAGTATCACAATCATCAAGTGTAGCTAGCACCTCCTTAAGCAGAGCGTGAAGATGTTCTAGCTTAAATTTAAATGCAACGATATCAGGCTCTGCCTGCTGAGAAATTTTTCCTGAGTCAGAAATTTCTCCCTCGGACAGGCCCTCCTTCACTGCCAACTCAGATTGGTGTGAGGGCATAACAGATAAATTATCTTCTGCGCCTACTTGCTCATCTGTATTTAAAACTGAGCAATCACGCTTTCTAGGAAAGGCTGGCAGTTTGGATAAAAGGGCTGCTAGAGAATTATCCATTACTGCTGTTAATTGCTGCATAGTAACAACCATTGGCGCGCTAGATGTACTAGGTATTGCCTGCGCGGGCAAAGCTGGTATTGACAAAGAAGGAGAGGATGATGAACTATCCCCACTACCTTCATTTAAAGAATCCTTTTGGGCAACATTATTAAATGCGACAGTACTGTCCTTAATCTTGGACGCCATGGCACAATTCGCACATACATTTAATGGGGGAACCACCTTGGCCTCCATACACACAGAACATAGGCTATCTGAAGGCACAGACATGTTTAACAGACTTAGGCAGACTTTTAATGCAATAAAAGCTATTTTAAACAAAACCGTTACTGTCTCTTTAAATAATAAAAAGGGCACACTTTATTTCTGAAATGACAGAATAACATCAAAGAAATATCCGATCTTTATGAAATTTTTACCTTCCTTAGGGGTTATTCAAAACAGTAATAAGCCTCTCTGAAGTCCTTTTCTAAGCCTCTGGACCTTCCACGTGAAGCTGCATGAACTGCCTAGTGAAAAGTAACTGCGCAACTGAGGCGCGAAAATGAGGCCTCCTCCCTCTGCATTCCAGAGTGAAGGGGCCTTTCTGACAAGATTAGGTGTCTAAACGGCTGCCAGGCGCAAATAAAATTCCCCAAAAGTGTTTCAAAGTTTGAAAAACACTCCAAATGTCACATAAACATGTTAAAAAACAAACGACTGAGCCCACAATAGTGTCAACCAGCATAGAGCCCAAGTTATAAGCCTTAATTCTGTTACTGAGTCTAAGAAAATGGCTTACCTATCCCAGAAGGGAAAACTGACAGTCTTCTAGCATTACTAGGTCTTGTTAGAAAAGTGACTGATCATACCTGAAGCAGATAAGCCTGCAAACTGTTCCCCCCAACTGAAGTTCTCTGGTTTCAACAGTCCTGCGTGGGAACAGCAATGGATTTTAGTTACTGGTGCTAAAATCATACTCCTCTTAACAGAAATCTTCATCACTTTCTGTTGTAGAGTAAATAGTACAAACCGGCACTATTTTAAAATAACAAACTCTTGATAGAAGAAATAAAAACTACAACTAACACCACATACTCTTTACCATCCCCGTGGAGATGCTACTTGTACAGAGCGACAAAGAGAATGACTGGGGGGCGGAGCTAGAGGGGGGGCTATATGGATAGCTTTGCTGTGTGCTCTCTTTGCCATTTCCTGTAGGGAATGAGAATATCCCACAAGTAAGGATGAAGCCGTGGACCGGACACACCAATGTAGGAGAAACATATACTAGCACAGTCAAGATTTCTGTAGTATAGCTAATCCTTTTCTAAGATGCTAAATGCATAATAATATGCGCATTCTAGATTAGACAGGGGTCCTACCTACCCCTCTAATATTAAAAACTTGAATTAAAGGGACAACACCTTGAAATTACAAGATTTTCTTTAGGCTTGCAATAAATTACCATACCAGCTGCATATGAACACAACAGACTAGATTCATATACATTATACTGCAGAAGGGTCTCGTTGTTCAGATGAGATCATGTTCGAAACTCATAGAGGCTCCTTTCATCTTTTTTAGCCACTCACCAGTGGGTGTTCCTTCCATTAACATATATATGGGTGTGTTAAATACCTAATACATAATATGTAAACTTCTTCTGCGAATAGATTACAAAACAAAATTGTGCTAAGTCAGGCAGACTGGGAACTTGCAGTGTCCCAGCTCACTGGCTCAGCATGAGAACCGGTATCCCAGGTGTCCTCAGTGGAAAATAAGCTCAGACTCTCATATAAAATTGCAATTGTCACAATTTAATATAAAACTTAAAAACAGATGTCAAATTAAATTACTCTAATATTAAAAACACAGAAAACAACGCGTTTCTCAGATCTCTGTCTGTTTCATCAGGTTTCTGCTAACTAAATGAGAGTTCTGACTTAAATACAACAAACAACCAATCCTAATTCTCATAAAGGTGACACACCTCCTCAGGTGTGTATATGCATATTTAGTCTAATTAGTGCTGACATCACTAAAGCATGCAAACCTGCAGCTGTCATCTCATTAATAGTAATAAAAGTAATACACAATTTGGGCCAGATTTATTAAGGTAGCAAAGCACTGATTTTACACAGCCTCTTACATAACAAATTATATTCTCTTAATCTCTTATGGGAGTTATATTGGTATTTTATTGCTGGGAGTATGGTTCCGACACGGTCCGTTCTGATACTGTATGTCAGATATTGCTAATATTTGTATTTTTAATAATAGGGATGGTTGTACTGGTGGGTGTCAATAAAAATAAAACTAAGACAAAACTTCCTCCCACGCATCTATATCCTCCAACCAAAAGGAGAAATCAAAATACCTCTTAAAAGAGGACTGGTTATATATTTTAAAGCTTATACATCTAGGGGACACTTATAATACAATAATTGATACTTTGGTGACATGATATTCACATCAAGATATGTGGGATTGTCAATAAATGTTATAATGATATGTACTAATAATGAGTGTTTACCATAGCACTATTGATGAGATGATAAATCTGGCCCAAATTGTGTATTACCTTTATTACTATTAATGAGATGACAGCTGCAGGTTTGCATGCTTTAGTGATGTCAGCACTAATTAGACTAAATATGCATATACACACCTGAGGAGGTGTGTCACTATTAAGAGAATTAGGATTGGTTGTTTGTTGTATTTTAGTCAGAACTCTCATTTAGTTAGCAGAAGCCTGATGAAACAGACAGAGATCTGAGAAACACGTTGCTTTCTGTCTTTTTAATATCAGAGTCATTTAATTTGACATCTGTTTTTATGTTATATAAAATTTAAATTGTCACAATTTAATATAAGAGAGTCTGAGCTTATTTTCTACTGAGGACACCTGGGATACCGGTACTCACACTGCAAGTTCCCAGTCTGCCTGACTTAGCACAATTGGGTGCTGCTCCATTTGTGAGTATTCATCATTTATTCAATATTACCCCCTTGTACCTACTATATCACACTAGGAGGCGCCTTTGTTTTGTGATCTATTCACAGAAGAAGTTTACATCCAGATGGCATATTGTGACAAAGAGCTGACTCACATTGGGTGTTATCCGTATTGTGACCCTCTATCAGTCTGAACATCCAGTCAGGTCCATCACCACTAAAGGACTCAAATTCTTGGTATACATCTATGGACTGACATCTGGAAACAGCTAAGATATATTAGGACTTTGGTCCAGTGTTTCTTCTTGTCACTAGACAAAATTAAGTGTTTGTTTATCTATATATAATTAGTATATTGTACTTATTGCCTATATTGTGGTTAGTGTTATATTTTCTGTGGATAGTACCATATCAAATTTTCCTTTACTTGCTGTTGCACCCCCTAGGGTTGATACACAGTTGGTGTATCAATAGAATAGGAGTTTAATACATAATATAATGCACAGCAAACATGAAGCACTACAAACATGGTAATACAACACAGAAATTTGTTTACAAAATAGGATCTGTAAATTTGTGTAAGTGTTAAATATTCACGTCTGCTTTGTCATATTAAAGTAGTCTTGCTGGATAGAATAAAATACGTATCGGCAATCTTGCAAATGCAAAATAGTCCTTGATGGTTGATGTCCCAGGGCATTCTTGAAACATTGTCGGATTTTTCATCTAAAACACGACTCAGTGTGCCGTATTTAAAAAGACGTGAATGACCTAGTGTAGTACCTTGTCTTGTGATCGTGCCTCACTAAATAAGTTGACTAGGCTGTCTAAGTCTCTAAGTAATGTTTTCAAAACATGTTTTGTGATGCGGATATCCTTGACAGTGGAAGTAGTTCTATGTGGCTGAAAGTTTATGGCTGCAAGATAGAGGCAGTTCCATTGATTTCAATGCAACTGGTCTTGCCACTCGCTGCTCTGAAGAAGAGAGGGTACAAATATCTTTGAATCTCCACCAGTGATGATGCAGCAAGTTATTCATTTCATGAAAAAAGTTTAATTGAATTTCGGGTAGTGTGTATGCTGCAGTTCTTTTTCAATGGCCAAACTCCCAACAACATTTGCCTTATTTAGAGGATCCAATCAAGACTTGTAACTGGAGTAGACAAGGCTTGACACTGTTGTTTTGTTACAAAATCATCACTATTTTGCAGTATCTTCTCTTATCACCTGCGGTAAGGCCAATTACAGACAAATACAGTATGTAGTAGGGTTTAGCTTGTGAAGTCTGCAGTGTATACTTCCACTTTATAGAATTAGAAAAAAAATATACAATTTTCAGAGTTAAATTTTAGGGAAACATTGCAAAATAAATAATGATAATAAAATGTAAAGTGTTTTACTAATCATAATTAAAGATTTTATATTACAATATCAAAGTGTTTCATGTCCCTTTGAATAAAGTGATATCCATTGTTTAATTCATCCCTTCTCAGTATTGGTAGTAACTCACAAGTGTAGCCATAAAGACACAGCCCTACACAAAGAAATGCAGCACACACACACAAATACAGCACTCTAGAGGTTAAACTTTCAACAATTAATAAAAGCTTTGAAGTGCTTGAAAGCTTTCTTTTGATACACACTATGAATAGAAAATTATTTCTGTAATCATGTCAAACCCACAAGCAATTTAAGAACAGAATTAGTTCTATCACATACAGATTATTAATCTTCTACAAAGGACCATTTTGAAGGTACTGACTCACAAATGGACTTGCTATGTATCCAGTTAAACTATGCAGCCTAAAATTTTAGCTGCATGACCAGTAAAAATGAATGAGTAAACTAATTGGGTCTGGGATCTAAAATGGGCATATGACCATGGGTCTGCAAACATTGAGGTCTCATATGAGATGGCATGATCTGGGATCCCATGCAGGCATACAGCTGATTGGAGCTTCAGTGCAATCAGTCTGAGCTGAGATCTAAGATGGCCATATAACTTACAGGGGGTGCAGGGGATGGGGTCTGATCTGAGATTCCATGTGGGGATATAGTTTCCAGGAGCTGCAGGCAAAAGGGGCCTAGGACAACACCATGGGTTGCATTTATTAAGCAGCGGATGCTGCTTCTGAGCCCCAGGACTGAAACGGAAGTTAAGAAGCAGCGGTCATAAGACTGCTGCTCCTTAACTTGTCCGCCATTGAAATCATCCTGATCTGGATGATTGATATCCCCTGCTAGCAGCCAGTTGGCCACCAGTGAGCAGGGGGCGGCATTGCACAAGCATTTCACTAGAAATGCTTGTGCAATGTTAAATGCCGACAGCGTATACTGTTGGCATTTAGCGAGGTCTAGCGGATATGATTAGCTACAGCGAAGCATGTCCGCTCGACTATAATAAATCTACCTCCATGTACGAACTGTTGATAATTATACAGCTTTGTGGAGAACAGCCAGCAAACCTACTGACAAATTTCTTTGATATTTATTACTTTGCAGGTTTGTACAAAATGCTAAAAAAGGTACTTAAAATGGACATTCCAGCCAAAATTAGACTGCACACGGCTGCATTTCTGTTGTGAACATAACAGAAAATGGGTTGTTGCTGTATTGGTCCCACAGAGAATGTACTTTTAGTAGATTGTGATTATCTTTTAACAGACTAACAAAATCAAGGGATTATTTATTACATAAGCTTTCAAGACTTCATAGGTTTCTTCCCCATATGTATTTTGCAATACACATGTATTAGCAAAAATGCTTCTAGTGAAATCTATTGGCAAGTTTTTACACGGTTTTGGTATCACATATACGGCGCCACATATAAAATGTGGCGCGTATATTTCACCTGTCACCTGCAAATTTTACTCCCATAACCTCCCATAAACATAGAACCGCGTTGCAAATCGGTATCACATATTCAGCACAAGGCCTTACGTGGTGAAAATGGAGAAATTGTGCAGCAAGCCTTGCGTTGAAAATGTGAGCACCGTAACTGCCTGAAAATATTAACTAACACACCGCAATAACTAAGAAAATATATTAACCCCTAACCCGCCATTAACTCACATCGCAATAAACCTAATAAAACAATTAACCCCTAATCCGCCACTAACCCACAACTCAATAAACCTAATAAAACGATTAAGCCCTAATCCACCATTAAACCACAATGCAATAAACCTAATAAAACTATTAACCCCTAATCCACAACGCAATAAACCTAATCAAACTATTAACCTCTAATCCGCCAAACTCCCACAATGCAAATAACTAATTAAATTACTAAACACCCTAACCTAACACCCCCCTAAACTATCATTACTTAAAAATAAAAAAAATAATTTAATTAAATTAATATAAGATTACAAAAATTAAAAAAGTTACATAAAAAAATAAACCAAATTATCAAAAATAAAAAATTAAACCTAATCCCTATGAAAATAAAAAAAGCCCCCAAAATAAAAATACCTAAACTACCAAAAGCCCTTAAAACGGCCTTTTGTAGGGCATTGCCCTAAATTAAACAGCTCTTTTACCTTAAAAAATACTAAGTCCCCCCTCTAATAGTAAACCCCCCCACCAAAAAACAACACTAAAAAATCCTAAACTACCCATTGCCCCTAAAGGGGCATTTGTATGGGCATTGCCCTTAAAAGGGCATTCAGGTGCCCAATAAATCCCTAATCTAAAAAAACAAAAAAAAATAAAAAAAAGCCTAAGTCTAACCCCCAAATAGGTACTCACCGCTCCTGAAGTCCGGCGAAGAAGGTACTGTTCCAGACGGTGAAGTCTTCTTCAAAATGGCCGACATCTTCTTCCAAGCGGGGACCTCTTCCTTCTTCATTTTTTAAGGTTTAACTTAGGGCAATGTCCTATAAAAGGCTATTTTAAGGGCTATTGGTAGTTTATTAGATTGGGGGTGTTTTTATTTTGGGGGCTTTTTTATTTTCATAGGGATTAGACTTAATTTTTTTTATTTTTGATAATTTTAGATTAATTTAATTTTAGTTTTTTATTTTTAAGTAATGTTAGCTTTTTAATTGTAACATAGTATTATTTAATTTAGGTAATTGGGGTTAATTTAGGGGGTGTTAGGTTAGGGGGTTTAGCAATTTAATTAGTTATTTGCATTGTGGGGGGTTGGCAGATTAAGGGTTAATAGATTTATTAGGTTTATTGTGATGTGGGTTAATGGCGGATTAGGGGTTAATATATTTATTAGGTAGATGGTAATGTGGGTGAATAGCAGATTAGGGTTTGATACAGATTTAGGGGTTAATACATTTATTATTTATTCCGATATGGGAGTGATGGCGGATATAGGGGTTTTGACGTGGCAGGTTTATTTTTGGGAGGCGTTTTAGACTTTTACGGGAGATTTAACTTTTTTTTTTTCTTAGGCACCGGCAGTTTTTAACGTGCCATAAGTCACTGGCGACTCCAGAAATTTGTATTTATGCACATTTCTGGACATCGCTAGTTTAACCGACTTACGGCACTTTATGAACTGCCGACGCCGTTTATGTGATTCCCCAGGTCTCAGCAGTTGCGCTAAAGCCTACGCTGCATATGTAATCTCTCCATATATGTTTTAAGTATGCTTCGTGCACCAGCATTTTAGACACTGCACTTGCTCAGATAACCTATGGTATTTTTACCATCTGTAAAAGATTCAATTTGCATCATTGCTGACCTGATAAAAGCCCCTACGGACTCTAAGCAGCTGCAGTATTTAAAATTCTGTCCCACTGAGAATATCTAGGTATACTTAACATGCACGTGCAGAGAAAAATGCTAACACTAAAACAGTGATAATTTTTACTAGAAGCAATATTGCCAATACATGTATATTCTAAATATGTTTCTATTCAAAAATGTAATTCATCTATGTGCATTTAAATTTTGATCAGAATGTCCCTTTAAAAAAACTCATGTAATACAGTAGCACAATAAACAAATAATATTTACACAATGTAATAACACTTCAAATTTCAAACAACCAATAGTTTTTTTTTCTGATAAATTTCAGTTGCCTTTCATTTCCCTCAATCATATGACAACTATTAGCCAATAAGACTCATACACTTACATACACTGAACTCTTGTACATGCATGCCTTAGAAAGTGTGCACATAGAAACTCCTTACACAATTTGATAATTTAAGTAAATTGGAAAGGTTTTTTGGGGGTTTTTTGCACGCTTAACTGAAAATTGTGAAAATGTCATTTTGATTTCACATCTTTTTAAAGGGAACTATCCTGTCATCAAAGCAATTATCCATGAATGAGTGGGGCCCACTCACCAGAAGCGATGCCAATGGATCTGGTGGCAGATTTCCAAACCTTTTACCTAAGGACTGGAGTAGGTCTCCACACCAGAACCAATATTTAATCTGTTGTCAGGGAAAGAAAAATAGAGATAAAGTTTCTGTTCAGTAAAACACAAATAACCTCATTTAAAAAAAAAAAAAAGCAAACTCTGATTCCTAGCTAAGGGGATATTGCTCATTGTATTAAGCAAAAATTCAGAACTTTAATTCCGATGTGTGGACTGTGACAATGGTTTCTGTGCAGTACAGTCTAGCAAGGCGAACAAAGTGCTTGAATTAACATGTGAAAGTGCTTTGAGACACGCTTACAAAGACAGAACAAATTCAAAGCTAAACACTACAAAAGAACAACCAAATCCATCTCAGGAGCAAATGTTATTACTGATTAACCCAGTCATGCCACACAGATCCGAGACAAGTACAGCTGAAATTTCACTGCTTTAATTGTCCAAACAATAAATATGATGTAGTACTGTCAACTGGCCATGCTGTATGGTATTCATTACATAATAAGTAACATTGATCTGTCTGCAAAGTCAGCACTCATCCCTGATCAATACTGGATTTCCATTGTACATTTGCACTGCTGGCAGTCATCTCTAACGCCACTGGAGCACAGCCCCATAGATCTGATATCCAGCTTATTAGGCGATATGACATCTCAGCTCAGCGGGCTGACATAACACACACCTGTATGTCCGGGGCAGCCCAGCACCAGCAAAGTGTCAGATGTATCCACTTCAGTCAATTTGTAGCCAACAACAGTGCATAGTGAAAAAGGGCTTGTACTAAACTCCCATTTACATTTTACGCATAGCACACTGACAGGGCCAGCTACCTTCAGAACTTACATTATTATTGAACATATTGACAGTGGGATAATTATATCAAGGACTCACATTTTCTTCTCACACTGAACACGCGTCAAAACAGTCATCTCTATGACTCATATACATGCCTTAAAGAGAGGGAGGTAATGAGTCCTCCAGGATTCACATTCACTCCTAACACAGAGTACACTGACAGTGAGACAATGACTGCTAGGACTCACCCCTTACAGTTACCTCTAGGACTAACATTCACAATTCACACCGGAAACTGACAGAGGGCAATAACCACTAGGACTAATATTCATAATTTACACAGAACACACTGACAGGGGGTAGCTACCACTAGGACTAAAATTCACATTTTAAAATGAGCACACTGACAGGGGGCAGTTACATCTAGGACTAACAATCACATTTCACACACAACACACTGCTGTAAAGTGTAAAGTCCTAGAGGTAACTGCCCCCTGTAAATTACGCTGACAGATACTTCCAAGACAAAAACAGTTAAGCTCTGCAGCATCTTAGGCAGAAACACATTCAGCAGAGATTTAAACTAATTCAGCTTATGTATAAAATTCAATGTTTTGTCAGGAAAGGATAATTGCAAAGCAAAATAGAAAGAGAAAACAACAGATGGAACTGCAAATATGTCATAGTCTGTTGAGCAGGAAGACATTGTCATGTATATTCGCCGGATCCAGTTTGTACTCCGGTGGTGATGCACATAAAACACTATCCTGGTATCAACTGCATACGTACATACAGCTAACACACAAACGTAATGAGGTGAAGTCATGGCTATTGAGCTCTCCATACTGTTTACAACAAAACAATGGTCCATTTCCTGGTCACCGTGGAAACTGAGGCACTGCCGTGACAAACAAGGTGTATCCCTGATCTGTATAAATATGAATCTGCATAAAACAAGTAAATATACCAGCTCTATGTCTGCATACTGTTAGCATTCTTCCTACAACACTTCTTACAAAGGTTCAGCATAGGAACTCTAGCTTATGTCCCTGAAGAACCTTTCTTAGGTTCACAACACAAATAGTAGCAGCAACAGGCTAACAACCCTTGTCAGCAATCACCCAAATCTTACAGCCAGCTTTTAGCTAGTGACCCCTCAGTCAGAGGTCGATTCTGTTTGGTACTGGTCAGTTCAGTCCATTGTGACAATATAATTGAGGGCAAAACACAATATGTGAGTTCAGTTAATCAATGACGCTGTATCATTGCTTAGTACCGTGTGTGGCCACGGTAGGACATCAGCAACTCCACTCTGAAAAAATCTTCCAAAAAACAACAACAACATGAAGCAGTAATACTAAAACTGATTTATGCTTGCTACTTACAACCATTGTGACCTTCTTCCCACTGTAAAGGAACCTTTTAGCACAAAATCGCTGCAAATTTTGCATTATTGATGCCCTTTAAAAAAACATAATTTATGCTTACCTGAACCATTAATTTCTTTCATGGTGGTGAGAGTCCACGATCCATTACTCCTGGGAATTATTCTTCCTTTCCATGAGAAGGATGAAAATATTTCCAAACCCCAAGAACTCTATAAACCCCTCCCACCTCACAGGTACCTCAGTCTAATGTATAGGCAGGCATACGAAGTAGGAAAATAAATAAAGGCAAAATAATAACAAACAGGGAAAAATATATGTTAACAAGAATAAACCAGAACCAGAAAAACACAAGGTGGGGTCTTGTAGACTCTCACCAATATGAAACAAATAGTCCATGAACCATTACTCCTGGGAATTAATACCTGTGGAGTCAACGACTAATGACACAAAGGGCGGTATTTAAGTAACATATTTTTTCACTGAAAAGCCACAACCACAAAAGAACCCAAGAAGATAATTTTTTTATGCAATTAAAAATGAATCAACAGGCAAGAATAAATCAAGCTCAGACAACTGCCTGAATAACTTTCTTACCAAAAGGCTGTCTCAGAAGTAGCAAAAACACAAAAATGGTAGAATTTATTAAAAGTATGCAAAGAACACTGAGTAACTGCCTTGAAAATTTGGTCAACAGAAGCCTCATTCTTAAAAGCCCAAGAAGTGGCAACTAATCTAGTAGAATGAGCAGTAATAGGTCTAGGTGGAGGTTGACACGCTTACAAGAAAGCCTTATTAATTAAAAAACAAAAAGCAAAAAGAAACGTCAGAAACTTTCTGCCCTTTCCTGGAACAAAAAAAGTGAACAAATAAATAAGAAGTTTATCTAAAATTCTTAGTAGGATCAACATAATACTTCAACACTCTAACAACATCCAAATTAAAGTGAATGTAAAGAAAAGCTTTTTGCTCAACAATATCAGTAAAAAAAGTGAATGAAGGACACTTTCATTGATTAAAATCAATGTAGATGCTAAAATATATAAACAATCACAGTTTAATTTTCTTACGGCTAGATTACGAGTTTTGCGGTATGAGTTAAAAAACAGCGTTAAGGGGGCGGAGCGTGCGGGCGTACCTAATGGTCGCACCAACCTAGAGCTCCTGCTGCAGTGTGGACGGGGCTCTCCCACAGGCCATCTATAAGCCTTCAAAAGTGCCAGACACGATGAACTGAGAAGTGGGAAGGAGTGGAGAGCTTTGTACCCTCACTTACTAGCCGGTATAAGTGTCCCGGACTTTGCAACTTGATAGCGGCAAAGGCCGCAACTGGAGCCTACTTTCAGTAGAAGCCGGGTTGGCGACACGGTACCGCATACGGAGCGGATGTAATTGCTGATCCTGGACAATCCCTGAGGGCAGATCGGAGGACGCTGTAGCGCAAAACCCGCCTGTCACTGATCCCCATGCAGGCCCGGTAAGCAGCATACAATGTGGCATACACGTGGCGGTCATCTTTAACATGGGGAAATAGCAGAAGCCCCATGCCATAATCACAAAAGCCGGACACAGCCCCAAGCATTGTTAGCTATACTTGCTTTAATTCCTATAGGGACAACACGCTACTTTGACGTATAATGATATATATAAGACACTAACCACTTCAGTGTACACTAATGATATAACGAGAGCTGTATTAATCTATCCTGCTCTAACCTGCTAGATAAACGAAAGCTCAATATTAAGCAATCTGCTAAAAGGTGATAAATTGTTATCTGTATAACAGGGTAAGTATACCCTCTCAGCTGCACTACCATGTCACAACGTAGAGCCACAAAACCTGACAAGGCCCTAAAACCTGCCCTGCCATCAGGAACAGTAAACTCCTTTTTAAAAAGACAGGCAACATAAAAAAGAAAACTGATATACCCCAAGCCTCTAGTGAAGATGAGGAATTATCTGATGGTCCAAATGTACTAGAGCCCTTGGTATCTCCCACAAACCCACGTTTGCATCCTGAAGATGCTCCAGTAACACTAAAAGCCACGGAAGCTTTGATCAACCAGGTGAAATACTGCATTAAAGCTGAATGTGCTAAATTAAAACAAAATTTATGCTTACCTCATAAATTTCTTTCTCTTGTGGTTTATCCAGTCCACGGGTTCATCCATTACTTGAGGGATATTCTCCTTCCCAACAGGAAGTTGCAAGAGGACACCCACAGCAGAGCTGTCTATATAGCTCCACCCCTAACTGCCACCCCCAGTCATTCGACCGAAGACAAACAAGAAAAAGGAGAAACTATAGGGTGCAGTGGTGACTGTAGTTTAAAAATAAAAAACACCTGCCTTAAAGTGACAGGGCGGGCCGTGGACTGGATACACCACAAGAGAAAGAAATTTAAGCATAAATAAGCATAAATTTAGTTTTCTCTTGAAAAGGTGTATCCAGTCCACGGGTTCATCCATTACTTGTGGGATACCAATACCAAAGCTTTAGGACACGGATGAAGGGAGGGACAAGGCAGGAACTTAAACGGAAGGCACCACTGCCTGCAAGACCTTTCTCCCAAAAATAGCCTCCGAGGAAGCAAAAGTATCAAATTTGTAGAATTTAGAAAAAGTATGAAGCGAAGACCAAGTCGCCGCCTTACAAATCTGTTCAACAGAGGCCTCATTTTTAAAAGCCCATGTGAAAGCTACCACTCTAGTGGAATGAGCTGTAATTTTTTCAGGAGGCTGCTGGCCAGCAGTCTCATAAGCTAAACGGATTATGCTTCTCAGCCAAAAAGAAAGAGAAGATGCCGAAGCCTTTTGGCCTCTCCTCTGTCCAGAGTAAACAACAAACAATGCAGATGTTTTACGAAAATCCTTAGTAGATTGTAAATAAAACTTTAAAGCATGAACCACGTCAAGATTGTGTAATAGACGTTCCTTCTTTGAAGAAGGATTAGGACACAGTGACAGAACTACAATCTCCTGATTGATATTCTTATTAGATACCACCTTAGGAAGAAATCCATGTTTGGTACGCAACACTACCTTATCTGTATGGAATATCAGATAAGGGGAATCGCACTGTAAGGCAGATAACTCTGAAACTCTTCGAGCCGAAGAGATAGCTACTAAAAACAGAACTTTCCAAGATAAAAGCTTGATATCTATGGAATGCAGAGGTTCAAACGGAAACCCCTTGAAGAACTTTAAGAACTAAATTTAAACTCCATGGTGGAGCAACAGGTTTAAACACAGGCTTGATTCTAACTAAAGCCTGACAAAACGACTGAACGTCTGGAACATCTGCCAGACGCTTGTGCAAAAGAATAGACAGAGCAGAAATCTGTCCCTTTAAAGAACTAGCTGACAATCCCTTCTCCAATCCTTCTTGGAGAAAGGATAATATCCTAGGAATCCTGACTTTACTCCATAAGTAACCCTTGGATTCACACCAATGAAGATATTTACACCATATCTTATGATAGATTTTCCTGGTGACAGGCTTTCGAGCATGAATTAAGGTATCAATGACCGACTCGGAGAAAACACGTTTTGATAAAATCAAGCGTTCAATCTCCAAGTATTCAGCCGCAGAGAAATTAGATTTGGATGTTTGAATGGACCTTGGAGTAGAAGGTCCTGCCTTAGCGGCAGAGTCCATGGTGGAAGGGATGACATGTCCACCAGATCTGCATACCAAGTCCTGCATGGCCACGCAGGTGCTATCAAAATCACTGAAGCTCTCTCCTGCTTGATCTTGGCAATCAGACAAGGGAGGAGAGGAAATGGAGGGAACACATAAGCCAGGCTGAAGGACCAGGGCACTGCTAGAGCATCTATCAGCGCTGCCTGGGGATCCCTTGACCTGGACCCGTAACAGGGAAGCTTGGCGTTCTGACGAGACGCCATCAGATCCACTTCTGGTTTGCCCCATAGTTAAATCAGCTGGGCAAATACCTCCGGATGGAGCTCCCACTCCCCCGGATAAAAAGTCTGCCGACTTAGAAAATCCGCCGCCCAGTTCTCTACTCCTGGGATATGGATAGCTGAGAGATGGCAAGAGTGAACCTCTGCCTATAGAATTATCTTTGAAACCTCCAACATTGCCAGGGGGCTTCTTGTCCCCCCTGATGGTTGATATAGGCTACAGTTGTGATATTGTCCGATGTCTGATTGTCTGATGAACCTGACCGCAGATAGTTGAGGCCAAGCCGGAAGAGCATTGAATATCGCTCTCAGTTCCAGAAAGTTTATCGGAAGGAGGGCTTCCTCCTGAGTCCACAAACCCTGAGCCTTCAGGGAGTTCCAGACTGCGCCCCAGCCCAGAAGGTTGGCATTTGTCGTGACTATAGTCCACTCTGGCCTGCAGAAACTCATTCCCATGGACAGATGGACCAGAGAGAACCACCAGAGAAGAGAATCCCTGGTCTCTTGATCCAGATTTAGCAGAGGGGACAAATCTGTGTAATCCCCATTCCACTGATTGAGCATGCAAAGTTGCAGTGGTCTGAGATGTAGGCGGGCAAACGGAACTATGTCCATTGCCGCTACCATTAGGCCGATTACTTCCATACACTGAGCCACTGACGGCCGAGAAGTGGAATGAAGAGCACGGCAGGAAGTTAGAAGCTTTGATAACCTGACCTTTGTCAGAAAAATTTTCATTTCTACTGAATCTATCAGTGTTCCTAGGAAGGAAACTCTTGTGAGAGGGGAAAGAGAACTCTTTTCTTCGTTCACCTTCCACCCGTGAGACCTCAGAAAGGCCAGAACAATGTCCGTATGGGACTTTGGCGATTTGAAAAGTCGACGCCTGTATCAGAATGTCGTCTAGGTAAGGAGCCACCGCTATGCCCCGTGGCCTTAGAACCGCCAGTAGGGACCCTAGAACCTTCGTAAAGATTCTTGGTGCCGTGGCTAACCCGAAGGGAAGAGCCACAAACTGGTAATGCCTGTCTAAGAAGGCGAACCTGAGGAACTGATAATGATCTCTGTGAATCGGAATGTGGAGATAAGCATCCTTTAAGTCCACGGTAGTCATATATTGACATTCCTGGATCATAGGGAGGATGGTTCGGATAGTCTCCATCTTGAAGGATGGGACCCTGAGAAATTTGTTTAGGATCTTGAGATCCAAGATTGGTATGAAAGTTCCCTCTTTTTTGGGAACTATAAACAGATTTGAATAGAAGCCCTGCCCCTGTTCCTCCCTTGGAACTGGGTGGATCACTCCCATAACCAGCAGGTCTTGAACACAACGTAAGAATGCCTCTCTCTTTATCTGGTTTACAGATAATTGTGAGAGATGAAATCTCCCCTTTGGAGATGAAGCTTTGAAGTCCAGAAGATATCCCTGGGAAACAATCTCTAATGCCCAGGGATCCTGGACGTCTCTTGCCCAAGCCTGGGCGAAGAGAGAGAGTCTGCCCCCCACTAGATCAGGTCCCGGATCGGGGGCTACTCCTTCATGCTGTCTTAGAGGTAGCCACAGGTTTCTTGGCCTGCTTCCCCTTATTCCATGCCTGGTTAGGTCTCCAGACTGGTTTGGACTGGGCGAAATTTCCCTCTTGTTTTGCATTAGAGGAAACTGAAGCTGCGCCACTCTTGAAGTTTCGAAAGGAACGAAAATTAGTCTGTTTGGTCCTTAACTTATTGGACCTATCTTGAGGAAGGGCGTGACCTTTTCCTCCAGTAATATCAGAAATGATCTCCTTCAGACCGGGCCTGAATAGGGTCTGTCCCTTGAAGGGGATGTTAAGAAGCTTAGACTTTGAAGTAATGTCTGCTGACCAGGACTTAAGCCGTAGCGCCCTACGCGCCAAAATGGCAAAACCTGAATTCTTAGCAGTTAGCTTGGCTAAATGAAAAATGGCATCAGAAATAAAGGAGTTAGCTAACTTAAGAGCTTTAATCCTGTCTAGAATATCGTCTAACGGGGTCTCCACCTGTAGAGCCTCCTCAAGAGACTCAAACCAAAAAGCAGCTGCAGCAGTAACTGGGGCAATGCATGCAAGAGGATGGAGAATAAAACCTTGATGTATAAATTTTTTCTTAAGGAGACCCTTCAATTTTTTATCCATAGGATCTAGGAAAGCACAACTGTCCTTGACAGGGATAGTTGTACGCTTAGCTAGAGTGGAGACTGCTCCCTCCACCTTAGGAACCGTCTGCCAAGAGTCCCGTATGGTGGCATCTATGGGAAACATCTTTTTAAAAGCAGGAAGGGGAGAGAACGGCACACCTGGTCTATCCCATTCCTTAGTAATAATTTCCAAAAACCTCTTAGGGACTGGAAAAACATCGGTGAAAACAGGTACTGCAAAGTATTTGTCCATTTTACACAATTTCTCTGGAACCACAATGGGGTGCCAGTCATCCAGAGTCACTAAAACCTCCCTAAGCAATAAGCGGAGGTGTTCAAGCTTAAATTTAAACACTGTCATCTCAGAATCAGACTGAAGTAACGCCTTCCCTGAGTCTGAAATGTCACCCACAGATAGAAGCTCACCTGCCTCGGCTTCTGAGCATTGTGAGGGTATATCGGACACAGGCAATAAAGCGTCAGAAAGCTCTGTATTAATTCTAGCCTCAGAGCTGTCTCGCTTTCCTTGTAGCCCTGGCAGTTTGGAGAATACCTCTGTGAGGCTAGCATTCATAACTGCCGCCATGTCCTGTAAGGTAAAAGAATTAGACGCGCTAGATGTACTTGGCGTCACTTGAGCGGGAGTTATAGGTTCTGACACATGGGGAGAGTTAGATGGCATAATCTCCCTCTTTTTAGTCAGAGAATCCCCTGGAGATAAATCTTTAAGCGCCATAATATGGTCTTTATAGTTTATAGAAATTTCAGTACATTTGGTACACATTCTAAGAGGGGGTTCCACAATGGCTTCCAAACATATTGAACAAGGAGTTTCCTCTATGTCAGACATGTTTAACAGACTAGTAATGAGACAAGCAAGCTTGGAAAACACTTTAATAAAGGTGAAACCGCAATTAAACAAAAACGTTACTGTGCCCTTAAGAGAAAAAAAACTAGCACTTAAACTGCAAAACAGTGAAAAAATACAGTAAAATCTTTGACATTTTTACAGTGTGAATAAGGGACTAAAGCAGCATTGCACCCACTTGCAAATGGATGATTAACCCCTTAGGCCCCAAACCGGATTGAAAAACTTTAAAAAACGTTAAAAATCAATTGAGCACCATGCCACAGCTCTGCTGAGGCTCCTACCTGCCCATAAATACGATTTTGTGCAGAAATAACCCCCTTGAAATGGTTCTCAGATGCCAGGGGACTCTTCTAGGAAAGCTGGATGTCTCAGTCTGTATTAAAACTGCGCAGTTAGAGCGCTAAAATAGGCCCCTCCCACCATGTACTGGATGTCAGAGGGGCCTTAAGAAAATACTCCTGGGAGTATCTGACTAGCCATGTGGAAACTAGGCCCCAAATAAAGACTTATCTCCCTCAGAGAAAAAACGTCCTATTTTTTAAATCATGTAAACGTTTTGTCACTAAGCAATATGAATAACATGAGTATTACCCTGTTATGTAAGCATGATCCCAGTCGCTGTTAAATCACTGCATCAGGCTTACCTCAAATACACAAGGCTCTGTCAGCATTTTCTAGAACTTATTCCTCTCTCTAGAAATAAAAATACTGAACATACCTCAAAGCAGGTAATCTGCAGGCCGTTCCCCCAACTGAAGTTTTCCCATATTCATCAGTTATGTGTGAGAACAGCAATGGACCTTAGTTACAAACCGCTAAGATCATCAAATCTCCAGGCAGAATTCTTCTTCTAATTTCTGCCTGAGAGAAAAACAGTACAATGCCGGTATTGTTTAAAAATAACAAACTCTTGACTGAAGGTAAAACTACACTAAGTCACCACATATCTCTTGATACTTCCTTTCTTGTTGAGAGTTGCAAGAGAATGACTGGGGGTGGCAGTTAGGGGAGGAGCTATATAGACAGCTCTGCTGTGGATGTCCTCTTGCAACTTCCTGTTGGGAAGGAGAATATGCCACAAGTAATGGATGAACCCGTGGACTGGATATACCTTACAAGAGAAAAAAACACAATTTATGCTTACCTGATAAATTTATTTCTCTTGTGGTGTATCCAGTCCACGGATCATCCATTACTTGTGGGATATTCTCATTCTCAACAGGAAGTTGCAAGAGGACACCCACAGCAGAGCTGTAATATAGCTCCTCCCCTAACTGTCATAGCCAGTCATTTGACCGAAAACAAGCCGAGAAAGGAGGAACCATAGGGTGCAGTGGTAACTGTAGTTTAAATTTAAAAATTACCTGCCTTAAAATGACAGGGCGGGCCGTGGACTGGATACACCACAAGAGAAATAAATTTATCAGGTAAGCATAAATTGTGTTTTCTCTTGTAAGGTGTATCCAGTCCATGGATCATCCATTACTTGTGGGATACCAATACCAAAGCTAAAGTACACGGATGAAGGGAGGGACAAGGCAGGAACTTAAATGGAAGGAACCACTGCCCGTAAAACCTTTCTCCCAAATATAGCCTCCGAAGAAGAAAAAGTATCAAATTTGTAGAATTTTGAAAAAATATGAAGCGAAGACCAAGTCGTCGCCTTGCAAATCTGATCAAAAGAAGCCTCATTTTTAAAGGCCCAAGTGGAAGCCACAGCTCTAGTGGAATGAGCTGTAATCCTTTCAGGAGGTTGCTGTCCAGCAGTCTCATAGGCTAAGCGGATTAAGCTTCTTAGTCAAAAAGAAAAAGAGGTTGCCAAAGCCTTTTGACCTCTCCTCTGTCCAGAGTAGACAACAAACAAAGCAGATGTTTGACGAAAATCTTTAGTAGCTTGTAAGTAAAACTTTAAAGCACGGACCACGTCCAAATTGTGTAACACAAGGATGGAACAACAATCTCTTGATTGATATTCTTGTTAGATACCACCTTAGGTAAGAACCCAGGTTTGGTATGCAGGACTACCTTATCCGTATGAAAAATCAAATAAGGAGAATCACATTGAAAGGCAGATAGCTCAGAGACTCTACGAGCCGAGGAAATAGCTACCAAAAAAAGAACTTTCCAATATAAAAGCTTGATATCTATGGAATGAAAAGGTTCAAACGGAACTCCTTGAAGAACCTTAAGAACCAAGTTTAAGCTCCATGGTGGAGCAACAGGTTTAAACACAGGCTTGATTCTAACTAAAGCCTGACAAAATGCCTGAACGTCTGGAACATCTGCCAGACGCTTAACTAGCTGACAATCCTTTTTCCAAACCTTCTTGGAGAAAAGATAATATCCTAGCAATCCTGACCTTACTCCATGAGTAACCCTTGGATTCACACCAATAAAGATATCTATGCCATACCTTATGGTAAATTTTCCTGGTAACAGGCTTTCGTGCCTGTCTTAAGGTATCAATAACTGACTCTGAGAAGCCACGCTTTGATAAAATCAAGCGTTCAATCTCCAGGCAGTCAGCCTCAGAGAAATTAGATTTGGATGGTTGAAAGGACCCTGAAGTAGAAGGTCCTGTTTCAGAGGCAGAGACCATGGTGGAAAGGATGACATGTCCACTAGATCTGCATACCAGGTCCTGCGTGGCCACGCAGGTGCTATCAGAATCACTGATGCTCTCTCCTGCTTGATCTTGGCAATCACTCGAGGGAGCAGAGGAAACGGTGGAAACACATAAGCCAGGTTGAAAGACCAGGGCGCTGCTAGAGCATCTATCAGTGTCGCCTTGGGATCCCTGGACCTGGATCCGTAACATGGAAGCTTGGCGTTCTGGCGAGACGCCATGAGATCCAGTTCTGGTTTGCCCCAACGATGAATCAGTTGTGCAAATGCCTCCGGATGGAGTTCCCACTCTCCCGGATGAAAAGTCTGACGACTTAGAAAATCCGCCTCCCAGTGCTCTACACCTGGGATATGGATAGCTGATAGGTGGCAAGAGTGAATCTCTGACCAGCGAATTATTTTTGAAACTTCTAACATCTCTAGGGAACTTCTCGCTCCCCCTTGATGGTTGATGTAAGCTAAAGTCGTGATGTTGTCCGACTGAAATCTGATGTACCTCAGAGTTGCTAACTGAGGCCAAGCCTGAAGAGCCTTGAATATCACTCTTAGTTCCAGAATATTTAATGGAAGGAGAGACTCCTCCTGAGTCCACGATCCCTGAGCCTTTAGGGAGTTCCAGACTGCACCCCAACCTAGAAGGCTGGCATCTGTCGTAACAATTGTCCAATCTGGCCTGCGAAAGGTCATACCTTTGGACAGATGGACCCGAGATAGCCACCAGAGAAGAGAATCCTTGGTCTCTTGGTCCAGATTCAGTTGAGGGGACAAATCTGTGTAATCCCCGCTCCACTGACTGAGCATGCATAGTTGCAGCGGTCTGAGATGTAAGCGTGCAAACGGCACTATGTCCATTGTCGCTACCATTAAGCCGATTACTTCCATACACTGAACCACCGAAAGGCGCGGAATGGAATGAAGAACCCGGCAGGAATTTAGAAGCTTTGATAACCTGGACTCCGTCAGGTGAATTTTCATTTCTACAGAATCTATCAGAGTCCCTAGAAAGGAAACTCTTGTGAGTGGGGATAGACAACTCTTTTCCTCGTTCATTTTCCACCCATGCGACCACAGAAATGCCAGTACTACGTCCGTATGAGACTTGGCAATTTGGAAGTTTGACGCCTGTATCAGGATGTCATCTAAATAAGGAGCTACTGCTATGCCCCGCGGCCTTAGGACCGCCATAAGTGACCCTAGAACCTTTGTAAAGATTCTTGGGGCTGTAGCTAATCCCAAGGGAAGAGCTACAACTGGTAATGTCTGTCTTAAAAGGCAAACCTGAGAAACCGATGATGATCTTTGTGTATTGGAATGTGAAGATAAGCATCCTTTAGATCCCTCCACTGTAGTCATATATTGACCCTCCTGGATCAGTGGTAGGATGGTACGAATAGTTTCCATCTTGAACGACGGAACTTTGAGGAATTTGTTTAAGATCTTTAGATCCAAAATTGGTCTGAAGGTTCCCTCTTTTTTGGGAACCACAAACAGATTTGAGTAAAAACCCCGTCCCTGTTCCTCCTTTGGAACTGGATGGATCACTCCCATAACTAGGAGGACTCGTACACAGTGTAAGAATGCCTCTCTCTTTATCTGGTGTGCAGATAATTGTGAAAGGTGAAATCTCCCTTTTGGGGGGGAAGCTTTGAAGTCCAGAAGATATCCCTGGGATATAATTTCAAACGCCCAGGGATCCTGAACATCTCTTGCCCACGCCTGGGCAAAGAGTGAAAGTCTGCCCCCTACTAGATCCGTTCCCGGATAGGGGGCCGTTCCTTCATGCTGTCTTAGAGGCAGCAGCAGGCTTTTTTACCTGCTTACCTTTTTTCCATGTCAGGTTTGGTCTCCAGACCGTCTTGGATTGAGCAAAAGTTCCCTCTTGTTTATTATTAGAGGAAGTTGATGCCGCACCTGCCTTGAAGTTTTGAAAGGCACGAAAATTAGAATGTTTGGCCCTAGATTTGGACCTGTCCTGAGGAAGGCATGACCTTTTTCTCCAGTGATATCAGCAATAATCTCCTTCAACCAGGCCAGAATAGGGTCTGCCCCTTGAAGGGAATGTTAAGTAGCTTAGATTTTGAAGTCACGTCAGCTGACCATGATCTAAGCCATAGCGCTCTGCGCGCCTGTATAGCAAAACCAGAATTCTTAGCCGTTAGTTTAGTCAAATGAACAATGGCATCAGAATAAAAGAATTGGCTAGCTTAAGTGCTCTAAGTTTGCCAAGTATGTCATCCAATGGAGTCGCTACCTGTAAAGCCTCTTCCAGAGACTCAAACCAGTACGCCGCAGCAGCAGTGACAGGGGCAATGCATGCAAGGGGCTGTAGGATAAAACCTTGTTGAATAAATATTTTCTTAAGGTAACCTCTAATTTTTTATCCATTGGATCTAAAAAAAAAAAAAAAAAACATAACTGTCCTCGACAGGGATAGTAGTACGCTTTACTAGAGTAGAAACTGCTCCCTCCACCTTAGGGACTGTCTGCCATAAGTCCCATGTGGTGGCGTCTATTGGAAACATTTTTCTAAAAATAGGAGGGGAAGAGAATGGCACACCTGGTCTATCCCATTCCTTATTAATAATTTCTGTAAACCTTGTAGGTATTTGGAAAAACATCAGTACACACCGGAACTGCAAAGTATTTATCCAGTCTACACAATTTCTCTGGCACTGCAATGGTATCACAGTCATTCAGAGCAGCTAAAACCTCCCTAAGCATCACGCAGAGTTGTTCAAGCTTAAATTTAAATGTAGAAATATTAGAATCAGGTATCTTTCCTGAATCATTAACATCACCCACTGACTGAAGCTCTCTTTCCTCAGCTTCTGCATATTGTGAGGCAGTATCAGACATGGTTCTTAAAGCGTCAGTATGCTCTGCATTTTGTCTCACCCCAGAGCTATCTCGCTTACCTCTAAGTTCAGGTAGTCTGGCTAATACCGCTGACAGTGTATTATCCATGACTGCCGCAATTTCTTGTAAAGTAAACGCTATGGGCGCCCTAGATGTACTTGGCACCATTTGAGCGTGAGTCCCTTAAGCGGGAGTCAAAGGGTCTGACACGTGGGGAAAGTTAGTCGGCATAACTTCCCCCTCGTCAGATTCCTCTGGTGACACATTTTTTAAAGACAGAAAATTATCTTTATTGCATAAAATGAAATCAGTACATTTGGTACACATTCTAAGAGGAGGTTCCACCATGGCTTTTAAACATAATAAACAAGGAGTTTCTTCTATGTCAGACATGTTTATACAGAATAGCAATGAGACTAGCAAGCTTGGAAAACACTTTAAATCAAGTTAACAAGCAAATATAAAAAACGGTACTGTGCCTTTAAGAGAAACAAATTTTGTCAGAATTTGAAAAACAGTGAAAAAATGCAGTAAATCAAACGAAATTTTTACAGTGTGTATAATAGGCTAACAGAGCATTGCACCCACTTGCAAATGGATGATTAACCCCTTAGTTCAAAAAACGGATAAAAAAAAACGAAATAGACGTTTTTTAACAGTCACAACCAACTGCCACAGCAAGCTGTGGCCCTACCTTCCCCAATAAACGACTTTGGAAAGCCTTTGGGCCCTTTAGAGATGTCCTATAGCATTCAGAGGGCCTTTGAGGGAATCTGGATGTCACAGTTTGTAATTTTAACTGCACCAACTGTAACTTTTATACTACAACAGTGGAAATTGTTTCTAGTCAAAATTTAAGCCAGCCATGTGGAAAAAACTAGGCCCCAATAAAGTTTTATCACCAAAACATATATAAAAACGATTAAACATGCCAGCAAACGTTTTATATTGTAAATATCATAAGGGTATTACCCCTGGGAGTAAGCATGATACCAGTCGTTATTAAATCACTGTATTCAGGCTTAACTTACATTAATCTGGTATCAGCAGCATTTTCTAGTGTTTTCTATCTCTAGAAAAAATTATAACTGCACATACCTGATAGCAGAATAAACTGCACGCCATTCTCTCGCTGAAGTTACCTCATCTGTGTAATCCCCTCAGACATATGTGAGAATAGCAATGGATCTTAGTTACAACCTGCTAAGATCATAGAAACCTCAGGCAGATTCTTCTTCTATTTACTGCCTGAGATAAAATAGCACAACTCCGGTACTATTTAAAAATAACAAACTTTTGATTGAAGAAAATAAACTAGCTATATTTAACCACTCTCTCCTACAACGTCCTTGCTTGTTGAGAGTTGCTATGACAGTTAGGGGAGGAGCTATATTACAGCTCTGCTGTGGGTGTCCTCTTGCAACTTCCTGTTGGGAATGAGAATATCCCACAAGTAATGGATGATCCGTGGACTGGATACACCTTACAAGAGAAAAGATATTAATCAGCTGGGATTTAGGGTTGAGACGCTAGAAGATGACAGGGAAGAAATTATTAAAGAAATGACAACCATGTCACACTCCATAGAGGCTCAGCAATCACAGATCTCTGATTTGGAAAATAAGCTTGATGATTTCGAGAATAGGGCGCAAAGAAATAATCTTCGAATACGTGGTATTCCTGAGTCAGTAAAGGGCGAAGATATATCAGAGCATTTACAGAATCTGTTCCAGTCTCTAGCAATCTCTAATCAGCGAGTGATTGAAACTATAGCCCTGGAAAGAGCACATAGATCTTTATGGCCGAAGCCAAACGATACTCAAGCTCCTAGGGATATTATAGTATGCTTCCTGAGCTATAAAGATAGAGAAAAAAACCTTCAACTGGCAAGAGCGCAGCCCTATTTCTCTTACATGGGCGCAAAAATTCACCAGGACCTATCAGCCAGAACGTTGCAACTCAGAAAGGGATTTGCCTTCTTTACATCCCATCTAAGGACTCTAAAGATCCCTTACAGGTGGGGATTCCCCGTATCACTGCAAATTATTAAAAATGGAAAACGCTTTGAGTGTGGCTCTCCAGAAAATGTGGAAGACTTTTGTAAACTACTAGACATTCCTATGCCAGAAACCACCATTCCTCAACCGGCTGTACGTATAGTACCACAACCAAAATCTCAAAGATGACTATGTTCCGAAGTAGTCGATAAGAAGAACAGAAAAAAGATGTGCACAGACCCCAACATCCCGGTGGATACTACATGAATGTGCCTACCCTCGTCTTTTTCTTTGCACGGACTTGCTGCATGAAAGGCATTTTGCCTTATTTGTTCAGAAAAGAACTATTCACAAGAAAGAAGAATAAGGGAAATAAGTTACGAGTCAAGCCCCTTCCTGCAAAAATCTTGGCCTTGGCAGAAGAATAACTTTATAGGTTGAACTGGGTACATGCTGGTTCGTGGTTGTGCACTTAAGCACAAGTTATGGATGTTTGGTTTGAGTTTCCCCTTTTTCTTTGTATGTTTAATTACGCTGCATAAAGGGAAATTGCTTGTGAATATCCCCATCTCAGTGGACACTACCTGAACTGTTTCCGGCTAACCCTGAATCTCTGGAAGTCGTGAGTATATATTGCTGGATACGAACTTCAGGACACTGTTTAATTATTACAACATGAGTTTCCTGCATTTCTGTTTAATTATTCTGAGCTACGACATTTAATTGTTTAATTGTATCCCTGTTTTATTATCTGTTATATGCTAGGATGTATGTATTATTATTAATATCAGCCCTTGTATCGGGCACATGTTTTTGTTCTCATGTCTCTATGTTCTCGGCCTGACGGGGGGAGCTCCGTCATGCTGCACTTACCCCCTCTCAGTTTTTCTACTTTTATCCTCTCTTTTATTATCCACTGCTTTGCCTCATTTCCTCCTCCCTTTCCTTTCCTCCTTCCCTTCCTCTTGTTCCTCTCTTCTTGCACTTCAAGGAGTATTTAATGTAAATCATCTTTTTGTTAAACAATTTATGTTGTTAAAGTGTACTAGATAGTAAAATATTTATCTTTGTGCAGGTGACAGCAGGGTTATTTTGACCTTATACAATTTATTGTAATATACATTTATACATACTAGGACAGTTACAACCAAGGCCACATGCCTGAACACAGACAGCCTAGCCAATTTTGACTAGCCACACAGAATGTTAAGGGCTTCCTCTCCCCTCAGAAGCGCTCAATAGCTTTTCATGATTTTTATAAAAAGGGAGTTGACATTATCATGACACAGGAGACCCACTTTAAAAAATCTAACGAGCCCAAACTTTCACAGTTATACTACGATCAACATTTTTTAGGTTCAGGACCGACAAAGCATAACGGTGTGTGCATCTCCTTCAGGAAGGGCACCTCGTTTGTACTACTTAATAAATATTCTGACCTAGATGGCCGAATCTTAGTTTTAATGGGACTTTATTTTGGTAGACCCATTACATTGGCAAATATATATGCACCTTTTCGCCTCAAACCCTCATTTTTCCATAAGGTAATTAATCAAATGTTCCTGGGTGGTGACTAACTTTCCAATCAGCCCCACAATAGACACTTCTACTGGTCGCTCTTACATTCAAAAGTCTCAAATAAAGGCCAATTGGCAGGCTATACGAACTATGCCCTTGTTTGATACCTGGAGAGTGACACACCCAACTACTAAAGATTTCACATTTTTCTCTAACCCACAACGCTCGTACACCAGCCTAGACTATATTTTATGTGAGCAGCAGACACTTTCCTCACTATGCGACTCTAGACTATCACACTGCCTGGTCTGATCATAGCATGGTGTGTACCAGCTTCCTGTGGTCGACTAAGCCACAATATCAGCAATATTGGAGACTAAATGACCAGATTTTCCTGGACCCATTGATCACAAGTGATTTAGCAGAAAAGACGACTGAGTTCTTTTCTTTTAATGCCCCCTCGGTCACTACAGCAACTAACAATTGGGAAGCATATAAGTGCTATATCAGGGGGTTGATAATGGGGCACACACATAGGCAACGTAAGCAAAGAGAGGGCCAATTCAACTTACTGACCTCCAATTTTAATAAATGTGAATATGACTTGAAATGTAATCCTCAATCCCAACTGCTTCTGCAGAAATCCCAACAGGATAGGGAAGAGCTACATCAATACCTAATTAAAAATGCACATATGCGAGCTTTAGCGTCTAAATCAAAATTCTTTATCGAGAGTAATAAAGCGGGGCGTCTCCTCGCTAGGTCCCTGAAGAAGAAGCTCTATAAAACCTTTATTGATAAAATCACAGACTCAGATGGTGCCACTTATACTACCAACACCGACATCAATTTGCACAGTATTATTCCTCATTATATAATCTCCCAACCCCAGATTTGGAAACCAAACTTACTAGGATAAACAGTTATTTATCCAAGGTTCAACTTCCTACATTACGTAAAACAGATTGTGAGGCTCTAGACGATAAATTCTCAATCCAAGAAATTATGTTAGCAATCAAAGATCTCCCCCAGGGCAAGGCCCCAGGCCCCGATGGGTTTATGCCTAAATTTTACCGTCTATTTAAGACCCTCCTCTGTCCCCACCTGTTAAGTATGTACCATTACTTCGGTCAGGAGGAGCAGACGACCCCAACCCTCCTTGAGGCCACTATCTCTGTCATCCCTAAGCCAAATAAGCCTACAGATAAAGTATCCAATTACCGCCCTATTTCCTTAATAAATATTGACATTAAACTAACTTATTGCCACAAGAATTGCCACAAGAATTAATAAATATCTACCCTCATTAGTACACACTGATCAAACGGGATTTATCTCAGGCAGAGAGGCTAAGGACAATACCATACAAGTATTGCATACTCTACTCACTGCCTCGTCCACTAAAATATCCTTGGTCCTATTATCCACAGACTCGGAAAAGGCCTTTGACAGGGTGGACTGGGATTTTCTCTGGTCCATCCTGTCAAAATTTGGTTTCTCGCAAAAATGTATTTCTCGTATTAAAGCACTTTATTCTGGTCCATCAGCGCGCATCAATGCAAATAATACACTTTCGCAAGTAATTTATATAAACAAAGGTACTCGTCATCGATGCCCCCTTTCTCCACTACTTTTCGCTTTGGTGGTGGAGGCGCTAGCTGCACAAATCAGAAGCTACCCCCTAGTTCAGGGTGTCTCCTTCAGAGAGATTCATCAAAAGTGTCTTTTATATGCAGATGACATTATATTTACAATACGCTCCCCACTTACCTCAATCCCCGCCCTACTTGTGAGCTAGAGAATTACAAATTAGCTTCAAATTTCTCTATCAATATGGAGAAGTCAATGTTACTACCCGTACATCTAACAGAGGATGAATTACAGTACAAGTAATACTTCATTTCAAATGACTAATAAAATACACTATTTAGGGATAGACATCTCACCTAATCACACAGAATTGTTCAACCTTAATTATATACCCCTCCAATTAGAAACTAACAAGTCACTAGAGTTCTGGAGTAAACAGGGTCACCTTTCTTGGTTAGTGTGAATCAATGTAATAAAAATGAACCTCCTCCCTAAATACCTATACCCGTTCCAGGTCCTTCCATTAGATCTCCCCACACAGTATCTATTAAAACAACAAAAAATGCTAGACTCATTTATCTGGGACCACAAGAGATCCAGAGTAGCTAGGAGTTCTATGTTTTTAAATAAAGAAGACGGAGGTTTGGGATCCCCGAACTTGATAAATTACTACAAGTCGGTTCAAATTGCTTGCATAGTTGTCTGGAAACACTCCCCTCCGGGCAAGCCATGGATACAGATAGAATTCTTTCTGGCAGGTGGCCTGAACTTGGGCGATCAATGCTGGATCCCACATAAAAAAGACCAATAGAAGCTTGGGGAAATTACTATATAGCTACCACACTTAAGTTATGGGATAAAATTCTATCTGAGGAAAGACAGATTTTGACACACATTTCCCCTCTATCCCCCTTGCTTAACAATCCCTTGATGTTACATTCTCACACCTTTCCCCTGCCACAGATCACAGGGACACCTACTAATATTCCGACACATATGGTTCTTCAAAACAGACTTATAAAACCACAGGCTGATATATACCAACTTTTGGGTGCCCCATTCCACCTTTGGTTCCTGTATCTCCAAATCAGACATACCATATTTTCTAGCGCTCATAAGACTGATCTTACAAGGCCCCTCACCCCCTTGAAACACTGTGCACATCTACCTCAGTCACCAAGTCTCATGTATCCATGATATAGAAAATACTTAGAGGCACCTTCCCTAGTAAGAAACCTACGTTTACCACAAAATGGGAAAAAGAGCTAAACATAGAACTCACCAGTGGCTACATATTTTTACAGAAACTAAAAAATCATCCCTATCATTGGCGTTGGTCGAAACGAACTATAAGCTTATTTCGAGGTGGTATCTAACTCCCCATCGCCTGCGAAGCATTTTCCCTATTTCCTCTTCATTGTGTTGGAGACATTGTGGGGATGTGGGTACTCTCTCACGCATTTGGTGGTCCTGTCCTCACCTTCGTTCTTACTGGGACAATATAAATAAACACATAGACAGGGTACTGGGAGGGCCCATTACACTTACTCCAAGTCTGGTGCTGCTTAGCGATGTCCCTAGTAAGAAACCTACGTTTACCACAAAATGGGAAAAAGAGCTAAACATAGAACTCACCAGTGGCTACATATTTTTACAGAAACTAAAAAATCATCCCTATCATTGGCGTTGGTCGAAACGAACTATAAGCTTATTTCGAGGTGGTATCTAACTCCCCATCGCCTGCGAAGCATTTTCCCTAATTCCTCTTCATTGTGTTGGAGACATTGTGGGGATGTGGGTACTCTCTCACGCATTTGGTGGTCCTGTCCTCACCTTCGTTCTTACTGGGACAATATAAATAAACACATAGACAGGGTACTGGGAGGGCCCATTACACTTACTCCAAGTCTGGTGCTGCTTAGCGATGTCCCTAAAATATTGTGTATGTATAGAAAGAAATTATTACGCTGTATGCTTAGCTGTGCTAGGTGCTTGATTCCTAGGTTTTGGAAAAAGACTGTTATCCCCACTTACACTATGTGGGTAAATGAAGTTAGTCATGTGCTTGAATTGAAAAAAAATATATTATGTGTACAGGGGAAAACAAGATATTATTGCAGATATGATTTTCATTTGGGAACAAGCAAAATAATTTGACGGTGTATGGGGGGAGGGCTACTATTGACAATTCAACTAATGTGGTTTACTCTAATATTATATGTTCTTATTTATCTTTTCAAGACCTGGATTTGTCTGTATCAGCTGTTCTGAGGTATGTTTTAGGGCCTTTATTTTTATGCTACTGTATATGTGGTCAATATCTGTACACTTCTGTCCGCATATTTAATGTACACTTGTTTCGTTTTGTTTTGAAAAAAAAAAAAGCAGCGTTAAGGCTCATAACGCTGCTTTTTCACTACCGCTGATATTACGAGTCTTGCAAGTTTAGGGGCACGCACACTTTTTTGACCTTAATGCAAATAAACTTACGCAATTTGCGTAATGTCTTTTTTCAATAGGACTTCCATAGCGCCAATATTACAAGCTTTTTCTGGGAGGCCAAAAAGTGAGCGGTACAGCCTATCCCGCAAGATTCGTAACGCAATTTAAAGTCAGTAGTTATGAGTTTTACGCTACAAAGCTGTAGCATAAAACTCATAACTAAAGTGTTAAAAAGTACACTATCACCCATAAACTACCTATTAACCCCTAAACCGAGGCCCTTCCGCATCGCAAACACTAAAATTATTAACCCCTAATCTGCCGCTCCCGAAATCGCTGACACTATAATAAACATATTAACCCCTAAATTGCTGCACTTCCGCATGCAAACACTAGTTAAATATTATTAACCCCTAATCTGCCACCCCCAACGTCGCTGCCACTATACTAAATTTATTAACCCCTAAACCTAAGTCTAACTCTAACACCCCCTAACGTAAATATAATTAAAATAAATCTAAATAAAATCATTATGTAAATAATTCCTATTTAAAACTAAATACTTACCTATAAAATAAACCCTAAGCTAGCTACAATATAACTAATAGTTACATTGTATCTAGCTTAGGGTTTATTTTTATTTTACAGCAAGTTTGTATTTATTTTAAACTATGTAGACTAGTTAGTAAATAGTTATTAACTATTTACTAACTATCTAGCTAAAATAAATACAAATTTACCTGTAAAATAAAACCTAGCCTGAGTTACACTAACACCTAACCTTACACTACAATTAAATAAATTACCTAAATTAAATACAATTACTTAAATTAAAAAAAAAACTAAATTACACAAAATAAAAAAAGAAATGATCAGATATTTAAACTAATTACACCTAATCTAATAGCCCAATCAAAATAAAAAAGCCCCCCCCCCAAAAAAAAACCCCAAAAAAAACCTAGCCTAAACTAAACTACCAATAGCCCTTAAAAGGGCCTTTTGCGGGGCATTGCCCCAAAGAAATCAGCTCTTTTACCTGTAAAAAAAAAATACAATCAACCCCCAACAGTAAAACCCACCACCCACACAACCAACCCCCCAAATAAAATCCTAACTAAAAAACCTAAGCTCCCCATTGCCCTGAAAAGGGCATTTCGATGGGCATTGCCCTTAAAAGAGCATTTAGCTCTTTTTCAATTGCCCAAATCCTAATCTAAAACTAAAACCCACCCAATAAACCATTAAAAAAAAATAACACTAACCCCCGAAGATCCACTTACAGTTTTGAAGACCAGACATCCATTCTCAACGAAGCCGGGAGAAGTCCTCAGCAAAGCGGCAAGAAGTCCTCAACGAAGCCGGGAGAAGTCTTCATCCAAGCCAGCAGAAGTGGTCCTCCAGACGGGCAGAAGTCTTCATGCAGACGGCACAGAGAGGGTCCATCTTCAAGACATCCGGCGTGGAGCATCCTCTTCAATCGAAGTCTTCTTCCCGAATGAAGGTTCCTTTAAGTGACGTCATCCAAGATGGCATCCCTTGAATTCCGATTTTACGGGCAATGCCCATCCAGATGCCCTTTTCATGGCAATGGGGAGCTTAGGGTTTTTTAGTTAGGATTTTATTTGGGGGGTTGGTTGTGTGGGTGGTGGGTTTTACTGTTGGGGGGGTGTTTGTTTGTTTTTTTAGGTTAAAGAGCTGATTTCTTTGGGGCAATGCCCCGCAAAAGGCCCTTTTAAGGGCTATTGGTAGTTTAGTTTAAGCTAGGGTTTTTTTTTATTTTGGGGGTCTTTTTTTATTTTGATAGGGCTATTAGATTAGGTGTAATTAGTTTAAATATCTGATAGTCTTTTTTATTTTCTGTAATTTGGTGTTTTGTTTTGTTTTTGTAATTTAGGTAACTGTATTTAATTTAGGTAATTTATTTAATTGTAGTGTAAGGTTAGGTGTTCGTGTAACTCAAGATTTATTTTACAGGTACATTTGTATTTATTTTAGCTAGGTAGTTAGTAAATAGTTAACTATTTACTAACTAGTCTACCTAGTTAAAATAAATACAAACTTGCCTGTAAAATAAAAATAAACCCTAAGCTAGATACAATGTAACTATTAGTTATATTGTAGTTAGCTTAGGGTTTATTTTATAGGTAAGTATTTAGTTTTAAATAGTAATTATTTAGGTAGTGATAGGAATTTTTATTTAGATTTATTTAAATTATATTTAAGTTAGGGGGTGTTAGGGTTAGGGTTAGAATTAGGTTTAGGGTTAATAAATTTAGTATAGTGGCGGCGACTTTGGGGTGGCAGATTAGGGGTTAATAAATGAAGGTAGGTGGCGGCGATATTAGGGACGGCAGATTAGGGGTTAATAATATTAACTAGTGTTTGCGATGCGGGAGTGCGTATGTTATGGGGTTATTATGTTTATTATAGTGGCAGCGATGTCCGGAGCGGCAGATTAGGGGTTGATAAGTGTAAGATTAGGGGTGTTTAGACTCGGGTTCATGTTAGGTGTAAACATAAATTTGGTTTCCCCATAGGAATCAATGGGGCTGCGTTACAGAGCTTTACGCTGCTTTTTTGCAGGTGTAAGGCTTTTTTTCAGCCGACTCTCCCCATCGATGTCTATGGGGAAATCGTGCACGAGCACGTAAAGCCAGCTCACCGCAGCTTTCAGCAGCGCTGGTATTGGAGTGTGGTATGGACCTCAATTTTGCTCTATGCTCACATCTTGCCTGATAACGCCGGGTTTATGAAAACCTGTAATACCAGCGCTGTAGGGAAGTGAGCGGTGACAATAACGTGCAAGTTAGTACCGCACCGCTCTTACCGCAAAACTCGTAATCTAGCCATTATACATTCCGCCATTTTTCCACACGCAACGCAAAGTCTATTTCAGTGTAAAATGACGAATCACGTTTTAGCCAATCGTTAAGCACCACCTTTGCTGGACGCCAAAGGGGGAGCGTTGCAATTGGCTACAGTGTGATCCATCATTTTACACTGAAATAGACTGTGTTGCAGGCGGAGAAACGGCAGAATATATACGAAAATGAAAACGTCATTTAATATTTTAGCGTCTATATTGATTTTGATCAATAATAGGTGCCCTTCATTTACTTTTTTTTATAATACTGTTGAGCGTAGAGCTTACATTTACCATCACTTTAAGCAAATATCTCTCTGAATAATTTTTGTGATTAGGACACAAAGGGACAACAATTTCCCAACTGATATTGTCTCAAGACACAACCTTAGGCAAGAAATCAAATGTGGTCCTATTATGATGAAAAATAAGATAAGGAGGATCACATGAAAGAGCAGATAACTCAGAAACTCTTCTAGCAGAAGAAATAGCTAAAAGGAGCAAAACCTACCAAGAAAGAAACTTAATATCCTCTTTATGCATAGGTTCAAAAGCAGGAGCATTCAACATCTTCAAAACCAAGTTAAGACTCCATGAAGGAGAAATTGGTTTAATTCTAGCCAAAGCTTGAACAACACCATGAATGTCTAGAAGATTAGAAATCTTCCTGTGGAATAGAACTGAAAGAGCTGAAATCTGATCCTTCAAAGAACTGGCGGATAAAACTGTATGCAAACCAGCTTACAAGCCTGTATAAGAGTCTCAATAACAGAATCAGAGAACCCTCTCTGCTTAAGAACTATCCGTTCAATATCCATGCCATCAAGCTTAGAGATTTGGATGGAAAAATGGACCTTGAGACAGAAGGTCTGGATGCAGAGGAAGTGGCCAAGGATGGAAACTGGACATCTGAACCAGATATGCATACCAAACTCTGCGAGACCAACCTGGAGCAATCATAATCACTGATGCATTCTCCTGGGAAGAAGAACCAGTGGTAGAAAAACATAAGCTAATCAAAAAGGCAAGGGAACTACCAGAGCATCCACAAACACTGCTTGAGGATCCCTCGACCTTGCACAATACCTAGGAAGTTTGTGGCTCAACTGAGAAGCCATTAGACCTATCTCTGGGGGACCCCAAAGATCTACTATCTGACTGAACACATCCAGATGAAGAGACCACTCCCCTAAATGCAAGGACTGATGACTGAGAAAATCTGCATCCCAGTTGTCCACTCCAGGAATATGAACAGCAGAAATTGACTGAGTTCCCCCTTAAAGATTGACATAAGCCACTGCTGTGACATTATCTGTCTGAATATTTAGATAAGACTCCCTTTTCAACAGAGGCCAACTATGAAGGGCTCTGAAAATTGCATGGAGATAGCGGAGAATGATCCCTGTATCATTGCCAAAGCATACAAAGCTGAAGAAGCCTCATGTGAAAACGAGCAAATGGAATAGCATCCGACGCCGCAATCATGAGACCTAACACCTCCATGCAAAGAGACAGGAAGACATTTTATCCTCCTTAGATCTGTCAAAGATAGTCTCATTGAAACTGAAAGAAACCTTTGTCTGGGGAACAAGCAAACTTTTTGGAAAATTGATTTTCCAGTCATGTTGTTGATGGAACAACAACAGTCTGCTGGTGTGAGATTCTGCTAAATGAAAATTGGAGCTTGAACCAAGGTATCATAAAGGTAAGGAAACGCAGCAATACACTGCGCTCTGATTACAGACAAAAGGGTACCCAGAACCTTGGAGAACATTCTTAAAGCCGTAGCCAGACAACAAACTGAAAATGCTTGTCTAGAAAAGCAAACCTTAGCAACTGATGATGTTCCTTGTGAATAGGAACATGACGGTATACATCCTTTAAACCTATTGTGGACATAAACTGACCTTACTGAACAAAAAGGTAGAATAGTCTGAATAGTCTCCATTTTGAAAGTAGGAAATTTGTTCAGAGCTTTTAGATCCAGAACTGGCCTGAAAGTCCCCTCCTTCTTTGGAACAATGAATAGATTGGAGTAAAACCCCTTTCCCTGTTTCAACACACGAACAGAAAAAATCATTCCCATTGATCCGAGACTGACTGGAAAAATGCCTGAGCCTTCACAGGGTTTTTTGGAATATTGGACAGAAAAAAACCTTCACCTGGGAGGCTTTATTCTGAACCCTATTCGATAACCATGGAGACTCTATATTCAGCACCCAGGCAAAAAGGCATAACCTGCCCCCAACCAGAGCCTCTAGGAACGGGGCCCCAACTTTATGCAGACTTGGATAAGGGATTAGATTTCTTGGACTGCTTAGACTTGTTCCAATTAGAACTTGGCTTCCAGACGGATCCAGAGGAACCTTGCTCACGAGAGCAAGAATCAGATTTCTGTGCCCTGTGTCTGATAAAAGGGCCAAAACCATTAGTAGCTTTAGATTTATCCTTGGATTTTCTGTCCTGAGGAAGAAAAGCTCCTTTACCATCAGTCACAGTAGAGATAATAGAATTCAAACCAGAACCAAATAACATATTTCCCTGAAAAGAAAGATATAAAAGCCTGGATTTAGAAACCATATCAGTAGATTAAGATTTTTACCATAAAGTCCTTCTAGAAAGTACTGCCAAAGAGATATTTTTAGCATTAATCTTAATGATATCAAAAACAGTTTTGCAGGCAGATGAAAGCATTGAGTAGCTCCAAAAGTTTTAAAAAAATCTTCAATAGCAGAATCAGAAAACTGCTCAGATAGACTATTTAACCAAAAAGAAGAAGCAGCAGCCACACCAACAATAGAAAATGCTGATCTAAAGAGATAACCGGCTTGCTGAAAAGTCCTCCTATGGAAGGAATCTAAATATATAAAGGTTTTTTAAAGAAAAACTATCTTGCAAAGGAATAGTAGCACATTTAGCCAGAGTAGAAAAGGACCCCATCCACTTTGGGAATATATTCCTAAAGCTCAAAATTAGAAGCCGGTAAAGCTTACATTTATTTAAAATTTTGCAGAAGGATTAAAAGGAATACCTGGCTTAGCCCAATCTCTGTAAGTAATCTCAGAGTCTGCATCAGGGATAGGAAATACATCTAGAGATTTAACCATAGGCTTAAAAACTGTATCTAAATGATTAACAGGCTTATCACCATCATCTTTAGGATCTTTAATCTCTAAAGTAAGCAAAATATATTTTAAAAGTGAAAAAATATGCTCAGTTTTAAATGAATATGAGGATGTTTCAGATTCATGATCAGAGGAAGCCCCCTGATCAACTGAAAAAAACATCCCCCTCTGTGGATACAGCAGCTTCATGACTAGAAACATTAAACTCAGCAGACTAAGCGCTAGTAGACCTTTTACACTTAATTGAAGGAGGCATGATCTCCAACATTTCAGACACAGTGGATAGAATAAAATTGTTGACCCCAGGGGCGAAAGCAGTATTATTTTCCTGTAAGGAACAAACAGAAGGAGCACTAAAACCTTTAGAAGAAATAATAGCACCAGACTGTATTAAAATATTAATATATTTATTGCATAAGTTAGCTGGAGGAAAAACCTCAGCCTGTTTACCATACAAACATTTAAGAATGGTAGGAAAGTGTTCAGATGACCCAGCTTCTAGGGCCGCTTCAAGAAAAGCTTTATAACTGCAGAGAAATAAAACAGAAGGGACAGGAACATTGTATTAAAATGACATGCTCTATCGGATTCTTGCAAGTTTAATTTAGATTTTCCTATCCCTTTAAATGCAGAAAACAAAAAGCATACAGCTAAATGGTAATATCCCCATTAAAAGAGCTTTTGAAGAAAAGGAAAACACTTTCTAAAATAAAACGCTTTTAATTTTTTTTTTTACAAAAATCAGTTAAAGGGACACTGAACCCAATTTTTTTCTTTCGTGATTCAGATAGAGCATGCAGTTTTAAGCAACTTTCTAATTTACTCCTATTATCAATTTTTCTTCGTTTCCTTGCTATCTATTTGAAAAAAAAAAGGCATCTAAGCTGGGTTTTTTTGGTTCAGTACTCTGGACAGCACGTTTTTATTGGTGGATGAATTTATCCACCAATCAGCAAAGACAACCCAGGTTGTTCACCAAAAATGGGCCGCCATCTAAACTTACATTCTTGCATTTCAAATAAAGATAGCAAGAGAATAAAGAAAATTTAATAGGAGTAAATTAGAAAGTTGCGTAAAATGGCATGCTCTATCTGATTTACGAAAGAAAAAATTTGGGTTTAGTGTCCCTTTAAGGGCCTAGGACATCTGGCACTATAAAGCGTAATTAAAAAAAAGGAAGCATTTGTCAATATTGTGTCATAAAAGGAAAAAAGCGTGCCAAAACATACGCTTTCACGTCAATGAACGCAGGCTCGAAAGCCGACATGCATCAACGCCATGCATCAAAAAAATATACGCGTTCAAAAAAAAATCTATACATTCAAAAAATATACTTACATTAAAACGTCAGCAAGCGTTAAAAAAATGCAGGCTAAAAATAATGCTTTTTATTTTTTTAAAGAGGAAATAATAAAGATATATATATAACTGTCCCAAGGTCATATAGATATAGAATAAAACATAAATTATGCTTACCTGATAATTTCATTTCCATCGAGGGGAGGAGAGTCCATGACTTCATTCATTACTTGTGGGAAATAAGAACCTGGCCACCAGGAGGAGGCAAAGACACCCTAGCCAAAGGCTTAAATACCTACCCCACTTCCCTCATCCCCCAATCATTCTGCCAAGGAAACAAGGAACAGTAGGAGAAATATCATGGTATAAATGTTGCCAGAAGAACCAAAACTAAATTTAGGTCCGCCCACTGGAGTAACGGGCGGTATCCGTGGACTCTCCTCCCCTCAATGGAAATAAAATTATCAGGTAAGCATAATTTATGTTTTCCATCTAAAGGGGAGGAGAGTCCACGGCTTCATTCATTACTTGTGGGAACAAATATCCAAGCTCTAGAGGATACTGAATGAAAAACGGGAGGGCAAAAAAGGCGGACCCTAATCTGAGGGCACCACAGCCTGTAAAACCATTCTCCCCAAAACAGCTTTCGCCAAAGCAAAAATGTCAAATTTGTAAGACTTTGTAAAAGGTATGTAAGGAGGACCAGGTAGCCGTCTTACAAATCTGCTACATAGAGGCCTCATTTTTAAAGGTCCAAGAAGAAGCCACAGCTCTATTCGAATGAGCTGTGATCCTCTGAGGAGGCTTATGTCCCAGTGTCTCATAGGCTAAGCGAATCATGCTCCTCAACCAAAAGGACAAAGAAGTAGAAGAGGCTTTCTGCGCTTCCCTGCATACACCACAAAAAGAGATGTAGTTTGTCTGAAATCCTTTGTGGCCTGAAGATAAAACTTTAAGGCTCGAACCACGTCCAAATTATGAAGTAACCTCTCCTTAGGAGAAAAGAGGTTAGGACACAAAAAAGGACACAAAAAAGGAACTACTATTTCCTGATTGATGTTACAGTTAGACACAACTTTGGGAAGAAATCCCAAACCAGTGTGCAGAACAGCCTTATCAGCGTGAAAGACCAAATAAGGAGGCTCAACTTGCAAGGCGCCAACTCAGAGACTCGACGAGCCGATGCAATAGCCAACAGAAAGAGAACCTTCCAGGATAGAGTGCATAGATTCAAACGGAACCCTCTGCAATACCCTCAGAATCAAGTTCAAGCTCCAGGGAGGAGAAGACTGTCTAAAAACAAGCCTGATTCTAGACAGAGCCTGAACAAAGGACTGAATATCAGGAAGTTCAGCGAGCCTCTTGTGCCACAAAACAGATTATACCGAGATCTGTCCCTTCGAGGAACTGGCAGCAAGTCCCTTTTCCAACCCATCCTGGAGAAAGGACAGAATCCTGGATACCTTAACCTTGTGCCAAGGATATCCCTGCTTCTCACACCAGGACAAGTCCTTCACACCTTATGATAGATGCGACGAGTGACCGGCCTCCTAGACTGAACAAGCCTATCAATCACTCTGTCAGAAAACCCTCTCTTGGCCAAGACTAAGCGTTCAATCTCCACACAGTCAGCCTCAGTGAATCTAGATTTTGATGTTGAAAGGGACCCTGTACCAACACATCCTCCACAGCCATGATGGAGCAATCAGAATAGCTGAAGCTTGCTTCTGCTTGATGCGGGCCACTACACAAGGTAGAAGTGGCAATGGTGGAAATATGTAAACTAGGTTGAACCCCCAAGGCACCGCTAAAGCATCTATCAGCTCTGCCTGGGGATCCCTGGACTGCGACCCATATCTGGGTAGCTTGCAATTGAGTCTGGACGCCATGAGGTCTATCTCTGGCGTCCCCCATCATTGACATATCCCTGCAAACACCTCGGGATAGAGAGACCATTCCCACGGATGGAAGGATTGCCTGCTGCGGAATTCCGCTTCCCAGTTGTCCACACCCGGAATGTGGATTGCTGAGAGCGAGCAGTTGTGGGACTCTGCCCATTCCAATATCCGAGAAACCTTCCTCATTGCCAGAGAGCTTCTCATCCCCCCTGGTGGTTGATGTAAGCCACCGAGGTAATGTTGTCTGTCCGGAATCTGATGAAGCTGAATGACCCCAGTAGAGGCCAGACCTTCAGAGCATTGTAGATTGCTCGAAGTTCCAGAATACTGATTGGGAGGAGAGACTCCTCTCGAGACCTTTTTCCCTGTGCCATCCTGACACCCCAAACAGCTCCCCATCCTGCCAGACTCGCATCCGTTGTCACAATCTCCAAGGACATCCTCAGGAAGGATGTCCCTTGGGACAGTTGTTTCGGATGGATCCACCAAGAGAGGGATTTCCTCATCCGATCTTCCAAAGAAATCTGTTGGGATAGGTCTGTATGATTGCCGTTCCACTGTCTCAACATGCATAACTGAAGAGGTCTGAGGTGGAAACTGGCGAATGGAATGACATTGATGCTGGAAACCATAAGCCTGATCACCTCCATACTCTGAGCCACCGAGGAACTGTAGGAGGACTGAAGGGCAAGACAGGTGGACGCAATCTTCCTGCGTCGCTGATCTGTGAGAAATATCCTCATGGATATAGAATCTATTATCGTTCCCAGGAACTCCACCCTGTTATCTTCCAACCGTGGGATTGGAGCAAAAGAAGAAGAGCCCTCGAGTGATCCTCTGCGAGACTGAAAAACGGCGTCCAGACTAGGATGTCATCCAGATCGGGCGCCACAGCAAAGCCTCTGGATCTGGCCACTGCAATTAGCACCCACAGAACCTTTGTGAAGACTCTTGGGGCCGTCTCCAGAACAAAGGGAAGGGCCACAAACTGGAAATGTTGGTCCAGGAATGCAAATCTCAGGAACCTACAGTGGTCCCTGTGGATTGGCACATGAAGGTAGGCATCCTTCAAGTCTATTGTCATCATGAACTGACCCTCTTGAATAGATCTGATTGTTTCGATTTTGAATGCTGGAACAGCCAGAAATTTGTTTAAACATTTTAGGTCCAGAATCGGACCTAACGTGCCCTTCTTCTTTGGGACCACGAAAAGTTTTGAATAGTACCCTAGACCCCTTTCTGCACAATTAATCCGAGGTAAGAGAGATCCCTCACACATTCTAGAAAGGAGTCTCTCTTTTCTGGCCTGGAAGACAGGTTTGACAGAAGGAATCTGCCCCTGGGTGAATGAGATCGGAAACCCTATCCTGTATCCTTGGGCGACAACCTCCAGAACCTAAGGGTCCTAAACATTCTGCAACCAGGCTTCGGAGAAGAGAGATAATCTGCCCCATTTGGTCTGGGGACCAGTCAGGGGCCGCCCCTTCATGCCAACTTTGTTTCGGCGGGCTTCTTGTTCTGCTTGGACTTATTCTAAGACTGAGCTGGTTTCAAAGTGCCCTTGGACTGATCCGCTTTTGCGGCAGGCTGTTGGCGTTGGGCCTTGTCCGCACGAAAGGGACTAAAAGTAGATCCCTTAGGCTTAACCTTCATATCCTGCGGTAGGAAAGTGCCCTTGCCTCCCGTAACCGTGGATATGATCGAGTCCAATCCTGGACCGAACAGGATCTTTCCCTGAAATGGAAGGGATAGCAGTCTAGTGCTAAAACGGAAAAACCTGTCACAAATAAAAAAAGTAGCAACCCTCAAGGCCTTAATTCTCTCCTGTATCTCGTCAAGGGGAGTCTCCCTCTTGACCATTTCGGACAGAGCTTCGCACCAATATGTTGCAGCTCCGGAAACCGCAGTTACCACCGCTGCCAGCTGAAAAATAAACTCTGTGTGTTGAAACGTTTTTCTTAACATGTTCTCTAACTTTTTATACATGGGCTCCTTAAACGACGAACTATCCTCAAGAGGAATCGTTATCCACTTCGCGAGCGTAGAGATAGCACAATCCACCTTAGGGACAGTACCCCATAGCTCGAGCTGCAAGTCCGGGACGGGGAACAGCTTTTTAAAGGAAGAAGGGGAAAAAGAAGAACCTAATCTCTCTCATTCATTCTTAATAATGTTAGCCATCTTAACAGGAACCGGGAATGTCAGAGTCACCACCCTGTCCTCATATACTATATAAAACGTAGGAATTGAAGGTTCCTCCGGTAGTTTAGGTTCCGGAATCTCGAGGGTAGCAAGCACTTGCTTCAGCAAAAAGCGCAAATTTTCTATCCTAAAGTCAGGCTCCTCTGCCGTCTGAGCTTTAGATGACATAGACTCTGACCCAGAAGGAAAGTCCTCAAAAGAGTCGGAGTCGTCCTCGTCAGAGGATAATCTTTCCGAAATATCCATTGGAATGGATGAACCCTGGGTCAGATCGCCATATTTTACCTTACGCTTGCGCTTAGCAGAACGCGATAAAGCACTAATCACCTTAGACACCACCGTTTGGAGTTGATCCGCAAAATCTGGGGGCCAGTGGATCTCTCCTGTAGGAGAAATAGTCGTGCCCTGGGGTGCTGCAAGTGTAAACGGAGATGAATGTAGGAAACGTACCTAATGGGATGGAGAACCCTCAGAGGTGGACGGCTCAATAGTACTAGACATTCTATTCTTTCTAGATGTCGTAACTTTATCAAGGCATGTGGAACATAGCTGAGCAGACGAGTCTACCACAAGCTCCTCACAACCTCACAATAAACACAGGTACTAGACTTTATTAAAGAGGGAGTACCCTCCAACGCGTCAGAGTCTTCCATAGCTTGCGCCTTTATAACGGACAAGATATACTATATATATAAAATTGCGCAAATACTCCCGGAAAAGAAACTAAAAGTCCACCCATTGCCAGAGCCTCATCTCACACATATCGCAGCAAGGAAACAAACAATATCATGTACAAACCCCCCCAGTTCAATAATCCCCCTACCAGGTATATTAACCCTTAATTCTATAAAGATAAAAGGTATCACACTGTGACCCTGTCTTCTGCGTATTCATTACATGTATAAAAAATTAAACAATCTCACCAGAATCTATGCCATGGAACAGGAACACAGCATCTCAAGTGTGACAGTGTAGTAGCATCGCTCTTGACATGACCTTGAGTGAGGAAAGCAGGCTGCAAAATTCGTCAATGCTGATTGCTTATGGAGCTGTTAAAATGAGTCGGGATGGTTTAGCAGAAAGACTCTCCCTGCATCTCCGGACTCTAACTTTTACCCAAGCTCTCACTGAGAGGCTGACAGGACTACATAAAACTCCAGTCCAATTTCGAAGAGTACTACCCTCCGTAAGAGACTACAGGTGGCCCTGGATTTACGACGGTTCAATTTGCGCCGTTTCAGAATAAAGCCCTTTTTTTTGCTATTGAAAAGCATTGACTGCTATTGAAAGCATTAGCACATGCATACATTAAAATAGCCAGTAGGTGGAGCTGTCCGCTTGTGTTTCAGCAAACACATGCAAAGAAAAGCAAGCCAGACATGATCAATGGATCAGCTTTCAAAGGAACAAGATCTAGCAGCCACTTCCCTTAGCTGCAGACTCAATACAGAGAACTGTTTGCAGAAAAAGGCAAGTAAAAAACGTTTTTGTTCATTAAACTTAGTTTGATGATGATGCAGTCTGTTTTGTGATTAAACACAGGCAGGTTAATCAGTGTATAACCAGACCTGAGCAATGGAGCCGTTTTTTAAAGGAACACGATCTAGTAGCCACTTCCATTAGCTGCAGAAAAATGCAAGTAAAAAAATGTTTTTCTTCATTAAACTTAGTTTGATAATGATACAGTCTGTTGTGTGATTATTTTGTTTTTGTTCATTAAACTTAGATTGATGATGATACAGTCTGTGTGTGATTTTTTTATTAGGTGCGGTTTAGCAAATGTTTTTGTTTATTAAACTTAGTTTGATGATGCTACAATCTATTTTATTAGGTTTATAAGGCTGTTTAGCATTTAAAGTTTTCATTTCAAAGCTTTAAAAATAATGTATTAGGTGTTACTTGTGTCAATTTTGAGAGGGGCCTGGAACCTAACTCCCTCACTTCCCATTGACTTACATTATAAACTGGGTTTCAATTTACAACGGTTTCGATATACAACCATTCCTTCTGGAACCTAACCCCGGCATAAATTGAGGGCTACCTGTACTCTGAATCTTCCAACACTTCTCTGCCAACCTCCTGTGACTAAAGGCAAAGAATGACTGGGGGATGAGGGAAGTGGGGGAGGTATTTAAGCCTTTGATTGGGGTGTCTTTGCCTCCTCCTCGTGGCCAGGTTCTTATTTCCCACAAGTAATGAATGAAGCCGTGGACTCTCCTCCCCTTTAGATGGAAATAAATATAACAGCAACAACAACTTAAGAGGAGTATAGGGGGCCAAATAATAAAAAAATATAGTACTTACCAATAGGCACCCAACTACTGGAGGAAACCAGTAGGAAGCCAAAACCAGCGCTGAAACATAACAGCAGAGGATCTGGAATATGAGTATATGTATGAACCAATAGGAGGAGGCAAAGGATAAGTCTCTTCGACACCTATGGAAAGGCTTGTGACTAAATCCCAAAAGGTGAAAAATATGCCACTACCTATACTCCAAATACATCCCACCAGCAATTACTGTACTCTGAGGGGAAATGGGCCTCAACTCGGTCTGAGAAACCCTCTCACTGAAGAATCAAATGAACATCTTCATTCTTCATCCTCTTCCAGTGGAACCAAAGACAAGACTGTGGTACCTATGAGGTGGGCGGGGTTTTATAGAGCTCTTGGGGTTTGGGAATCTTTGCATCCTCCTAGTGGCAGGGACAAGTAATTCCCAGGAGTAATGGATTGTGGAGACTTACCACCCGTATAAATGAAAAAGGGGTTAAACACATAGGAAAAGTCCCACTCAGAAGCCACAAGCACTGTAGAGCATGTGCTAGCGAGACGATCAGGGAAAGTAGTTGCACATAGCCACCAATCAGTAGCCATGTCCTGCTTGGGATCTGAAATATTACTGGCTTCTGAGTGGTATTTAACCTATGTGTTAACCCTTTTATGAGTATATAACAGAAGAACCAAGTAATTTGTGTATTATAATACTCCTTTCATACTATTAAACACACAACTAACACATCTGTATATATTTAGACTAGAGGGCTAATTATGTTAGAATTTTACTATATCATTTATATCTATAGTTACATTGAGAAACCCTTGACTGGTATTGAAATACTGGTGGATGACCTTCACTTTTATTCTCTGGCTTAAATTCCTAACTTTTGATATAGTTTGTCAAGCTCTGTGTTAACCATCTCCCTCCTGGAACCTACATATAAGCCAAAAAAGTCCGTGCCAAGAATGACGCAATAAAATGAAGCCTTTTCAGCCCCCGCGAGCCTAACAGCCCACAGGAAAAAAAAGTCAAATTTTAAGGTAAGAAAAATAGATTATTCAAATGCATTATCCCAAATAATGAAACTGACTGTCTGAAATAAGGAATGTTGAACATCCTGAATCAAGGCAAATAAATGTTTAAACACATATATTTAGAACTTTATATAAAAGTGCCCAACCATAGCTTAGAGTGTCACAAAAATAAGACTTACTTACCCCAGGACACTCATCTACATGTAGTAGAAAGCCAAACCAGTACTGAAACGAGAATCAGTAGAGGTAATGGTATATATAAGAGTATATCGTTGATCTGAAAAGGGAGGTAAGAGATGAATCTCTACGACCGATAACAGAGAACCTATGAAATAGACCCCATAGAAGGAGATCATTGAATTCAAATAGGCAATACTCTCCTCACATCCCTCTGACATTCACTGCACGCTGAGAGGAAAACCGGGCTCCAACCTGCTGCGGAGCGCATATCAACGTAGAATCTAGCACAAACTTACTTCACCACCTCCATGGGAGGCTAAGTTTGTAAAACTGATTTGTGGGTGTGGTGAGGGGTGTATTTATAGGCATTTTGAGGTTTGGGAAACTTTGCCCCTCCTGGTAGGAATGTATATCCCATACGTCACTAGCTCATGGACTCTTGCTAATTACATGAAAGAAAAACTAGTATATCATTAACTGATCATCGTATAGACTCCTGGCACAACTGCTCTGGTTTTACACACAGCAAAAATAAAGTATCAATAACAATTACCCTGCCCAAGATACTTCATATATTAATGATGGTGCACAAGGAGAGAGATTATCTGGGTTGGCAAACATTCTCTCCTCCTCAGTCTTCCAGGTACATGGGGTTAATCTCATTACATACATAAAAGACAGGATTATTTCTTTGCCATATTGCTAATTCCTTCATTTACGGCATATCCAAGGACACAGCAGCATGATTTGCAGAGGCTAGTGCATCCCCCCATGAAGAAAGGAATAGCTAATATTACACAGAAGCACACACGTTAGGCAATGGACATTGCAGACCGTGTAATACATTTCCTAGGTAACAAACCTGGCATGTACTCTGCAGTACATAGGTCCTTTCAGGAATTCTATTCACTTGACCCTTCAGTTTATACTTAACCCATGCTTTTCCTGGAAAGCAAACAGTCAACAGGTGACCACAATTCTCTGTTTTGCTAGAGAGAGAGGGGAGAAAAAATGTATCTCTGGAAAATAAGTCTGCAATAAAATTGAAAGCAGACTTGTAGCAAGTTATAGAGAAAAACATCCTGCGCCCTGCATCCTAGAGAAAACAATTTAGTGAGCTTGGTAACAGAAAATCATATAATGCAATTCACTCTGTAAACATTAGCAGAAAAAAAAAGAGATTTTGTACAAAACAAATTCATACTTCAGCATTATCTAAAATAGCTAAAGGTTATATGGTCACTGACAAATATGGTGTGTGACCTAGGACACTAAAATACATATTGTAGGGTTAAAAAAAAAACATATTACTGAATGTTTAAAAAAAAAATAAAACTAAAGAGAAAAATACATTCTAGGATTCAAACTGAAAAACCAAGATAAGCCTACACATCAGATCACATGATAAACAACATCACTGCTACGCTGAAAATATCTGAAAATGTTACAATAGTCTCAATATGTTTATTCAACAGCTTATAAGGTTTTAACATAATTACATTAATGACCACAAGAAAATGAGCTGTGTATACAAAGGAAATAATAATCCCACAAAAGCCTGTGGTATGCAATATGCCAGCACATCAGGAGTGAGCATACGTATGAAACATCACCCAAAAGGCTTGTTAAAAGCACTCAGACAAACCCTTGGACTTGCTAATTGGATGAGCAGTGATTATCTACCCTGAGTGATGGTTCAACAATGCAAACAGTAATCAGAGTCCAAAATCTGAAAAGGACTAAATGGACCTACAAATATATTACAAAACAATTCATAAAATATAATCAAGCACTACATACTGTAACTATTTATATTACCCCCATATTCTACTTTACATAGCTTCTGTAAAATAAACCTACAATAAATATGGAACCATTACAGCTCCTTCTGAAAAAGGGTTAATATATAGATCAGTAGTGACTCGACTGGGATACTGGAAGTACCGTATATGATTAATATAAATTGTTGCTAAATATAATAGGGACATTCCAGTCAAAATGTAAATGCACATAGATTTATTTTATATTTGAATAGAAACATATTTGCAATATACATGTAAGAGTTATCACTGTTATAGGAGTTAACATTTTTCTCTGAACGTGCATGTGAAGCATAGCTAGATATTGTCACTGCACCCACATATTAAATACTGCAGCTGCTCAGAGTACAAGTGGGGCTTGTATCATGTCAGCAATTAACAAATTGAGTCATTACCAGATGGTACAAGCACCTTAGACTCTCTGAGCCTGTGTTGTGTTTAAAATGCTGGTGCATGGTGCATACTAAAATACACTTTTGAAACAGTTATAGCATTTATAAGAAGCATTTTTGCTAATGCATGTATATTACAAAATGTTTCTGTTCAATACCAAAATGCACCCATGTAGTTTCCAATTTTGGCTGGAATATCCCTTTAAGAAACAACTTGGTTTTTCAGGGACACAGGGGGAACGTAAATATAGCAAGCGCTCACAGTGTGTTTTTAACACGATATAGAATGAGGAAATAATTTTACCCCATACAAGACAAATGGTAAGGAACAAAAAAAAACAATGTATAAGAAGCAGATAATTCTAACAATACACTAGCTAATTAAAAAGGATTTCAAATTAAATATTTCTGACAAAAACACCTAAATTATGTATTTTCTTGTTCACCAATCTGTCATATTAACTAGTAACATACAAAACAAAGAAAAACAGCAAAAATATTGTAACTGAAACCAGCAGTGTGATATAGTCCGTTATTGTGGTCACTGGGGTCCATGTAAGTTACAAGTACAATCCATGGGAGACTTGTTATCTATAGTTAGCACAGGTTATCAGTAGAGACCATGAATTGTGCATAGCCTATGGGATGCGTTTCCACATTGGGGCTGTAGGCTTTGGGAAACAGGTTAAATCAGCAGATAGACGTAAAGTCTATGAGAAGCATATTGCATTTAGGACACAATGTCATTAGGATGCAAGTTAAACATTGGGGCTACAGAGCAGGAGACACATTTTGTAAATCTGATTTCAGTCTCTAGGGAAGCCTGTTTGGTATATTTTATAGCAGGGAATCCCAAGCTTTTTGTGTGTGGATGGCTGGTAGCTAATGATGGGATTATATGATACTCAGTTTATGATAAAGATTGTGTTTTAAACAACATTAATTAGAATCTCATTTCTAGTTAAAATCTACAAAGGGAGTCAGGTATAATTAATCTATTTAATTGATCTGAATATACTAACATTTATAAAATGTGGTTCAAATGCACATGGAATTTGCATGGAACTGCTCTTTCAATAAAAAATTAGTGAGGTCTGTTTTCTGTTTATTGGTGCAGAGGACCACACACAAAAAACTTGGATGGATGGATCTATCTTGTTAGTCATAGTTTGGGCAACTGTGATTTATATGGATGTTATACATGGGGGTACAATATTAGAGATTGGGGTACATTTTATGGCACAGTAGGTTATACATAAAAAGGACATTTCATGGGATGTATGTTTTATGGAGAGGGTACAATCTACTTGACGCCTGTTTGGGGGGGTTAACAAATACAAACTTGAAGATGGGAAAGTAGATTGAAAAAATGTGTTTAAAACAACTCTAATGCATTTCTAGAGAACATCACATCACTTGTTTGAATGACATTGAACATTCAATCAGAAGACTACAAAATAGATATTACACAAGACCAAAATTAAGTGAAAACAGCAGTGTATGCTGTTGCTGATTTGGAGGCAAACAAAAGTCAAGTGGAAGGTCAGAGGTCACTAGGAATAAACAGATATCTATTTTACCCTACAGTTCCTGCATGGGCTGCATCTACCAGACAAGGGAAAGTGACAGCACTATATATAAATTATAGAATATTTCAGACATGAGGGAAACAAGCACACATGAAAATAAAGTTATCATGCAGACGAGGTAAGCACCCAGATAAGATGCAAGGTATGAAAGGAAGAGGAAGCAATGAAAATCAACACAGTCTTTCAGGGAATTTATCAATTATTACAATCATACCCTACATGTATTTTCCCATAGGCAGATGACCCTTCATTTCATCAAGTCAATCCCTAGTTACCCATAACTGACAAGATGTTACTGGGGAACGCTATGAGTCATTAGGGATGCTCAGTAATATCAGATTGTGTTACATATCACGGTTCCGGGTAATTAGATTTAATAAAATGACACTATTCTAGTAAGTTATGGTAAATGAAAATATGTTGAAATCTTAATATGACAGCAACATGATAAATGTCACTGTTATACTATAAAGAATAAATGTGGTCTTAGGCAGATAGCTCAGAAAAAAGTACATTACAGGACTGAAGATATAGTGATTATATATCTGGCAGAGACAAAATTAAATGTGGGATTTTAAGACATGGACATCTGAATTTACTGATATAAAGAGCTTAATACACAGACACGTGCTAAAAACATACCTGACTATTGTACATACACCAGAAAATCACATTTGTGGGTCTTCAGTAAAGAGATTATAGTCTAGGACCATCACTAGCCAGACTCATATTAAGGATGGAAATCAGCAACAAATACATATTACTTCTGTACCAACTCTACAGATTAGCACATCTGGAAAGGATATTCCTTGCTTCATTATTGCACATTGTGTGTTTGATCTCTTTGTAAAGCAGCCTATAAACTGTAGAAGCTGCACACAAATCTCTAGTGAGATTACAATTACATATTTAAAACACAAATCTCAAATCTTGGTGCTGATCAGTTTGTAGCTTTGTGGTGGTTTTCCTCTTAAAAAAAAAAAAAAAAATTGGACGATTTTAATAATGCTACAAGTTCTAATATTGCATTTTTTTTAAATTTGTGACGAGAAATAAGCGAGTGGAACCTTCCTGAAGAGGTTTAATGTAGTAAGTGAACAATAAGGGAAACAAAAGTAAAGAAAGGACATGCTATTTTCATATACTGTACAGTTACATCAAGTGTTTTACACAACTGTGGATAACGTGGAAGTGTGATTTATCTGTAATAAGGAATATAAGCATAAAAGATAAGATAGCAGATACCCATAGAATTAGTGAGAGGCTGTCAGGATGTTTAGCTGTCTGCATATGACCCTCCCTCCCCACACAAAGCTCTCCAGTGGGTGAGATGCTGACTGGCGTACAGTTTACCTGCCGGCTCCTGCATGGAAGATCGCTCAGTCACACACTGGGTATCAGCTGCTTGCTCCTGCAATGCTCACAAGCTGTTATCCATCAGGAAAAGTAATTAGTGATTGTATGATGTATACAAAAGACAGCCTCCAAGAATCTGCTCTTATCCCCTTGTCTGTACATCCTGGCACATCTGACCCAGCCACTGCTGCACCCCAGGGGCTTGCCTGCCTTCTAATCTTGCACCTTGGTAGCTCCACATCTGAGCGGACCACAAACAGAAGGGAAGCAAGCACTGAAGAATGCGGAGAAAGTTAAGGAATACTCCACAACAGAGATCATTTTCTCCTTAGCACCAAATTCCAAACTGGATCTCCTGCTCTCACAATGCACTTTAATCATTGGACTGGCATATAATTAGCACAGAGGAAAGATTACCCAAGACAAGAATATAATACAGAAGAAGAGGAGTTTTAATGATTTTTCTTTGTATATGTTTTGAATAGGATTATGTGGAACCAGTGCCTTTGCTTTTTATCACTCTGTCCTTGGCAAACACAATGGACAGAACACAGCTAGGAGCTGGCTGCAGAGAGATTTACACACACATACACACTGGAAACTCGCACAGCACCCAGCAGACAACATGTAGTGACAAAGAATGGGATGCTGTGCAGCCATTGTGAGCTCATATTGCCTACCTGCTACATCACTGCTCTGGCTGACAGAAAAGCTGCAAGTCTGCTTCTTCAGGGTAAGTTTATTAATAAATACATTTGCTGTGTGCTGGCTCAGTCTATATGGGAAGTGCTGCCCGTACAGACAGACTGTGATTTAAAACTCCTGTGTAACTGGTCTCATTAACATCTGCAGGTTTATTGTATTGTATAGACTTAACTCTAGCCCCTAATTATCCCCATGTCTAAAATCAGAGGTTGTCAAGGGAATCCTAAGTTGCAAAAAAACATTCCAGATGTTATCCTCTACTGGTAATTCTGGTTATACTCATTAGTGATCTCCTGTATTACTAATTATACTCACAAATTATGTACAGATATATGTGTAGTTACACTAGGGGTAATTATCACAGGTGTTTTTAGCAATTCCCAGCAGTAGGGCTCCTCTGTTCGTCTGGTTACCCTCGGTAGCAAGATTTAGAAGTATATTTGGTTACACTTTAGAATTGATATTGCTGTGTATTTTAAGTTATATTAAGCAATGATGTTTTTTCTAGTTCTATTCAATAGTGAAATTCACTTGCGTGCATAGCTTCAGCTATTTCTTTTAGCAGTGATCTAATGATGTCTCTATTTCTAGTTACACTCACAAGTAAAGATGTTTTTATAAATGATAGATTCACTGATGTCTCTATTTCTAGTTACACTCACAAGTAAAGATGTTTATACCGGTATATATTATAGATTCACTGATGACTGTACTTCTAGTTACACTCACAAGTAAAGATGTTTATACCGGTATATATTATAGATTCACTGATGACTGTACTTCTAGTTACACTCACAAGTAAAGATGTTTATACCGGTATATATTATAGATTCACTGATGACTGTACTTCTAGTTACACTCACAAGTAAAGATGTTTATACCGGTATATATTATAGATTCACTGATGACTGTACTTCTAGTTACACTCACAAGTAAAGATGTTTATACCGGTATATATTATAGATTCACTGATGACTGTACTTCTAGTTACACTCACAAGTAAAGATGTTTATACCGGTATATATTATAGATTCACTGATGACTGTACTTCTAGTTACACTCACAAGTAAAGATGTTTATACCGGTATATATTATAGATTCACTGATGACTGTACTTCTAGTTACACTCACAAGTAAAGATGTTTATACCGGTATATATTATAGATTCACTGATGACTGTACTTCTAGTTACACTCACAAGTAAAGATGTTTATACCGGTATATATTATAGATTCACTGATGACTGTACTTCTAGTTACACTCACAAGTAAAGATGTTTATACATATTATAGATTCACTGATGTCTCTATTTCTAGTTACACTCACAAGTAAAGATGTTTATATATATTATAGATTCACTGATGTCTCTATTTCTAGTTACACTCACAAGTAAAGATGTTTATACCGGTATATATTATAGATTCACTGATGACTGTACTTCTAGTTACACTCACAAGTAAAGATGTTTATACCGGTATATATTATAGATTCACTGATGACTGTACTTCTAGTTACACTCACAAGTAAAGATGTTTATACCGGTATATATTATAGATTCACTGATGACTGTACTTCTAGTTACACTCACAAGTAAAGATGTTTATACCGGTATATATTATAGATTCACTGATGCCTCTATTTCTAGTTACACTCACAAGTAAAGATGTTTATACCGGTATATATTATAGATTCACTGATGACTGTACTTCTAGTTACACTCACAAGTAAAGATGTTTATACCGGTATATATTATAGATTCACTGATGACTGTATTTCTAGTTACACTCACAAGTAAAGATGTTTATACCGGTATATATTATAGATTCACTGATGACTGTATTTCTAGTTACACTCACAAGTAAAGATGTTTATACCGGTATATATTGTAGATTCATTGATGTCTCTATTTCTAGTTACACTCACAAGTAAAGATGTTTATACCGGTATATATTATAGATTCACTGATGACTGTACTTCTAGTTACACTCACAAGTAAAGATGTTTATACCGGTATATATTATAGATTCACTGATGACTGTACTTCTAGTTACACTCACAAGTAAAGATGTTTATACCGGTATATATTATAGATTCACTGATGACTGTACTTCTAGTTACACTCACAAGTAAAGATGTTTATACCGGTATATATTATAGATTCACTGATGACTGTATTTCTAGTTACACTCACAAGTAAAGATGTTTATACCGGTATATATTATAGATTCACTGATGACTGTACTTCTAGTTACACTCACAAGTAAAGATGTTTATACCGGTATATATTATAGATTCACTGATGACTGTACTTCTAGTTACACTCACAAGTAAAGATGTTTATACCGGTATATATTATAGATTCACTGATGACTGTATTTCTAGTTACACTCACAAGTAAAGATGTTTATACCGGTATATATTATAGATTCACTGATGACTGTATTTCTAGTTACACTCACAAGTAAAGATGTTTATACCGGTATATATTATAGATTCACTGATGACTGTACTTCTAGTTACACTCACAAGTAAAGATGTTTATACCGGTATATATTATAGATTCACTGATGCCTCTATTTCCAGTTACACTCACAAGTAAAGATGTTTATACCGGTATATATTATAGATTCACTGATGACTGTACTTCTAGTTACACTCACAAGTAAAGATGTTTATACCGGTATATATTATAGATTCACTGATGTCTATTTCTAGTTACACTCACAAGTAAAGATGTTTATATATATATTATAGATTCACTGATGTCTATTTCTAGTTACACTCACAAGTAAAGATGTTTATATACATATTATATATTCACTGATGCCTCTATTTCCAGTTACACTCACAAGTAAAGATGTTTATACCGGTATATATTATAGATTCACTGATGCCTCTATTTCTAGTTACACTCACAAGTAAAGATGTTTATACCGGTATATATTATAGATTCACTGATGACTGTACTTCTAGTTACACTCACAAGTAAAGATGTTTATACCGGTATATATTATAGATTCACTGATGACTGTACTTCTAGGTACACTCACAAGTAAAGATGTTTATATATATATTATAGATTCACTGATGTCTATTTCTAGTTACACTCACAAGTAAAGATGTTTATATACATATTATATATTCACTGATGCCTCTATTTCCAGTTACACTCACAAGTAAAGATGTTTATACCGGTATATATTATAGATTCACTGATGACTGTACTTCTAGTTACACTCACAAGTAAAGATGTTTATACCGGTATATATTATAGATTCACTGATGACTGTACTTCTAGTTACACTCACAAGTAAAGATGTTTATACCGGTATATATTATAGATTCACTGATGGACTGTATTTCTAGTTACACTCACAAGTAAAGATGTTTATACCGGTATATATTATAGATTCACTGATGACTGTACTTCTAGTTACACTCACAAGTAAAGATGTTTATACCGGTATATATTATAGATTCACTGATGACTGTACTTCTAGTTACACTCACAAGTAAAGATGTTTATACCGGTATATATTATAGATTCACTGATGACTGTATTTCTAGTTACACTCACAAGTAAAGATGTTTATACCGGTATATATTATAGATTCACTGATGACTGTACTTCTAGTTACACTCACAAGTAAAGATGTTTATACCGGTATATATTATAGATTCACTGATGACTGTACTTCTAGTTACACTCACAAGTAAAGATATTTATACCGGTATATATTATAGATTCACTGATGCCTCTATTTCTAGTTACACTCACAAGTAAAGATGTTTATACCGGTATATATTATAGATTCACTGATGACTGTACTTCTAGTTACACTCACAAGTAAAGATATTTATACCGGTATATATTATAGATTCACTGATGTCTCTATTTCTAGTTACACTCACAAGTAAAGATGTTTATATATATTATATTATAGATTCACTGATGACTGTACTTCTAGTTACACTCACAAGTAAAGATGTTTATACCGGTATATATTATAGATTCACTGATGACTGTATTTCTAGTTACACTCACAAGTAAAGATGTTTATACCGGTATATATTATAGATTCACTGATGACTGTACTTCTAGTTACACTCACAAGTAAAGATGTTTATACCGGTATATATTATAGATTCACTGATGACTGTACTTCTAGTTACACTCACAAGTAAAGATGTTTATACCGGTATATATTATAGATTCACTGATGACTGTACTTCTAGTTACACTCACAAGTAAAGATGTTTATACCGGTATATATTATAGATTCACTGATGACTGTACTTCTAGTTACACTCACAAGTAAAGATGTTTATACCGGTATATATTATAGATTCACTGATGACTGTACTTCTAGTTACACTCACAAGTAAAGATGTTTATATATATTATAGATATATTAAAAAGTATCTGTTTTTCTGGTTATACGTAATAGTTATGTTCACATCTAATTTCATCAATAATTATAAATGAAATTCGCTTTCCTTTCTGGCTATGTGACGTAGAGATTTGCAACTCTATTCTGCTTATAGACAGCACTGATGCTCAAGTCTATTTTGCTTTATACACGCAGCAGTGGTATTCACCTTCCTTTTTAGGTACCTTTCTTATTATTTACACCCAGTACTGATTTTTCCCTTAGCTTCTAGCTATATTAATTAGTGAAGTTACTGTGTGGTTAGTGTGATTTTTAGCTACATTTAGTAGTGATTACATTCATACATATTATTCATGTATTTCAGTATTCAGCAATGCTTCTCACTTTATGCGTTTATGGATATGTTCTACAGTGATGTTCTAGTTACACTGGGTAGGGATGTTCACCTGTACTTACACTTAAATCTAGTGAAATCTATAACTATTTGCAGACAGTTATGCATAACACTCTGCAATGATCACTGATGACTAGAACCAAAAACAGAAATTTGCATCAATGCTGATTGTAGCAAAAATTAGATGTATTCACCCCAAATTTTGGTTATGCTAAAAAGTGACATTGATGTCTATTTCCAGCTGGAAAAGCTTCATTGCTGGTTATACTTGGTGCTTACCTTCATTGTTAGTTATACTTAGCACTAATGTACACACCTATTTCTAGCCCTTCCTATTCATTTTCACCGTCTTTTTGGTCAGCTCTGTGATACATTCATTTGTGATGCTTATTTTGGTTTCAAGTTGTGGCCCTTTCACATTATGCAGTCATAACTGACTGTTGATAAGGCATCAAATCTACTAAAACATGAGTCTCATTCTGGGACAGCTCTGTGGTAATGGAAGGTCCAGGCGTTACTGCCATTTTTGTATCAGAAGAAAATGTGAACAAATAGGCTCCCCTGTATTAGGATTTTACACATTCTGCACACTCCTATGTATAGACTGACTATTAGGGGCCCACCTTGCACTTTGGCCCTGGTGCCACTGCTCACCAATAGTAGTTTGCCTCAGACCCTTAACTGCACAGTGTGATAGTGTAGGCATTAATGTCTGCAGATCCAAATAATATTTCTTATAACAATAATACACATTAGAATACAATAATTCTAATACCAAAGCAATTCAAAATGAAAATGCAAGATGGTGTTGGCTAAACTATGTATTCTACCAAACAAATTTACAATTCTACTCTACACCTGTTATTTTTCACAAGCTATAATTATGGGCAAGAGACACATAAGAGGATTGATGCAAACGGAATAGTCACAGCAGAGAGATGACAAACACACAAATAGAGCAGGAGCAGTGCCAATGGAATGGTCAACAAAGGGACGCTGCATATACACACAAACCAGGAGCACAACCACACAAATGCTCAACACAAGAGGGCTATACACAGACCAGGATTAATAACAGAATTTACACACACACACATACATGTACAGGCAGTAGAAGCAGTGCAACCTGATGAATGCTTAGACAAAGACATCAACAGGTTAGGGAACATGGAGAAGATGCCAACTTTAGGAAACCTGCACAAAACCACACCGTAGCAGTGGCTGTCAGATACTATTACTCAACACAAGGCAGTTACACATACTGATAATTATCAAAGGCACAAAAACATATTGCACTACAGAAGGGCACAACCACACAGTAGCAGTGACAAGATGAATGCAATGAAGTGAGAATACTTTTATTTATTGGGAAGCTATAGCAAAAAGGGAATGTTTCAGGATAGATACATTTACAAGACATGAATAGTGAGACACACTGTGTGTGTGCGCAGATGCAAATGCAGCAGTGATATAGTGCAGGAGCCACATACAAAACAGTAATCATACAGGAATGCTTAGCAATTAGTATACACAGGACAGGATGTTGCACACAAACACAAGAACAAAAACACATGCATGCTAAATTAAGGAAGCTGCTCACATAGACTAAGGGCTAGATTTATTAAGGCTCGCCTGTGGCGGGGCGAAATTACCCGCAGGTATTCACTATTGCACACAAGCGTAATTTTGCGCTTGCGTGCAATCCCGCCCCCTGCCCGCGCACAGCCAATCAAGCGCGGGCAGGAGCTGTCAATCTCCTCGGTCTGACTAAAAATTACAAAACAAACAAATTAATACAACACACAGAGAAAGTCCAGCACTCACAAGCTCTCAGCTAAGATTAAAATAAAAAATGGAAGGGTTAGTGACCGCATTTGGCCAAATGGGTCAAGCCCAGGTACCACGACAAGGTCCCTTCCAAAAACCTGGGACCCTAAAACAGCCACACAATGCAAGTTCTCAATACAACAAACTGGGTACAAGTGAAGGGTGCACAGGCTTATGTAATCACCCCAGACATATACAAAACACGGAAGTGGACTTCACTCTCAGACCGGACCGGGTACACATCCCATGACCCTGCAACATGCTCAGCCCTGGGTGCTCACTGGCACTCACAGGAAGCTGTGCTGTCCCCAGAGTCATAGGCAGTTAACCCCAGACAGGTCTGGGTGCAAGAACCATAGGGGAAATTACAAAACATGTTAATACAACATGGTTCTTGCACAGAACCATAATAAACCCTGTCTTGCTTGCGTGCAACAGCACGCCACTCGTAATCTAGTCCTTAATCTGGATTGCTATTCGCATGGCCTGATATTTGTAGACTTTCCCTTCTGACTTGAAATTTTAATGAAGTTGTTAAAAGCATCCATGCAGCTGCTGCCAGTTCTAGGGTGATGCCACACATATAGATGTGACACTGAGCCTAGGTAGAGGCATCCCCCACCCCTTTACTTCACAGAGGCAATGCTGTATGTTTGTGTATGTATGTGTGTGTGTTAGTATGTATGTGTGTCTAAGTATATGTGTGTGTGATTGTATGTATAAGTGTGTGTTAGTATGTATGAGTGTGTGTGAGTGTGTTAGTATGTATATGTGTGTGTATGATAGTATGTAAATGTGTGTGTGTGTATGTGTGTGTGTGTTAGTATGTAAATGTGAGTGTATAAAAATGTGTGTATATGTCTGTGTATATGTGTGTGTAAATAAGTGTATGTGTGTGTATGTATGTATATATATATATATATATATATATATATATATATATATATATATATATATATATATATATATATGTGCGTGTGTATATGTCTGTGTATATGTGTGTATGTAAATGTGTGTGTATAAAATTATGTGACTACAAAAGATACATAACTAGACAGTGACAGAACAAAAGATAGATGCACCTGCAGAGGAATTTATAGAACACCTCATTTTCTGTTTTCTATGATGAACTGTTTTACTTGTTTTAACTGCCTACTAAATACATTTTATAAGCATAGTATTAAGGTTATTCCCCACCACCCTCTAGTCATTGGGGCAGCCATGTTGAAATCTAACTTTCACTGCATTTCAGTGTTGACGTGTTTGCGCATGTGCTGCAACTCTCCTTCAGATACCTTCAGTAAAATGTAGGTTCTAAATGGTGACACCAGTGATTAGTAGAAGGTGCATAAAATGTATTAAAGGGACAGTCTACCATATAATTGTTATCGTTTTAAAAGATAGATAATCCCTTTATTACCTATTCCCGTTTTTCATAACCAACACAGTTATATTAATACACTTTTTACCTCTGTGATTACCTTGTATCTAGGAACCTTCTTCCAGCCCCCTGATCACATGACTGTGACTGTTTATTATCTATTGTCTTAAATTTAGCATTGTTTTGTGCTAAATCTTAAATAACTCCCTGTGTCTGAACACAGTGTTATCTATATGGCCCACGTGTACTTTCTGTCTCTTTGTGTTGAAAAGAGATTTAAAAAGCATGTGATAAGAGGCAGCCCTCAAAGACTTAGACATTAGCATATGAGCCTACCTATCTTTAGTTTAAATTAAGAATACCGAGATATGCTTTTAGTGCAGGCTGCTCTCACGCTAATGCCACTATCTATGGTCCTCACACTGATACTACTTTACATACGCTATATGGATAGCGTCAGATCTATAGGCTTAGTTATTGAGGCTAAACACAGCGCCAGCCAAGCACGCAATCTACCTATCGCATCTAAACAACCACCTCCCCCCCCCCCTCCATAATAAACCTCCAAGTCTAGGAGGGCTAACTATGCAGCTTCTCTAGTCTATGCCGCACCTTCACTGTTCTCTTTTAATATACACTCAATCTATATAAGCACGTTATAAAACCCTATAAAATCGAGGTTTACTAATGAGATCCGAAAGTCGTCTCCTTTGTTCATAATTGCCTTCTTCCACCTTAGTGTTTTCTATTATTTATGATGGTCCGAGAGTGGCCTAGGGTGTCATGTAGAAGGTTTCTAAATGATTGGCATCCCATATATACAATGGTCACATGGTATGTAAATTATTGTTATTACGTTTCTTTTATGTTTATTTCACCATTCCTGTAACATTGAAGCCTTACTGTATGTGACATGTGATGCAAAAACTTATTTTTATGATTGATGTATCCCTTTAAATATACCTCAATAAAAATATTAAAAACAAAACAAAACAAAAAACTAAGAATACCAAGAGAAAAATGCTAATTTGATGATAAAAGTAAATTGGAAAGTTGATTAAAATTAAAAGTCCTATCTGAATAATGAAAGTTTAATTTATACTAGACTGTCCCTTTAAGTGTTTAATGTCCCTTTAAAAAAAAAAAAAAAAAAAAAAAGATTGTTTGCGTCTATTTACAAAACACATGCCTGTTTTAACAATGTTGATGATTGTGACTCTCTAATGATGATGATGGGGCAATTAGATGACTCCAGCCCAATAGACCCATATAAGCTGATACGTCTCAGTTGTACTAAACCTTTGTTCAGGAGAGAATAACATGGCATTTTGGGGCTTGATTGATATACAGCTAGAATGTTCTTTTCTGTAAAAGGCACGAGTGGGCTAAAAGAGACTGCAGTGCTGCACCCTTTGTGGGTGCCATCCTATAGTAGTGAAAGCTACTAAACTCTGTACATCACCAGATGAGAGCTTATGTTTTCTAGTTTAATGTTGTCAATGTGCCTATTTTCTTACAATTGCTTTACTTACAGACAGGGGTGTATTTTGGCCTAGGCAAATAAGGCACTTGCCTAGGGCGTCAGATTGAAAGGGAGCAGCACTTTTTTGTGGCTATATTTGTAAGAAGCTTACAGTTGTTTTAGAAGTAGTCTACAGCTATATAATGGGAGATTTTGCCCACTTACATTCTAGGGGGTATA